>NW_028318546.1:1535000-2135000 GCF_062004578.1 Staurois parvus
AAATTGATGATGATGCTACAGAGCTAACTTTGTTGCCCTGTGGTGATGAAAAGTTAAGTTACAGCAAAGACACCTCCATCAAGACCCAAGAAAAGCAGACAGTAGGAAACTTTGAGTGACAGCTGTGTGAAGCAAATAACTACTACAAGAAGAGGAAATGCTCAGATGGTCAGCAATGCAATATGAAGTTTACATATGCAGAAAATGTGGCGTTAGTAGAATGTCTGTTCATGTGTACAAGACATTGCTTGGTCCCCACATGCTTTAAATAATCAAGCTTGGAAAAGAAAACAATGGCATAAAATTACATGAGCTGTTCCGTTAGTGAGAGAAGCACCCCATAGTGAGGAACATGTGAAAAAGAGTTACCAAGATACTGAGGGCAATATAAAAAAGAAAATGGCATTGCACCAGAAGTATGATTGTGTTTACTGACATTAGAAAGCATGATTATAAATATCTAGATTTTTTAACAAGTAATCTTTTCTAATGTATACCTCATATTTCAAACTTCTTTGCTTGATTGCTTATCTTCATTTCTTCTAAAAAAAACTGGTGGTGGCTTGATCTCATGTTCATATGTTGGACTTTGTAGAAATGTTGATGTCCTTCAACCATGAAGAGACTGTGACAGGATTTGCGCAAAAAGGTTTCAATACCTTACCCAACACAAAAGGGAAGTACATTTTGTTAGCAAATATTCAATATGTTAACTATTCATGTTTATTTTGATGTTGGGATCTATCCTGCTGCACTAATGTATGCTTTCAGGAGGGACTCATTCTTCCTTCAGAATACAATACTGGGTTGGCAACCTTTCCCTAGAGGTGAACATGGAGCATCTTTGCACAGCACTGGATCAATCATGGACTTGGGTGAATTTTCAAGAAGGGGAGGAGAAGGCCCAACTTAGAATTAATCAGCATCTGTTCTCTTGAAGATGACCTCACAGAGCAAGGAATCCTCCAACTGCCAGAGTACTAGGTGTCATTCTAGACTCCAATCTGTCTTTCGAGCCCCAGGTCCAAATTACTGACAAGTTCATGTAGACTCCACCTCCGCAACATCTCCAAAATACGTCCGTTCCTAACCCCAGAAACTGCTAAGCAACTAATTCACTCCCTTATTATATCACAACTTGACTACTGTAACTCCCTCCTCACCTGCTTACTTCATTACAGGCCATCCCCGCTTCAGTCTATCCTGAATTCTGCAGCCAGACTCATCCACCTTACTAACCGCTCCGTATCTGCCACCCCCCTCTGCCAATCCCTCCACTGGCTTCCGATTGCCCAACGCATACAATTCAAATTACTAACATTGACGTACAAAGCTGTTCATAACACTGCCCCAAACTACATCACCGACCTGATATCCATATACCACCCAAAATGTACTCTCTGCTCCTCACAAGACCTCCTACTCTCTGGTTCCCTGGTCTCCTCCTCCCATGCCCGTCTCCAGGACTTCTCCAGGGCTTCCCCCATCCTCTGGAACTCACTACCCCAATCCATCAGACTGTCACCTACCCTCCTCGTCTTTAGGCGCACCCTGAAAACCCATCTCTTCAGGGAAGCCTACCCCGCCCTCACCTAACTGCCGATCTCCTCCACTCTTCCTACCACTCCATCCCCCACAGCTATTTCCTCCTGTACCACTAATGTCAGTGTTGAGCAAGTCAACCTTGTGCCAGCATCCTCAACCAACCGATGCCCACTTACAAAGAAGTTCAGAAGATTTCAGTAACAATTTGTCTTCTCCAATTTCACCAACGGACATACGACGTGGGCATGCTATATGTCGCACACAAAATTTTGACCGAGAACAGCTTATTTCTGAGCAACAGCAGAGTGAAAGGTTCCACCAAGCTCAAATAGAATATTGTGAAATGCTAGAGGGTCTTTTAAAGGCCATTAAAGTTTAAATTAAGGGCATGAAGGCATGTATGCAGGAATTCTTTACAAAAGAATATCATCAAAAGAACTTTGACTTACCCCTGGTTCACATCTATGAGGGTGGTGCCGCTGCAGATCCGCACAAAAATCCACGCAGCAGCACCACCCGCACAGAGGAATGCAGATCTGTGGGCGGGTGCCATTAATTCTAATGGCACCCGCACTGGAAATCGCAACTGTACTGGGAACCGATGTTCCCGTGCGGGCTGCATTTTCCAAAGAAGTGCACGGACTTATTCCCTGTGTGTCCCGGGGCACGGGAGTCCATTCAAATGAATGGGCTCTCATGCCTGCGCAAAACGTGGTCTACAGGAACGTGGAGATGTGAACCTAGCCTTAGACACTGGATTAACAAGTCTTCAAGAGTTAATCCTCTGCATGATTCCACCTGACCCTCTGCTTTTGCCTTTTCATTACTTTAAAATATAGCCACTAAATATAAATCTAATGTTTTATATGTGTATTACTATAGCATAACTAAAGGCAAACATTTTTTTTTGTTTTGTTTCGGATACAGAAGAGAGGAGTTTGAACATCTGTTTGTTGTTCCTGCTGTCTGTGTCCCATTCAAGATTCACTCTCTCTATTTCTACTGTTACTTCTTATCACTGAAAGTGAAAGGAGTAGAAAATCTCACATTTTGGTTTGACATTGGAACAATAATAAAGGGTAAATTTCACCTATGGGACACAGATGGCAAAAACAAACTGATGGGGGTTATAACCCTCCCTTACGCTATCAACCCAAAAAGTGAGACCCAGAGAAGGGATGAAGGGTCGGCATGAATAAAGGGAAGAACAGGTCAGGGAAGGGTTAACAAAGGGGTTAGTTTAGCAGGGAAGAGGAATAGTCTTTACCTGATTGGAGGCTGAAGGCCAGTGGGGCAGGGTGCAGCTGCAAGGATGGTGCATGCAAGGGATACTATGTACTCATTACAGAAAGTTTAGGCGAAGAGGAAACTTCCCCTCCTGCCCTGTATTTGAGTTTCCTGGTGTATTCGGGGTTGTGGGGACATACTTTTGTGGCTTGGAATTTGTAAACAAAATAAAAATTATGTAAAGATTTGTTACAGCAGCTTGGTTGGTCAATACAATTCAATACAAAAGGAATGAGAGGGCCCAGGTTGTTAGTGCTTATAATCTAAAAGGAAAAGACAAATGATACAAAGGTAATAACTGTGGGGTATTAGCTACTGAGAAAGTAAAAGTGCAGTTTATTAGTTACAGAAAGGACAGGTCTATCTAAAGAAATGGGTTTTCAGGGATCGCCTAAAGGTGTATAGAATAGAAGATAGTCAGACGGATTGGGGTAAGGAGTTCCAGGGGATATGAGAGGCTCTGGAGGAGTCTTGGAGGCAAATATGGGAGTAGGTGACAGGGGAGCTAGTGAGAAGGAGATCCTGGGGGAGTAAAGACAACGGATTGGTTGGTAATTTTAAACAAGACTAGTAATGTAGCTGAAGACAAAGTTGCGGATGACTTTGTAGGTTGTTATTAGTATTTTGAATTTTAATTGTTGGGTAAGCAGAAACCAATGGAGAGATTGTTAGAAAGAGGACACCAAACAGTTGTTAATGTTATTGAGTCTGGCAGCAGCATTCATGATAAACTGAAAAGGGGATAGAGTATGTAAAGGTAGGAGGGAGTTGCAATAGTCGAGGCTAGAGATAACCAGGGAGTGAATTAGTAGCTTTTTGGTGTTCTTGGTTAAGAAGTGGTGTATTTTGTTACGGAGGTTGAGGTGGCAAGATTTGGACAGTAAATGGATGTGGGGCTGAAAGGAGAGTTCAGAGTCCAGGATTACGCCTAGTACCTTGGCATGTGGGGGGATGGGGGGGGGCTCTCATAGCTGTGCCATTGATCAGTCAGGGGAGGGAGCATGGGGGAAAATAAATAGTATGACCTTAGTTTTGGATAGATCGAGTTTGAGAAAATGTTGTAACATAAATGCTGAAATGTCCATTAGTAAATTAGTGATGCAAGAGGAGATTGGTGGGGTGAGCTGAGGGGTAGAAAGATAAATTTGGGTGTTGTTAGGATAGAAATGGTATTGCAGGCTGTGGGAAGCTTACCCAGGAAGATGGTGTAGATAGAGAATAGTAAATGTCTGAGGACAGAACCTTGGAGAACCCCGACAGAAAGAGGATGAGGAGAGAGAAGGTAGAGTTGTAAGTACACTGAAAGTATAATAAAATGGGTAAGAGGGGTACAAAGCAGAGTCACAGAGGTCAAGGGAATGGAGTTTTTGAGAAGGAGGGGGGGTTAACTGTATCAAAGGCAGCAGAGAGATCCAAGAATAAGGGTACAAAATAGTGACCATAGGTTTAGCAAGTAATACAGGGTTTCTCAACTGGGGTTCCCAGTTAAAGTTCTCCAGGGGTTCTACTGCAGAGGTGGCAGAGAAGGATCAGTAGAAGAAGCAATGCTTAACTCCTTGGCACTGAGTGTACGCAAATATGAGGCCTCTTTGCAGCTGGGCTTGGCAACAAGGGGCCAGATATTTCTGTGCCCAATATAAACAAAAGATGTGCTGAGAGCGCATGACCTGCATTTACCAGAGCCTCATGGAAAGATCCTGAATGCTACTTGCGGCCAGGAGCTTTTTGATCATGTGCCTGCCATGATAGCCAAACATGCCAATTACATGACCCTGAACTTTGCCCCGCCTCTCAGGTTCACTAACCCCTTTAAGGGCCAGGATGCGCGAGCATCAAGAGGTTAAAGGAGCAAGGTAGTGACTGGGTTGGCAGGGATAAAGGCAGTAAGAAATAGGCAGGGGGGTGGCTATGCAGTAAGAACAGTGACATCCCCCCAGAGGAAGACATAGCAGAGAGATTGGCCATTAGGCAGAGAATGCAGTCTGAAGCATACAATGAGCAGGCTGTGGTGCAGGTCAGTGCTTCTATAAAGTGGGTAATAGGGGGTTTGTGATTGCTGCATAATAAAAAAAGTAGAGCTCTGCATCCATTATGTCATCACAGTGATTACATATATAAACAAAGGCTGCTTTTTGTCAGTGCTCTATTTCCTCTCACACATCAATTGACTGTGAGAGGAAACAATGTTTCCATACTGTTAATGCAGGCAGCTTTTTTACAGTGTCCCTGATTGCTAGATACAGTGTCCTTGATCTGCACCACACCAGAGCAGTTACATCAGACCCGCTCAACTAGCCATATTGTTCCTGATCGCCGCTGTATCAGTACAGACAAGCGCAGTCAGTAACAGTGTTCTCAGTCACTAGCTACACCAGTCTCAGTGTTGCTAGACCAGTGTGAGCCAGTAAAAATGTTCCTGATCACCCCAACACCAGTCTGGGTGTTGTCAGACCAGTGTAAGCCAGAAATCATGTTCATGATCACTCCCTCTCCAGTCCCAGTGCTGTCAGACTAGTGTAAGCCAGCAACAGTGTTTCTGATCACTGCCACACCAACCAGAGTGTCACCAGACCAGTGCAGTCAACCACAGCGTCCCTGATTGCACCAAACCAGTGTCAATGTCATCACACCAATGCAGTCAGCAACAGTGTTTCTGATCACTAGCCACACCAGTGCAAAGGTCATCAGAGCCAGTGTAAGCAAACACTGTTTCTGATAGCTGACACTCCATTGCCAGTGTAGCCAGACCAGTGAAACTAGCAACAGTGTTCCCGAAGGCTATCCACATCAGTTTCAGTATCACCAGTGCCAGTAAAGCCAGTAACAGTGTTTCTGATTGCTAGCCACACCAGTGCCAGCATAGCCGAAACCTTTAACCTGATCATCAGCCACACCAGTACAGTATGATCTGATTTTATTGTTAGCTGCACCCAGTGTCCTGATCACCAACTAGCACCAGTACCAGTGTCAACTTAGAACTTGGAAGTCCTCCTCAATAATGTACATTTTTGGGACATTTTGGCAGTTGCTGTATAAAAATGTCTGAATAAATGTACATTAGTGACAGGCTCTTCAAATTCTTAGCAGGATGGATGAGGGCAGTGGGGAGGAGACCTGAGGAAAGAAGCTGTTCACTAACAGCCACTCTGATTTAGAGCATGAAGGGGTCTTTGCTTAAAGAGTTAGACATACTGGGGTTTATTTACTAAAGCTGGAGAGTCCAAAATCAGACTCCCTTCTGCATAGAAACCAATCAGCTTCTAACCTCAGCTTGTTCAATGAAGCTTTGGCAATGAAACCTGGAAGCTGATTGGTTTCTATGCAGAAGTGAGTCTGATTTTGCACTCTCCAGCTTTAGTAAATAAACCCCACTATGTCCCAAGCACTAGGCATCCTACTAAACTGCAGGAGGCAGGCAGCAGCAGTGCAGTACATCCCAGGGAAAAATGCAATAGGTAGTCAAGCATTAGATGTGTAATTTATGCCCCTTAAAAGCCCAAAGGTGCTCCTTGGATTTTGGTCCTTTTTATCCATCTAGACAGCTAAAAAGCCTCACACATGTGGTATCTCCAGACTCAGGAAAAGTAGAAGATTGTATTTTGAAATGGAATTGTAGGTATGCCTATGCTGGGTGTGAGAAATAAAGAATATTCAAAATCAAAAATATGTCACAAAACGTGACAAAAATTTTAAAAATTCACCATGCCTCTTACTAAATACTTTGTTTATTTCCCAAAAGGGGGTCATTTTGTGGTGTTTGTGCCATCCCTGCATTTTACAGTCTCGAGGAATGAAACAAGGAGTCAGGGTTGACAAATTTCCAATATACAGTATACAGTATATCAAACTATGTAGGCTCTATAATGTTTACTTAGACTAATTATTATAAAATTAGAATGGTTTTAAAGACAGAAGGTTTTTTCTTTTAGAATGCATGAAAGTAAAAAAAACCTTCGGGGTGCAACTCCCCCCTCAGCCCTCCCTTATACGTACCTGAGCCAAATCTTGATCCAGCAATGTTCACGGGAGCCTTGACTGTTCTGGGACTCTCTCTCATTGGCTCACACAGCAGAGGGAGTCATTGGCTCCTGCTGCTGTCAATAATAGCCAGTGAGCCAATAAAAAGAGAGCAGGGGGCAGGGCAGAGCCCTGCTCTGTGTGTGAATGGACAATGATCATTCACAGGAGTGAGGCTCGGGAATGCTATTGGGAGCACTTGGCAGGGAGGAGGAGCCAGGACCGCCAGCAGGGGACAAAGGAAAAGAGTACAAAGGGATTTTTCCCCCTATTTACACATAGCTAAAAAAACTGAATTTACATTGGCATATTCTTCTACTTTAGTAGTGGAAAACATTTTAAAGGTACAGTATAATGCATACATCCTCAATGGTTGTTTTCCTAAAGAAGCAGAGCATGTTCACATTGCAGAGTGATTTTTTTTTTTGCTTTGCTTACTGAATGTGGAGAAGCTAAGTGAAAATTCACATTTCAAAGTGCCCCCCTTACTAGCATGGACCAAAAGTAACAGACTTTACTATTTATCTATACAGCATGATAATGAATTGAGGAAAATATACTAGCATGCATACACTAAAAGTTGTGTTACTATATTTACGTTTCACATTTTTTACTACAAGTGCTTTATGCAGAAGAATGCTGTGATGACTTAACCTTAAGCATATTTCATACAATCATCTCTGAAAAACCAGAGCTGCTATGAAAAGGTGGAGCTTGCTAAAAGGAGGTGACCAGAGAGGGTGTACACTAGCTATGATCTCTCAAGGCTCATTAAGCAGACAAGTCCCTTCTCTCTGACTTATACTGGAGAACAGCACTCAACCATGACTACAAAAGGGGTTCTAAATGAAGGCCAGGAAAATGAAATGGTATGTCACATTTTCTTTATTTACATGATGCTATTTAAAAGAACCTCTGCATTTAAATAAACTACTGATTTATGACTGAAATATAATAGGTAGAAATAGGAATAACTACAAATCCACAATATAAGGAAAGTACTAGAGACGGATTAGAATGTAATAATATACCTGAAAAATGTAGCTGAGTATCATGTTCCGCAAGTGTTAAAAAAGAATTAACAAGTGTTCTGAGCTTGTAGCATTACAAATTCCAAAGTTCCAATCTGATTATTGTAATAACCAGCCATACTTCAATCTGGCACTTCCCCTCACTAACTTGATCAGTAAAAGTAACCATGTTACAGGGGTATTCTCATGTATGTATTAGCCAACTGCCAAATGTTTTTTTTCATTGGTGCATAAACATACATGAACAGTTTGTGGAACATGTATGCTTATACACTATACAACTACCTCGGGGGACATCCTTATTAGAAAAGACAGATATTGGCTGGCTACAATCAACTTGGAAGAGATCTATGAGCATTGCTACAATTAGTTGTATCATCGCCTTACAGCTGACACAAGTATTGCCATGGAGTTACAAGGGTGGGCTCAGGCATGTATTAGCCAACTACCAAATGTTTTATTTTCACTGGTGCATAAACATACAGTATATGGCCATTTTGTGGACCATGTATGTTTTTACACTATACAGTTACCTCGGGGGACATCCTTATTAGAAAAGACAGATACTGGTTGGCTACAATCAAGCTGGAAGAGATCAATGAGCTATGCCACAATTAGTGGTATCATCGCCTTACAGCTGACACAAGTGTTGCCATGGGGTTACAAGGGTAGGCTCAGGCATGTATTAGCCAACTACCAAATGTTTTATTTTCACCGGTGCATAAACATACAGTACATGGCCATTTTGTGGAACATGTATGCTTTTACACTATACAGCTACCTCAGGAGCCCTCCTTATTTTAAAATACAGATATTGGCTGGGTACAATCAACCCAGAAGAGATCAATAAACATTGCCAAAATTATCATCATCTTAGAGATGACACAAGTGTTGCCACAACTGGATGATCTAATTTAAATTTAGTATGAGAGCCTGCCTGATTAAATATAAACTGAATGGATTGTTTGGGCACGCTCTCACACTACATATTATTGGTAAATCTAATGCTGACCATATAAAAATTGGCCTGATTGCGCAATGAAATAGTAGTTTTGTATTTCTATTGAACCTAGGAAATTTGGATAGCTTTTACTATTTTGATACCTTTCAACTTATTTTGCTGCATCAAATTGAAGATGAAAATATGTAGGTAGTACAATTGTGAAGGATACTCTGGAGATTTCTTGTTCCACTATCATATCAACAATTTCAGCTCAAGTAAATGTCTTCTGTGCTGTTTGTACCTAAACAAACTATTTGATCAGTGCTCAATATGAGCAGTTGCCACTTTTAATCCCCAGCGCAGACAGATTTTTCCATTGCTGTTTTCATCATCTGATTGACTAAACAACTGGACTGAACAATCAAATAAAATGACTAAGCATGCATGATAGAGATTGCACAAACAAATTGCAGTGTGTGAACAGCTTAAAACGAAATTGAATGTTCTGTTTAAGTTAGCAAAAAACATTCTGTATACATTAAAACAAAAGTTGTATAATGTCATGTTTTTTAGATAGCAGCCAAATACTGAGGAGGAATCTTTCTCAGGGGGGCTGAGGTGTTAGACCACTGCAAAGAGACCACTGAAACCTGAAAAATAAGAATGGAGTGAAATAAGAAAATATATACTGTATATATTACTAAATTAAAAACGCCAATGATAGCTACAGTCCAGTGGTCCATTATAAACATATTTTCATTTTCCACCTATTGTCATGTAGGCAAATAGGAACTGCTTGCTGCACAGAGGGCTATGGGCTTTGCTGAATTTTTCAAAGACTAGAGATAGCTCACAGCAAGTCAAACACATGACCACAGTAGACTATCAGTGTAGAAGTCTACAATGTTACTAGGAGGTTGACTAAAAGGGAAAAATATAGAGGTGAATACTGTGATTCATGTGCTTGTAATTTCAGGAAATAAAAATGAAATACTGTGATATCTCTTTAGTACAAGGAAGTGATTTCAAGTTGAGATGAAGTTGAGATGTAACTACTGAGGGTGTAGTGTGTCCACCTATCTGGCCAGTTTCTAGCAATGTTGGACTGTTAAGTAACATTTAAATGTTTTTATTTGCAGCTGGAGGCTTTATTTGCTTACCACAGAACAATATAGCTGTCATCCAACAATGCTTGGTGACGTCACCATACTGTGTACTGAGACAAAATTCAGCAGGAGGTGCATAAAGGCATAAATGGTCTATAATTTAGCAATAAGAAAGGTCTTAGCTTTTTCTCAGAGTCCTTGTCATTAATTAATATAACCTGGTACCTAGAGGAATCTGTGGGGCCCTTATACAGTTGCAAGAAAAAGTATGTGAACCCCTTGGGATTACATTGAGTTTTACATGAATTGGGCATAAAATGTGCTCTGAACGTCATCTAAGTCACAAGAATAGAAGAACACAGTCTGCTGAACATAATACTACACAAACATTAGATGTTGCCATGGTTTAATTGCACATAACATGTAAACATTCACAGTGCAGGGAGGAAAAAGTATGTGAGGCCCTAGCTTAATGACTTCTCCCAGAGCTAATTGGAGCCAGGAGTGAGCCAACCTTGACTCCAATCAGTGTGATGATATTGGATGTGTTGCTGACAGCTGTCCTGCCCTTAAAAAACACACACCTGTTTTGGGTTTACTGGTTTCAAGAAGCACTGTCTAATGTGAACCATGCCTCGCAGAAAAGAGCTCTCAGAAGACCTACGATCAAGAATTGTTGACTTGCATGAAGCTGGAAAGGGTTACAAAAGTATCTCCAAAAGCCTTGATGTTCATGTGTCCACGGTAAGACAGACTGTCTACAAATGGAGAAAGTTTAGCACTGTTGCTACTCTCCCTAGGCATGGTCGTCCTGTAAAAATGACTGCAAGAGCACAGCGCAGAATGCTGCATGAGGTAAAGAAGAATCCCAGAGTGTCAGCTAAAGACCTACAGAAATCTCTGGCACATGCTAACATTTTTGTTGACACATCTACAATAAGGAAAACATTAAACAAGAATGAAGTACATGGGAGGACACAACAGAGGAAGCCATTGCTGTCCAAAAAGAATATTGCAGCACGTTTGAAGTTTGCAAAAGAGCACCTGGATGCTCCACAGCACTACTGGCAAAATATACTGTGGACAGATGAAACCAAGATGGAGTTGTTTGGGAAGAACACACAACACTATGTGTGGAGAAAAAAAGTCACAGCACACCAGCATCAAAACCTCATCCCCACTGTAAAACATGGCGGAGGGAGCATCATGGTTTGGGGCTGCTTTGCTGCCTCAGGGCCTGGACGGATTGTTGTCATTGATGGGAAAATGAATTCCAGAGTTTATCAAGACATTTTGCAGGAAAACGTACGACCATCTGTCCGCCAACTGAAGCTCTGCAGAGGATGGGTGATGCAACAGGACAATGACCCAAAGCATACAAGTAATTCAACAAAACAATGGCTGCAACAGCACAGAATACGCCTTCTGGAGTGGCCCAGTCAGAGTCCTGACCTCAACCTGATTGAAATGCTGTGGCATGACCTTAAGAGAGCGATTCACACCAGACATCCCAAGAATATTGCTACACTAAAACAGTTTTGTGAAGAGGAGTGGTCCAAAATTACTCCAGATCGTTGTGTAGGTCTGATCTGCAACTACAGGAAACGTTTGGTTGAGGTTATTGCTGCCAAAGGAGGGTCAACCAGTTATTAAGTCCAAAGGTTCACATACTTTTTCCTCCCTGCACTGTGAATGTTTACATGTTATGTGCAATTAAACCATGCAACATCTAATGTTTGTGTAGTATTGTGTTCAGCAGACTGTGTTCTTCTATTGTTGTGACTTAGATGACGTTCAGAGCACATTTTATGCCCAATTCATGCAAAACTCAACGTAATCCCAAGGGGTTCACATACTTTTTCTTGCAACTGTATATGTAACCATTGTAACTAATAGTTCCTATACCACTCTTCATGCCCTTTAGTTCATAAATATCTACTCAAAAGCTAAAAGGCTAATAGATATAAAAAAGACATTTTAAGTGTTAGTATCATAATGAAATTTTAAATATCTTTCTACAGCTTGCAAAAGTACCTGGTTCTGTCTTGATATCAACCTCCTGTAATCTCTGCTAGCGGTATGAGAATCAATTCAGACTTAACAGTCAGAAGTCACAGTCCTGGGGTTGATTTACTAAGACTGAAGAGTGCAAAATCTGGTGCAGCTGTGCATGGTAGCCAATCAGCTTCTGACTTCAGCTTGCTCAGTTAAGCTTTGACAATAAAACCTGGAAGCTGATTGGTTTCTTTGCAGAACTGCACCAGGTTTTGCACCATGCAATTTTAGTAAATCAACCCTATTGACGTAGGGCAGTTTGCCTCAAGCTGTGTGTTATGAAGAAGGGCTGATTCACTTTGCCAACAGTTCACTTAAAAAACTGCTAAAGACGGTCAAAGGATCACTCACAGTTTATTTTCAAGCAGTACCCAGTGCTAGTATTCTCCATGTAATGACTACCCATTGTGTCATTTCTAAACAGCTTTTTCATGGCAGAATGTAAAGCTGAACTCTGGTTACAAAAATGTTCATTTAAATATATTTGTCAATAGTAACAAAAGATGTAAAACCACTTTGTGGTGAACCAAATGCCTTTGCAAGTTCAGTTATTACCGTGTAAAGCCAAAACAGAAGAATGTGTGTGGGTTCCACCTCCAGCTTTAATTTATAAATAAGAAGAAGTTGCCTTTACAAGTGAAAAAACACTAAAAACACTAAAAATATTTAACCTAAAAAGAAAGGTGCTACTCATAACAATTATTAAAGTGATCAAGCCTGCTATAAATGTTAATTACACATATCAAACAATATCACCACAGTGCCAAATCAGGTTTTGAAATTTTAAAGTGTCCATAAAGAAAACGTCCATATAATATTTCCACAAAAAATTAGCCTTCCACATAACAAATACTGTATAATAACAATAATAATAACGTGTCCAGGAAAACAAAGAATCCACTTGTGCAAATATCCAGTACATGCAGTTAGTGTAATAACTCACCAAATATAGAATATAAGAAGGCAAATCTTATTCAGCTATATCAAAATTATCGAATTGACCAGCGTCTTCACAGTCTTCTACACAGTAGAGTTTTGTGATCAGGGTGAGACAAAAAAAAACACTCAAAAAAGAGAGGTGTTCTACAGTGTAGCCAGTGTAAAAATCAAAGGTACAAAAAAATAGTACAAAAAATATGTGTGTGTAACTTGCGAGCCTCTAAAATATTCCTCTGGATCGCTAACATTTATCACATACTCAAACTGTGTAAAAAAGACCATATAACTAAAAAATGTTGCGCTCCCAATCTCTATCAAACTTATAAATTAGTGACTTCAAATTATATATCCATGAAAAACAAACAATATACCATACATAAATAAATGAATATCAAGTTAAATGTGATGTGAATCAAATAAAATAAAAAAATAAAAAAACAGTCCCATTACTCAAATAATAGTCCAAAAAAGGGATTTGTGATGACATGATCCAAACACATCAATTGTGACTTTTCGTGAATCCTTAAATCATTAAAGATGTGCGCTCACCTCCTTACAAGCCAGATAGACTTAATACACCTTTTGTTCACATACATGGAACCTGATAGAATGTGCTGCAGCATGGAATGGATGTTGGATACCTCCTATGTACTCCTATGTACTCCACAATGCTTCTCTCCTAACGACAAACGGCTGGGCCTCAATGCATTTCACAATTCACGATCTGAGGAAGCTCAGCTGCAGCCATCTTTGAAATTCTTTTATAGCCATCCACCCCAACAAGCGAGAGGAGTTAAATTTACATAGTGACCAATGAGATCAATAACGGTAAGACCTGGCAAGCTAGCATCGGGTTTCCCCATTATTTCACCTATACATAATAAAAACTATAAAATCTTAAAATAATTGGTAAAAACCCATAATAAATTTAAATATATAACAATTGCTTCCCAGTGGCAGCCGCATGTCAAAAATCATCCTAACATATATGACACACAGATCCAGGGGACTTAGATGAATAGACACCTATAATGCTGCCATCTAGAGGGCAATAAGCATACCACCTTCTAGACAAAAAAAACAATATAGAGGGCTTAAATTGAATGCTACAACTAAAAATCAGTTAAAAAAACATTTCAGGTCAATATCAATGTTCAAACCTGAAAGAGCAAGGGTACTAAGTGCAAAAATCCATCTAGTTTCATTCTGAGACATCTGTTTACGCATATCACTACCTCTCCAGTGCTTAACAATTCTGTCTATACCACAAAATGTCAGTAAAGTAGGGTCTTTATTACGTACTATCCTAAAGTGATTGGAGACACTATGTTGTTTAAAATCTTTCTTTATATTATTTATATGTTTGTTGATTCTTTTAAACAAACATCTTGTGGTCCTCCCCACATACTTCATACCACATGAATAGGACAAGAGATATGTGACAAATCTAGTGTTGCAAGTAATACATTTATCAGTTTGAAATTCTTTAAATTCTGATGAGAAAAATACCTCTATTTTCCTATTTTTATTCTGAGGGGTTTTGCATGACATACACCTATCACATCTATAAAAACCTACTCTTTCCAAAAATGTTATGTTTCTATTGAGGGGATCTAGAGCAGGGGCAGACTGACCATTTGGAAACTCAGGCACTGCCCGAGGGCCCGGGGTCATTAGGGGGGCCCCATGAGATGCCCCTGGTACCTTTTTCATAGGCTTTTTTGAGTTTGGGCAAGGACACAGGGGCCCCATGATCCCCTATTGCCCGGGGGCCCCATGAGTTGTCAGTCCGCCCTTGATCTAGAGATTATATTTCTAAGCCCTGGAGCTTTTTTGTATATAAAGGATGGCTTATTTGGGAGAATAGAGTGCTATCTTTAAGCAGGATGGGCCATCATGTTTTAATACTCTTTTCAACCTGCTGGTATTGCAAGTTGAACCCTGTAATGAAAGCTATTTTAGCATTCCTACTGTTATTAGATCTAGGTCTACTTTTTCTCTCTTCATCTTACCAACTTCTTCTCTCACTTTTAATAATTCCTTTTCTTATACCCCTTCTCCTGAAATCTTTGTATTAACATTTCAGTTTGAGCAATAAATTCAGCATACTCATTACAATTCCATTTAATACGGACAAACTGGCCCTTGGGTATAGCCCTAATCCACCCAGGATGATGACAACTACGGGTAGAAATATACTCATTTCTATCAACCTCCTTAAAAAAGTGCAAGTAGCCAGTTTGTTATCTTTTTAATATATTTCTAAATATAGAAATTGTACTTTTTCATTACTACATTTTCCAGTCAACTTGATATCATATGGATATCAATTCTCCCTTCATACCTTCCCAAACAAACACAATATCATCAATAAATCTATTATATCATTTTAATTGTGGCCAAGATTTAGAAAAAATTCCCTTCTCTTCCCATTTATTTAACCGCCTCGCGCCCACCATATAAGGAAATGGCGGGCGGTGGTTCTCTTGTTCTGGGAGGACCTCATATGATGTCCTCCCACTCTAACTGTGCATGCTCGCCCCTGGGGGAGCGAGGGGAGCGGTGGATCACCGATCAGCGGAAAGAGCCGATGACGTTGGCTCTGTCATGTGATCAGCTGTGTCCAATCACAGCTGATCGCATGTCCCTCCATATAAGTCATACTCCCATATTACCTCCCTCATCCTTCTGCTTCTTCTAACATCTGGATACATTTCCTCAAATCCTGGGCCGCCATCTTTTTCCTTTGATCAACACACCCAGCACCCCCTATCCTCCAAAAGCAGCTGCAATCCACACAATCTAGTTACTATTCCTCTTCTTCATAGAACCAGTCTCCCCTTTTCCTGTGCCCTCTGGAATGCCCGGTCTGTCTGTAACAACCTCCTTCTGTCCATGACCTTTATATCACAAACTCCTTTAACTTGCTTGCAATTACAGAAACCTGGCTACATGAATCTGACTCTCCCTCTCCTTCTGCCCTCTCCCATGGTGGTATCCTCTGGACTCACTCTCCCAGGCTTAGTGGACGGAAAGGAGGTGGAGTAGGAATCCTCCTATCCCCTCAAAGCACTTTTCAGGTCCTCCATTCACCTCCCTCTCTGTCCCTCTCCTCATTTAAAGTTCACTGTATTTGTTTGTTCTCTCCAGTTTCTTTAAGAATTGCTGTGATCTATCGTCCTCCTGGACCGGTATCAAGCTTCAGACCCTGACCTAAAACAATAGATGCATGCTTCTACTCACTCACCTGGGAGCCTTCAGAGTGAGGTACCTAGCTTCCTCTATATCAAGAATGGCCTTCTTCAAACTATTTTTTACAAAATCATTGAACTTCTTCAAAATTCTAGAAGGATCCCCCACAAGCTTTCTATAAGTGGTAGCATTACTCAAAATCCTTTTTAATTCCATTTCATAATCAATTTTCTTCAAGATAACCAGATCCCCCCCCCCCTTTATCTGCCTGCCTTATTATAATTCCTTTTTTCTTTTTCAGTTGTTTAATCCCTTGCCATATAATTTTACTATTCTTTGTCTTTATTTTTATCTTCTTTACCTCATCGTGTACCATCTTCTTAAACGCTTCTACATGCTGAAATGTAGAGGATTTCAGGTTGAGGCTGAGTTCACAACGATGCGGTGCAAAAATCAGTGATTTCTGTGCGAATTCTGCACCGCATCAGAATAGCACCTCGTTCATGCAAACCGATGCGGGTGTGAATGTTAAGTTAACACTCCGAAATCAGTCTGCAAAACGCGGTGTGATGTGCAGAATCGGATTGCATAGGTGTGAATACCCATGTGATCCGATTCTAGTGTGCACCCAATAGAGAGTCCTGTCCCTTTTTGGTGCGCTTGCAGTGCGATTTGAGCCATACATAATGTATGGCTCCAATCGCACCGCACACACATCGCATGTGATTTGCACAGGAATGCGGTGTGGTTTCTGTGCGAATCACATGTGATATACCGCACCGCATATGTGTGAACCTAGCATGAAAGTGGATTTATTCCTCAAACCACTATGAACAAACTCAGGGTCTATACTCCTATCAACTTCCTTTTTGTTTTCTGAGACCTAGCTTCCTTATAAATTTTCTATATCCAAAAAAACTTCAAAGTCATCTAAAAATTTAACAGGTGCAAATTTGAGCCCTTCTTTTAATACCAACAACTCTTCATCAGAAAAAAGCCCCCCAGCCAAATTAAAAATTCTACCATCTAAGCTGTTTGTTTGCTTTTTCTTTCTGCCTCCCCTATATACTCTTTTTCTTCTCTTACCATTTTTCTTGGAGAGTAATAAGGGACCCGATAAGGCTCCTTCCAAATCCTCTCCATTCTCCCTGTGGCTGGTAAAAAGATCTAGGGGGAGCTCTTCCTCTAGCATTCAGTTGAAATTTTATCTTTAATTTCATGGGGTATTATTTTTCGACTGATGATTCTTTAGAGGCTAAAGCATCCTGGTCTTCTTGCCACTTATACACTTTTCCTTCCTTATAATCCTTAAAATCCCCTTGATACTTCTAAGTTTTTTTCTTTTTAGTATCATTGTCATATTTCATTAAATAACCTTCAAGTTATTGTGCCTTATCCTTATAGTCCTGTGTCTCTAAAAAAGGTTTCATCTCTTCTCTCAATGCTGAGATTTTGAAATCCAACTGATTCAATTTCACTTTCTGTCTTGAAATGATAAGTTCTAGTAACCTCTTCTAACACTGGTTGAAGAATTGAAACCACTCCAAACTCAATTTTTGGTCCTCTAGACCAGGGGTGGGCAAACTTTTTGACTTGAGGGCCGCAATGGGTTCATATATTGGACCCGGGGGCCGGACCAAGAGTAGATGAATGATGTGTATGTGTCATCCATAGTAAGTATAGTAATATTCCCCCATAGTAAGCATAGTAATTAATCCCCCATATAGTAATTCATCCCCCATAGTAATTCATCCCCCATAGTAATTCATCCCCCATATAGTAATTAATCCCCCATATAGTAATTCATCCCCCATATAGTAATTCATCCCCCATAGTAATTCATCCCCCATAGTAATTCATCCCCCATATAGTAATTCATCCCCCATATAGTAATTCATCCCCCATAGTAATTCATCCCCCATAGTAAGTCATCCCCCATAGTAATTCATCCCCCATATAGTAATTCATCCCCCATATAGTAATTCATCCCCCATAGTAATTCATCCCCCATAGTAATTCATCCCCCATATAGTAATTCATCCCCCATAGTAATTCATCCCCCATATAGTAATTCATCCCCCATAGTAATTCATCCCCCATATAGTAATTCATCCCCCATAGTAATTCATCCCCCATATAGTAATTCATCCCCCATATAGTAATTCATCCCCCATAGTAATTCATCCCCCATAGTAATTCATCCCCCATAGTAATTCATCCCCCATATAGTAATTCATCCCTCATAGTAATTCATCCCCCATATAGTAATTCATCCCCCCTATAGTAATTCATCCCCCCATAGTAATTCATCCCCCATATAGTAATTCATCCCCCATATAGTAATTCATCCCCCATAGTAATTCATCCCCCATATAGTAATTCATCCCCCATAGTAATTCATCCCCCATATAGTAATTCATCCCCCATAGTAATTCATCCCCCATAGTAATGCATCCCCCATAGTAATTCATCCCCCATATAGTAATTCATCCCCCATATAGTAATTCATCCCCCATAGTAATTCATCCCCCATATAGTAATTCATCCCCCATAGTAATTCATCCCCCATAGTAATTCATCCCCCCTATAGTAATTCATCCCCCCTATAGTAATTCATTCCCCATATTCCCCTGTGTCAATTTACTTACCTTTGCTCCACGTGTTCCTCTCGCCGTGTTCCCGCGCCGTTCCGGTCTTCAGGGCGGACTGTGAGAGGAACCTAGCTCCCCTCACGTTCGTCACGCTGCCCCGCTTACACACATCCTGACAGCCAATGTATCACGCTCCGCGGGCCGTATAGTTTGCCCATTGCTGCTCTAGACCATCATTGGGACCAAGATCCCATCTCAGATTTCTTGGTGTCATATTCTCACTCAAATAATATTCGAGGGTAATAATACCTACCAAGGTCGTATCTGCTTTTCCATGTAACGTTTTAACTGCTTAAATCCCTGTTCTAAATCCACATTCATCTTTCCACTGTGTTGGAAAATGTCTTCCACATTGATATGTCTGTTACCCAAAAAATTAAATATATCCATTCTTAAAGTGACCCCACCCCTTGTGACGTCCTCTAATGAGGCATGCTGGGTCGATGATGTCACAAGGGGGAGGGGTCACATAGGTGATGTCACTGGGTGGCCATGCCCCTTAGATATTTAAGAACTCTCAGGCCAGGGGAGCTGTCAGACCAGCATCGAGAGTGGAGCCTTTTTGTTTACATTTTTCGGGTCGGCAGTGGCGGCGGGCATCGTGATTGGCGTTGGATCGACTTTGGGGAACTTTTTTATTTTTCTTCTTTTAATAAAGGACTTGTCAAAGACTGTCTCCTGTCTTTTTTACACAACACTTTTTGTTTTTGTGAACAGGTAGCGGAACTATGTATCACATACTCATTCACATGGGGGGGCAGGATCTTGGGGTTCCCTTTTTAAAGGGGGCTTCCAGATTCCAATAAGCCCCCTGCCCGCAGACCCCCACAACCACCAGCCAGGGATGTGGGGAAGAGGCCCTTGTCCCCATCAACATGGGGACAAGGTGCTTTGGGGGGAGCCCAAAAAGCACCCCTCATGTTGAGGGCATGTGGCCTGGTATGGTCCAGAGGGGGGTCGCTCACTCATCCCCCCCTTTCCTGATCTGCTGGGCTGCATGCTCGGAAAAGAATCTAGTATGGATTTTGGGGGGGACTCCATGTCATTTTAAAAATAATTTTGGTGTGGGGGGTTCCCCTAAAAACTAATACCAGCCCCAAAGGGCTTGGTATGGATGGAGGGGGGACCCCATGCCGTTTTTTTTCTAATAATTTTTTTAATTGCTGACAGTTCTGTGTTTTACATTCAGCTGTCAGTGGGGAACCCCTGATGACAGCTGAAACAATAACGCATGGTTTTCACTAGTAAAATATCGCATGACTTAATAAAATAACTCATGCGGTATTTTAGTAGCGTTTTTTAGTGAATGCAAATGTTTTTTTTTTAAAAATGATGTGCGGTATCTTACTGCATACTCAGATGCAGTAAGATACTGCTTAGTGAACTGTGGCCACTGCCAGAAACACACTTCCTGCTCTAGAGGGCCAACTCTCACCCACCGACTTTGTATTGTATTTATGGAGGACCAGCATTTTCACCACAGGACAGGAAGTGTTAGGACAACTGAACACCTCCTTTTCCATCTCCATACCATACAGTAGGTGTTCTGTATGATAACTTCCTGATAACACTGTTTTAGATAAAAGTGCAGAGGGCACAGAACAGGAGTTTGGATTTCTGGTGATCAACAGGTATTTTTTGTACTTATCAAAAGATATATAACATTTATAAGTATTTTAAGAAGAAATAAAGACATGTTATGGTTACATACCCTTTCAGACTTTGACAAAGAGTTTTATGGTAACTATACGAGGTCTGCTATCATATAGAGGACAATGGGCTGTGAGGCATAAAGCTGTTGTTGAAAGTGCCATGAAATCTGTGCAACTGTGTAAACTGTTTGCACCTTTCTTCTATTATGTCTGTAGTGCAATTTATTATAACTCACATTAGGCTGTATATAACCATGCTTAAACTGTCCATAGATGGTTCTTATTTTTCACTAGGATTTCATGCAAATGTTATCTTTAAAGATTAACAAAAGAATACCTTCTAATCTTTGTTTGCCCTAGGTTAAATGTAATAAAACTGTGCTTTGATTTATCACAGGTACACAGTGAGGGAGATGTACTAAAGCTGGAACACATGATGCAGCTGTGCATGGTAGCCAATCAGCTTCTAACTTCAGCTTTTTCAATTAAGCTTTGACAATAAAACCTGGAAGCTGATTGGTTTCTGTGCGGAGCTGCTCCAGATTTTGCACTCTCCAGTTTTAATAAATACCCACAGTGTTACTACCACAGTGTTGTAGGTTACCCTGCACAAATATAAATTATTTTGTCTGAATGGTCCAACTGGAATGTAGATAAGTGTTTCTCAACCTTTTTTCAATTATGACATCCTTTCAAAGTATGCAAAATTTTAAGCAACCTAGTATAAAAATACAGTAAACCTAGATTAGAAAACCAGTCCTGATCACTGTTGTTCTACCCAGAGACAATCACTGTCTTCAGGGTCTGCTTGCACATCTTGCTGCACTGCATTGTGGTAATTGCCTTGTGAAGGAAAACCCTAATTATATCTAATTTAAAAATGTTACATCCTACCTATTCTGCCTAACCTGTATAGAAAGATCTGGATCCTTACCTATGTTTAACCTGCTTTGGTCCAGTCATGTGATCCTGCAGCTCTTTGTAAGGGAGTGGTCTACAGAAGTTCTAAACCAGAAACCATGACGTCACTTATAGGCTCCCATAGCCCAACCATTATCATAGCTACAGGTTCATATGACAGGGCCAAATGGGATTAAACATAGGTAAATTTTCAGATTTTTTTTTTTTTTGTATATACAGATTAGTCAGGATAGATAGGAGTGGGGCATTGTTAAGCATAGTTAGTGTTAGGCTTTTCTTCCACTTTGACCCTGCAAGTTTGAGCATTCAAAGCATTTTACACTTTGATGGTTGCTACATTATGGCTGTATGTGTGAACGTCACAGCTGTATTTAAGGCTTGCGATGTCCTGGGTATGACTAGGTGAAGATGTTCTTTCATAGAGAGCAACATTAATGCCTCTTTTCCATTCGTTAACTTACATCCATGGCGACATTCATCCCACTCAAACAACTTGATCAACTGCACAAAAGTGAAAAAATTTAACATATTAGTTCCACCTTTGCACAGGTCACAGTGTCTGATCTAATGTTATAAATATATAGTGCCGCGCTCCTATTTACTTATATATATAACTTAATCCTTGGGGTGCATGAATTAATATCTGAACCAATCCATAAATCACTGTGACTAGTGAATTAAAATAATCAATAATAAATAATAATAAATCAATTGTGAATCACTATAACTGGTGAATCAAAAATAAATTTAGATATGAATCAACAACCTTCATAAATGTGACTGATATCAATCAATAAAAAATCCGTAATTAATGTGACTGTGAAAGAATAAAACTCAAATAAATACAATCCTAAATCTGTGCCACTCTTATCTGATGTGATCACTCCATCTATATTGTGCAAAAGCATACATAAATGTGCAAGTGCAAATACATAAAATAAATTACAATAAAATGAAAAGTCTTTCAAATAAGTGCAATGTGCAGGTGGATTCCTTATTCCCTCTCGCCGAGTGCTTAGTGGTCTCCCTATGCGCTCACCTTAATATTTGCCTAAATAAATTCAGGCAAATAAGCTTTTAATCCTTCCAGGATTGATGGGATGATACTCTTATGTAAGATGGTCCAGAAGATAGGTGTGGATCTATAGGAATTCTCCTGTACTCTCCTCTTTTCCCTTGTGCAGCTGCTCATAAATAGATATCTTGACCAGCTCTCTAGGAATCTCCTACTTCCCCTCCTGGGGTCACCACCTTCTCAAGTCCTCCTTTCACCAGCATGGGGAATGTGGGTCATGAAGAATATTCCTGATACAGACACCATTAGTCTACTGAGTTTGTCACTGAAAGGCTGGAAAGGCTCTGGTTTGCCAGTGATTGGGTTCACTCGTTCCAATTTGGAATACTTTGCTTCAAATTGTGGACATAACTCTTCCTCTTCATCTTCCCAGTCAATGAGATCCCAATCGTAGGTTAGTACAGCTCGTCGTCTGGATCCAAGATGGACGCCAGCACATGGAGTAACATAACCTCAGGGAAAAGCCACTGTCTTCCTTGAGTTCTGGAAAAGACGACGAGCTGTACTAACCTACGATTGGGATCTCATTGACTGGGAAGATGAAGAGGAAGAGTTACGTCCACAATTTGAAGCAAAGTATTCCAAATTGGAACGAGTGAACCCAATCACTGGCAAACCAGAGCCTTTCCAGCCTTTCAGTGACAAACTCAGTAGACTAATGGTGTCTGTATCAGGAATATTCTTCATGACCCACATTCCCCATGCTGGTGAAAGGAGGACTTGAGAAGGTGGTGACCCCAGGAGGGGAAGTAGGAGATTCCTAGAGAGCTGGTCAAGATATCTATTTATGAGCAGCTGCACAAGGGAAAAGAGGAGAGTACAGGAGAATTCCTATAGATCCACACCTATCTTCTGGACCATCTTACATAAGAGTATCATCCCATCAATCCTGGAAGGATTAAAAGCTTATTTGCCTGAATTTATTTAGGCAAATATTAAGGTGAGCGCATAGGGAGACCACTAAGCACTCGGCGAGAGGGAATAAGGAATCCACCTGCACATTGCACTTATTTGAAAGACTTTTCATTTTATTGTAATTTATTTTATGTATTTGCACTTGCACATTTATGTATGCTTTTGCACAATATAGATGGAGTGATCACATCAGATAAGAGTGGCACAGATTTAGGATTGTATTTATTTGAGTTTTATTCTTTCACAGTCACATTTAATTAAGGATTTTTTATTGATTGATATCAGTCACATTTATGAAGGTTGTTGATTCATATCTAAATTTATTTTTGATTCACCAGTTATAGTGATTCACAATTGATTTATTATTATTTATTATTTATTATTGATTATTTTAATTCACTAGTCACAGTGATTTATGGATTGGTTCAGATATTAATTCATGCACCCCAAGGATTAAGTTATATATATAAGTAAATAGGAGCGCGGCACTATATATTTATAACATTGTATATACACTAGCAAGTGAGTCTGTGCAAGTGCCAGCGCACCAAGCACATTAAATCAGCAGACAACTCTATATTACCCACTGAATGCCTCATTTATAATAGCTCACAAGTATTCACCATTTATAGTGTCTGATCTAAGCTCTGCTTCCGATATGTCAAATCGCTTGAAATCCTTTATTGAAATTTCTTGCATTTTACCATCCTGCCACATAACCCCACGTGACTGTAAGATTTCTTACATATCAGCCTGCACATGACATCCTTCATCCCATAATAAATTATCGTGGATTCCAGCTCTCTTTGACCACATGAACCATACAACTTCCCCTGCATTGTCTGCTCTTTATCTATATGTCCTTTATCGGTGCCCCATACAAGAAATATTTGTGTGGTACAAAGCAAACATTTAGTTTTTCTCATTTAAATTTCAAAAAAGGAAGAAAGTTGGCTAATTGCTATGGTCATTGCAGAGCATTTAGACACTCTTTCTGAGGCTAATGCTACATCAGGTTCAAGTTGCTTTAGTACCAAACAAATATTTACCTAAAAGAGCCCTAACGAAATTGGCTACCTATTCAAACCTTTTTTTTTTGTCTGATAGGAGTTGTTTGGATACAGAACAGAAAAAAGTCGAAGTATCGTTTGTATTATTGGTTACATCCTTACACTTGGGTTCCTTAAAATACTTTTCTACTGGAAGCCTGAACTTGACGTCAGGTGTCACTGTGTGTCCTGTACTTTGGAAGAAGCCGATGTATTCTTGCTTAGAAGCACGGTAAGTAAAACAATCTATAACAATAATTTATTCATTTGAGTTAACTGCTTGTTTAGGTCTAGTGGGCAAAGAAAAGAAGATTTCCTGGTCCTCCACTCAACCACTAGGCCAGTCACCACAGTCTCTTCTTCCCCAATGCTCCAGCAATCTAAGGTCCTGATCAGCATAAGCGTAGGGGCTAAACACAGGTGCTGGCAGGTGCCAGGGCTGATCCTGCTAACGCTGCATTTTTGGGGACACTATACTAATGTGAATGCTGGTATAGTGCTGATCTGATCAAAGATATTGATCCATTCAGACACTATACTAGCAATGGAGGTTTATTGTGTATGAGTGTGTTTCTGGCAATTAAGGGGCTAAATGTAATTACTGGTGTACTGGCGGGCAATCTGACGCTATCTGGGAGGGGGCGTGAAAACCACGGGAGCGCGAATCAGCTTTCTTTCGGTGGTAATTGATCTCCTGTGCGTTTTTTACTTTTTGCGCTATAAAAAAAAAGACCTCCAATTTTGAGAAAAAAACTATATTTTGGACTTTTTGTTATTAGACATGTCCTGTAAAAAAATGTAAAAATCAAATTTCATCATAAATTTAGGCCAAAATGTATTCTGCGACATGTCTTTGCTAAAACAAAATCCCAATATGTGTAAATTAATTGGCTTATGTGAAAGATATAGTGTTTACAAATGGGGCATAGATACTGGAATTTGTTTTTTTATACTAATAATGGCGGCGATCAGCGACTTATAGCGGGACTGTGGCAGGCATTCTGACATGGGGGGAACTAACTTGGTGTCACTGACATCCCTAGTGACACCAATACAGTGATCAGTGCGAAAAAAAAGCACTGACACTGTACTATTGGCACTGGGCAGGAAGGGGTTAACATGAGGGACAATCAAAGGGTTAACTGTGTCATGGGAGTGTTTTACTAGGGGGCGTGTTCTTCACTGTAAGCACACTGCTCTGGATGGCTCTGCTTAGCCATCCAGAGCAGTGTGCCCAAACTGACAGGGAGGAGGGCTGTTATTAAACAATGCAGCCCTCCTCCCTGTCGGCGATTGCCACTAATCACCAGGCGCCAGCGGGTAATCACCGGCTGGGACCCGGTGATTGACACCTGTGGCCACGATCAGTGGTGCAGGTGGGGCTCACACGTGGCTAGCACATGCTCCCTACCCAGAAATGCAGCATGATGTATATATACGTGATTATGCACACAGGTGCCACCCTGTAGCAGTATATCTGCTATAGGGCAGTCGTTAACTAGTTAATTTCCTTTGGACACGATTGGGTAGTCTTTCAAGACGAATTTCCCCTATGTTTCATTCCATTCACTAAGATAAGTGTATTGGCTGCTGACATTCGCGTGGGTGTGGGTATGTGACAATGCATGTCCCTGAACTCACATTCTCTATATCTGGGGACATGCACCAGCACCCACTCAGATGTCATATTGGGAGCGGTGGCTTTGTGCAGCCATTGTGTCCTGATTGACATGAATGGGACAGACTGCATGGGAATTCATGGAACACCTGTGCATCCTGTGCAGGCAAAACACACGTTTAAGTACGCCCGTGTGAACGATGCCTTAATTGTATGTGCTGTTTTATGGTGTAATAAAATGTAAACACTACTACAAGCAACTGTAGGTTATGCTGCTAAAAATGTTATCTGTTTCCCCACAGCTTATTTTGGAGTTTGAAACAAGTGTAAATGACTATGGAGATAGGAGCCATCAAGCCCACAATCACTTTGACATTGATTTACTAAAACTGGAGAGTGCAAA
Organism: Staurois parvus; assembly: GCF_062004578.1. Classification (NCBI taxonomy): domain Eukaryota; kingdom Metazoa; phylum Chordata; class Amphibia; order Anura; family Ranidae; genus Staurois; species Staurois parvus. The sequence continues at coordinate 1,561,400 of NW_028318546.1, forward strand.
ATCTGGTGCAGGTGTGCATGGTAGCCAATCAGCTTCTAACTTCAGCTTGTTCAATTACACTTTTACAAACAAAACTGGAAGCTGATTCTTTTCTATGCAGAGCTACACCAGATTTTGTACTCTTCAGTTTTAGTAAATCAACTCCTTTGAGTATTGTGCATTATTCATGCATATCAGCAAACTACATAAAATATGGTATTTATATACTGTAACATAGTGCTTACAATTTAGTATATCCCAAAACATATTATTAATTCATTTTTTTACTTTTTATTTTATTTATTTTAAATATAACTTAATGTATCCATAGCTACCTTTTAGTTTTCAGTAGAAAAAAGAAGAGCTTAAACCTCTGTGAATTTTTTTGTCCCATTTGCTTTTCAGATATGCTGTAAGTGGCAACAATTTTCTGATGTTTGTAGAAAAGTGTTGCCAGCTTATCAGAAATAATGAAATCTCTGCTAATATTGTGATGCAATTGGAGGTATTTTCTTATAGACAGCAGCCTTTAGTTGTAACCTCAGACCCCCTTAGCCTCATTTTACCTCGAATGTACTGATAAAACAGAACAAATGTACTGTCAACAAGTCCTCTCGCATTCTGTGAATGTATCTCATGTTCTGTAATCAGTGTGAGGATTGCAGAACATGCTTTCTTTCCAGGATACAATACAAGAAAATAAAACTGCTTTCTTTCAAGGAGTGGGAAGAGGCACTTGATTTAGAAATAAGAACTTCAGAACTTCATACCTAAAAGTGTAAGCTGTTGATAGTGGAAGTCTATTAGATATAAATCTTTCATCAAAAGGCTAGATGCAAATCTAGCCATGTCCTACATGCCGCGTTGGTGAGGGCACAGCAGCCCATTCATTTGAAAGGGCTACTGTGCCTGCGGGAAATTCAGGAAATAGATCTCTGCACCGTTCAAAATCGCAGCTGCACTGAAACCTATGGTGCTTCTGCACAAAACAGTTTTATGCACTCAAAAATTTGCTGTGTTTTCTGACGCGTGGAGGTACCATTAAGGATTCAAGGCACACATAAATGCCTTAAAGCAGAGTGTTTTGCCTGCAGGTGCCAATTTACACGCATTCCAGCACCCACATAAGTGTGAACCTAGCCTAAGGCTGAAAGGAAACAGGCATCTGTGTCAGAGGTAATATAATAGATTAAATAGATGTAAACCCTGAATAAGATTTATTTTGCTGAAGGATTGAGGTTGGCTTACTTTACAACCACTTGAAGACCCAGCTTTTTCTGACACTATTTCTTTACATTTAAAAAAATCTGTATTTTTTGCTAGAAAATTATTTAGAACCCCCAAACATTATATATAGTATATATATATATATATATATACATACATATATATATATATATATATATTTTTTTTTTTTTTTTTTTTGCAGAGACCCTAGAAAATAAAATGTTGGGTTTTGCAATGTTTTATGTCACACGGTACTTGTGTAGTCGTTTTTTTAACACAGTTTTTTAAAAAAAATATATTTTAATGCACACAAATACCCAATTTTTGATAAAATATAAAAGATGTTGTTATGCCAAGTAAATACACACTAAACATGTCACAATTTAAAATTGTGCATGCTTATGGAATGATGCCAAACTATTGTATTTAGAAATATCCATAGGTGACGCTTTATAAGCCTTTACAGGTTACCAGTTTAGAGTTACAGAGGAGGTCGGTGGTAGAATTATTGCTTTTACTCTGATGCTCAGAGCAATACCTCACATGTGTGGTACAATCACGTGTACACATGAGTGTGGGACTAACACGTGCGTTTGCTTTTGCACAGGAGCACTGGGGGATGGGAGCGCTTTAAATTTTTTCTTTTAATTTAATTTAATTTCATTTTTTTACACTGTTTCTTTAATTTTTTTTTATCACTTTTATTGCTGTCACAAGGAATGTAAACTTCCCTGTGACAGCAATAGGCAGTGACAGGTACTCTTTATGGAGAGATTCGGGGTCTATTAGGCCCTATACTTCTCCTCTGCCCTAAAAGCATCTGATCACACCAAGATCAGAGTGATCAGATGCTTTCTTATTTAAAAAATTGCACTGTTTACATCCGGGAAACCAGAAGTGATAATAGTACTTGTTGCTTTTGGTTCCCTGTGTCATAGAGGTCATCGGAGACCTTCAGGTCCTCCGATGGCCCTATGATAAGTCATAGGAACCACTGGTTTCAATTCCAGGATCTATGGTGGGACCAAGATCCCAGAGAGGCATCGGCAATGAGTTTCACTGAAAAGGTCACTGAACCCTTGGTAAATCGAACTTGAGCAGATTATCGCATCACTAGTTGTCACCCTATAACAAGAAGCACTTGAAGCACAAGGATCTTTGTGGCGAGATCCTCAGATAGTATTTGAATGAACGGTGCAGATTTGGAAATATTGAAAATCATTTTAAAATTATGTTAATATGTTAAAGCTTAAATGAGATCTTAGTGATTGGTTAGTGATTGGCTTGACATATAGTGAGAGATTTACTAAAACTGGAGTGTGTAAAATCTGGTGCAGCTCTGCATAGAAACCAATCAACTTCCAGGTTTTATTGTCAAAACTTAATAGAACAAGCTGAAATTGGAAGCTGATTGGCTAGCTTGCACAGCTGCACCAAATTGGGTTATAGTATCATTATAATATTGCAAAGATACATTCTACCTAAATCTGAAACTTAAGATGGTTGTAAACCTTAGAAATGAAGAATGAAGAAAGAGTATTTTTCTATAGTGTATACTTTCCTCTATCCAAAATACCTTGTGTGATTTCTGTCTGCTCTGTAATTTCTCAGCTATCTGAATGAGTCACTTCTGACAGACTATGCTGATACCAGACAATCCCTTGAGACATAACACAAGATATAAAGCGAGCGCAGATAATATGGTAGCTGCTAGCACAAAATGCAAGGTAGCAAACCCACAATAATCAATTCAAATGTAAGTGCAGCGCTAAAGCATAAGTGACAAATGCAATCATAGAGTGCTTATGTAAATAGAAGTGTTCATACAAAAAAAAATCTCAGATCATATAAAATCATAGAACCATACAAAACTCTAAAAATCTGAACATAAATAGTGAATATATATAGTAGTGGTGTGAACCTCCTGCGCTCCCAAGTGTTTAAACTGTATAAAAAACCAGGAGAAGCTGCTAACATTAAATCATATACCAGTGATTGTGATAAATAAATACAATAAAGAATGCAGCGCTATTCCCTAAGGTATATACACACATAAATAATAAATTAATAAAAAATGTGGAATCTCAAAAATACATCAAAAATAAGAAATAAATATAAATGTGATAGTGATTTCAATTAATATTACTTAGTGCCCATAATTCATTGAATCTACAAAATAAAAAACCAAATAACTCAAAACATGTGAAAAAACATTTATATATATATATATATATATATATATATATATATATAGATATATATATATATATATATATATATATACACACATACATATATATAATTCTGTGTATCTAAAATCACACGTGCCTCTTGTGTAGTGGAAAAACACAATATAACAATACAAAAAACAGTGCTCTCAAAGTTCAATAAATGCTGATGGTGACCAAAGAAAACCCGTGCTTCCAATGACTACTGTTGGTGACCATAAATAAACAAGAACTCGTGTAGATCTCTGGGTGCATGTGAATCTGACAATCCGACCACCATCTGGATAAGCCTCTCACCTCATCACTTCGACCCTTGCGGATCAAAGCGCTTTTGTGGATCCCCCTCACGGATCCTCCAAGATAGCTATCACTCCAAATGTTGCTCTCTCAGAAATTGACTCCTCTCCAGGTAAGTTCCAGCATCAATCTCTGTTGTTGTCGGAGTTTAGAATGACTTCATGGAGGTTTATGCTACGTGTGGAGTTTCTTCTCCGATGTGTTTCCTAATTATGGGCACTAAGTAATATTAATTGATATCACTATCACATTTATATTTATTTCTTATTTTTGATGTATTTTTGAGATTCCACATTTTTTATTAATTTATTATTTATGTGTGTATATACCTTAGGGAGTAGCGCTGCATTCTTTATTGTATTTAGTGAATATATATAGTCCGTGGCACTACAGGTCACAGAAGTGCCAAGTGATACTTGTGTGCTTTTTAGCAATATTAGTGATTATACATAGTCTGTGGCACTACAGGTCATAGCAATGCCCGGTGATCGTGGAACTACAAGGTGCAGCAATACCAGCTGGGATGCTCGAGAGTGCTCATGATCCAACATGGGAATCCACCACCTTATATGGATGTGCACTCACCAGAACGCTACATGTATAATAGCGTTAATGCTGATCCTTATGGGGGATCTCAGGAAGCCATAAATAGGGACCGGACTTCTCCAGGGTGACGGCTATGCAAAACCAGCAAAGGATCCTCCAAGGGGGAGAAGCTCACCACGGGAGCCGAAGGTATGACAATATAGTGTCGAATTTATTGTGAATAGTTAAAAGTAATCCATGTGGATACAGCAAAGAGTTAAATGTAGAGTCTAGTTTGTGTGCCCCTGAAGACGTGCATGCACACGAAACGTGTTGGGTGAGCCTTATGTGCTGACGTCATGCCGCCGTGGCTGGATTTCGGAGTGGAAGCCATCTTGGTATGCTATTATGCATCTAACTCTTTGCTGTATCTACGTGGATTACTTTTAACTATTACTATCCACGTGGATTACTTTTAACCTCCCCTTTCCTGCACATACTTATCCTATCACAATGTGACCTTAACCCCTTCACCTCCTCCTCTTTTTATGACCTACACATTAACCCCTACTCACCCAGACCCAGCACCCCTTTAGCAGGGTCTTTATGTCGCAGGGGGCAGGAAAGACTGGCCAATCATGTGAACACTGTGATTGGTTGTTACAGTGGTCATATAATTGAGAGTTGAATAGAGACCGAGACTTGTCTTTGACAGCTCAGTCACTGTGCTGAAGTATGCAGTGAGTGCACTCTGAACACAAAAACCGCTGTTGCCATTGGACGCATATGTGTGGTGTGTGGGCTTTAAAGCCCTCCCCCTTTGCTACCACACATATGCATTTTGTGGACAGCAAGAGGTTAATGATGTGATGTTTCTTCATTTCCACAATATTGTGGCACCAAATGAGATCATGTTGAGGTGTCTACTTTTCTAAAAGGGGTCACTTGGGGAGTGTTTGTAGGTTCCTGGCATTTTTGTTTGATAGGTTTTCTAAAAAAACTAAACGGAAGCTTTTTTCAAAATGTTTGTAAAATGAATTTTGGTACAGGATTGCATTACCTAGTAATTGTCAGTCAAAATATCAGAGCACTGAAAACTAAAAAATGGCCTGGTAATGATGAATTATATACAGGCTAGTACTATTTGTTAAGGAGGAAGGTTGGGCAGTTCAAGGCTCATTTTTGTGTGCATGTGTAAGGAAAGGAGGGGGTGCAATAGACAATGACTCACTTTAGTGTTTAGAATAAGTATTATGGTTAGAGGGAAGCCAAAGGGGTTTGGGCTAGATAAACAATTGAGTATTGATGGGGGGTTAAAATTGGAGACTTGGTTAAGGACATAACCATATTAGTATTATAGAATCAAATAAGAAATAACTTGAGTTTTAGGGGACAATAATGTTAGGAGTGTCTGGACTACAAGCCTAGCCAATTAGATTTGCAAATTTTATGGAAGGTAAGACAGTCCATATATATGTATTTCACTGGTGTATTTATGTTATGACTGGTGTTCAACTTCAACCATTTGCCGACCAGCCACAGTACATATACAGCAGCTGGGCGTCACATACAGGCACAATCACGTATATGTGCATTATGCCTGCTCGGGATAAGGCTGGCGAATGCGCCCCACTGTGACTACTGTGTCCACAGGTGATGGAGGCTCACAATGTCAACAGAACTGTTATGAATTAATCTAATTCATAACACCTCTGCTTCTAATACTAATGAGCTGTGATTGGCCTACAGCTATCACATGTTACCTGGGCCTGGGATTAGTTGTAGCCAATCACAGATCACCAGTAATTGCAGCTGTTATGAATTAAACTCATTCATGACAGTTCAAAGCATTGCTGGTACAATGATCTTCATTGTATCATCAATCAAAGTGTAAAAAGAAAAATTCAAAATCCCTGATCGCCCCCCGGAGTCGTACATTGTTACTATAGTGGCACTGAACTACTGTGATGAAAGTATTTAAAAAAATTGTAAAATACATTTTAAAAAAGTTTTAAAAAATATTTTAAAATTGAATTAAAAATATTTTTATTTTAAGTCGTTAAGTTTTTTTTTTTTATTAACATACTGTTACCAGTCAGTGTCCCTGATCACTGCCACACCAGTCATATGATGACAAAAAATGTGAAAAAAAAACCAAATTGTATTTAATTTCTTAATTTTCCAAACAATTCTGACAAAAAAACTACAACTTCAAAAAACTACAACTTCAAAAAACTCTTACTAAATTCCTCAGACTGTCTATTTTCAAAAAAGGGGGACATTTGGGGGTATTTGTACTGTCCTGGCATTTTAAGGGCCTAGGAAATGAGATAGGCCATCAGTACATTAGGACTGATCAATTTTCAAATATATATATACTGTATATACCAGGAATCCTCAAACTTTTTAAACAGGGGGTCAGTTCACTGTCCCTGAGACTGCTGTGGGCCAGATTATAGTTTGAAAAAAATATGAGCACATTCCCATGCACACCCACATATCTTATTTGTAGTGCAAAAAAACAGGAAAAAAAACCAATACAATATTTAAAATGAAGAAAAATTTTAACCAACATTTTTAAATAAGATAAAGCATGATGTTTCAGAATGAAACATAAGAAGTATCAACATGTTTTGTGAAACATTTGATTCACATTAAGTATATAAATGGCAATTAATAAATAAATATGTGTTCCTTTAATAAAAGGTCTTTGCAATTACAACCTGAGGTGGCAGCCATCAAGGACCAGCCAGGCTCATCCAACCAACATAAACTTATTAGTATTTTAATGGGAAATATGGGCCTGCTTTTGGCTAATGGGATGGTAAGTGTCCTGTTCCATATTTGTCATTGCTAGTCGTAACAAGTGATGCAAGTGTGCATCAGTTAGTCTGGATCTGGCTGGAGATTTCAGATGTTTCATTCTGGAAAAAGTCTGTTCACAGACACTGGTGTTGCTGAAGATGGTTGCCATTTTGAGTGCATGGTTCCTGAGACTAAGATATGTCTCAGAGGGGAGAGATGCATAGAAATTAGTAAGGCTGCTTGGCTTGAATGCATCCTTCAGAGAGCCACAATTCTGTAGTTTGGCCAGTTCCATTTTGTAAATCAAATCAACAATTTCAATGTCAACAGAAAACGGGTTCCGAAAAAGCTATATATACTGTACATAGAGATGAAGCTCTCTAAATTTAATTTGAAACTCCTTTTGCAACACTTCCAATGAATCCACACATGTCTTGTTTGGGAATGCAACTGCTGGTTTTTCCAACAACATGTTTTGAGTTGAGGGGCAGGGGCGGACTGACCATTTGGAAACTCGGGCAGTGCCTGAGGGCCCGGGGTCAGTAGGGGGCCCCATGAGATGCCCCTGGTACCTTTTTCATAGGCTTTTTTGAGTTTGGCCAAGGACACAGAGGCCCCATGATCCCCTATTGCCCGGGGGCCCCATGAGTTGTCAGTCCGCCCCTGTTGAGGGGAGATGGCAGAAATGTTTATTGAGGAGGTCTAATTTTATTTCAAATGCTTTCACATGTGAATTCATATCGCAGAGTAGCTTCCCCTTTCCTTGAAGTTGCACATTGAAACTGTTGAGTAGCTCTGTTACATCTGTCAGAAAGGGAAGGTGCCATTTCAATTCTGCATCTTTGAGCTCTGGTACTTTTTTGTTTTTTGAAAGCAGAAACCTGTGGAAGTAAGTCATAAAAACATTTCAAAACTCTCCCTCAACTCAACCAATGGACTTCTGTGTAGTACAGAATATCTTCATGGGCAACATTTAGCTCAGACAGAAATTTCTGAAACTGTCTGTGGTTTAGTACATGAGCTCAAATGAAGTTAACACAAGATACCATAATCTTCATGACAAAGTCCCACTTCAGTGATTTACAACACAGCGCTTGTTGGTGGATGAGGCAGTGTAGGGCTATTGGACGCGAATGGCTGTATTTGTCCATGTTTTGGTTAATGCGTGCAACCACTCCTTTCATAGACACCACCATGCTAAGAGCACCATCGGCTGCCACACTGGCTAGTTTAGCCCAGTCCAGCTCCAAATCATTCACAGTTTGGCGAACCTTTTCATAGATATCCTCTCCTGTTGTTGTTCCTTTGATGCTTTTCAGTGCAGAAATCTCCTCTGTGACTTCAAAATAATCACTTGTCCCACAAATGAAAATTTGAAGTTGTGCAGAATCACAAATATCATTGCTTTCGTCGAGTGACAACGAGAAATAGCATTTTTTTTTAGTTTTGCAAATGCTGATGCAAATTGTCCCCCATTTCTTTAATCCTTCGTGTAATTGTAGGTCCTGAAAGGCTCACTGTACTAAATAAATCAGCTTTCTCCGGACACATCTCTTTGGCAACAGAAAGAAGGCATTCTTTAACATATTCTCCCTCTTTAAATGGTCTGCCAGTGCATGCTATGAGCTTGGCAACTTGAAAACTTGTTCGCAATGATGAAATATTTAGCTGCTTCTACACAAAAGTATGTTGCTAAGTTGTCAATCCATTTTTCAGTTTTAATATTTTATCTTGTCCCACTTGTCCGACCAAACAATCATATTTATCTTTATGTTGAGTTTCATAATGTCGATACAAATTGTATTCCTTGAACACAGACACTAAATTCTGCCATATCAGACAAATAACTCTTTGCTGTACTGCATGAAAAAGTTATCGTAAGCCCACTGTTCTCTGAATATCCTGCACTCTGAATCAATTTTTCTTTTTCTTGACATAATTATTTATTAGGAATTAAAAATTGCAATGAGTAAAATACCAATAAATACAGCGCTACAAAAATAATATACTAGCAATAATAACTTTGCCCATATAGAGACATCCAGAGATATCCAATAATAGCAGTTTATTAAAAGCAAAGAGATGACATAACCTAGGCCTAGGCCTATATTCACCACTCCGGCCCCAGCCAGACAGTTACAAAAAAAGCCACACTCCACTAGTTCATTAGTTTTACATACGCTATTTTTTGAGCGCTGTGCCGACAACACAATCTGTATGCCTCTGAATGATGTCACCACTGGCCAGGACTAGAGAGTATTTATCAGGTGATCACTCCGCTTGACAGGGAAGTACTGTGCACCTTCTATATGTGTGCCAAGTGCAGGGGCGTACTTGGCACACAGCTCAGTGCCTCTACAGACAGAAGAAGGTGGCCATTTATGTACTGGTTGCTGGTCCAGCCCAGCAAAAAATATTCATCATACAGACTGTACATTCGAGGCTTTGCAGCATCTCCCCTTCCCAGTACATTCTTGCACCCAGGTCACGTGCACGCCGCTCCTCGTTTCGGCTCTAAATGACGGGCGGGCCGGGTAAAGGACTTTGGCGGGCCATATCTGGCCTGAGAACCATAGTTTGAGGACCCTTGGTATATACCATAGTTGTAGACTCTATAATTTTCACAAAAACCAATTAATATTCACTTATTGGGATTTTTTTTTTAACAAAGACATGTAGCTGAATACATTGTGGCCTAAATATATGAAAAAATTTGATTTTGTTTTATTGGATATGTACTGTAACAGAAAGTAGAAAAAACATTTTTTTTTCAAAATTTTTGGTCTTTTTTCATTTATAAAATAAAAAATAAAAAACCCAGTGGTTATCAAATATCACCAAAAGAAAACTCTCTTTGTGTGAAAAAAAATTGATATAAATTTCATTTGCATACAATGTTACATGGCCGAGCAATTGTCAGTTAAAGTAGTGCACTGATGAATAGCAAAAAATGGCCTGGTCATGAAGGGGATAAAATCTTCTGGAGTTTAAGTGGTTAACAGTTTAATTTTTCCACTTTAAAAAATTTCAGGAAGTTGGTGTTAATATTACAAGATAACCATTGTAAGCCTTAATCTCACAAAGGTGTATGTTTTACATACTATATTATAAATGTCTGAAATTGTTTTTACTTTTGAAGGAAACACCAATCAGGATGTTTTTTCTTTTCACGGAAATTCAGATATTCAGACTGATAAGAGAAATGGAGGAGCTCAGCTATGAGGAAAGATTAGAGGAACTGAATTTATTTTTTCCTAAGAAGAGGAGATTAACGCTCGGTTCACACTACTGCAGGTGGAAGCCGCTGCTGGACCCACACTTCATTCCGCAGCTGCAACCACCCGCACACAAAACTTGGAACCCGCTGGTGGGTACCAGTAATCTGAATGGCACACCACCCACACTGGAAATTGTTCCCAGTACAGGCTGCGATTTCTGGAAAGGTGCAGGGACCTTTTTTCCTGCGCTGGAATAGATTCCCTCAAGAACTAGTTCTGGTCAGTTCAGTTGAATATTTTAGCCCTGGTTCACAATGATGTGATTTCTGATGCGTTCCAGAATGCATGGAATCAAACAACAAGTGAAATAACAATTCGGATGCGATTCTAAAAAGGGTCTTGTGTGACATTAATGCAGACTTGAATATAATTTGCATATTTGTCCTAAGATAACACAATTCCAGTAGTTTTCTTCAAGTTTTTGCTTTGTTCCTTACCTCCCATCCCTTTTAGAGAGAGAGAGAGAGAGAGAGAGAGAGAGAGAGGGGGGGGGAGAGAATAGCTGACTGTATCCGAATCACTTCTCCTTGAATTTACACTACAAAGCAGATTCAACTCGCTCTGCATCAGTGTGAACCTTACAAAAGGTAGGCTTACAAAAGAGCTGGATGCATTTGAAAATGCACAAAAGATAACCGGATACTAACATTTATTGGTAACAACACCAGGTGTAGTTCATACAGGAAATATCTGATTGCCTCCTGGGGGATCAAGAAGGAATTTTTTTCCCCTCCCTGAACCAAACTGGATCATGCTTTATTTTTTTTGCCTGGATCAACTGTGGGTATAGAAATGTGCATATTGAGGTTTTCTATGCGGTTGCTTTTTTTTGTTGGTTGAACTAGATGGATTTGTATATTTTTTTATTCTGACTAAATATGTAACTATATTCACAAAAAAGATCTGATAATCTTTTTATTAAAGTAAATTTATGGTCACAGTCAGGGGCGGACTGACAACTTATGGGGTCCCCGGGCAATAGGGGAACATGGGGCCCCTGTGTCCTTGCCCAAACTAAAAAAAGCCTATGAAAAAGGTACTAGGGGCATTTCATGGGGCCCCCTAATGACCCCGGGCCCTCGGGCAGTGCCCGAGTTTCTAAATGGTCAGTCCGCCCCTGGTCACAGTATACGCTATTATTTGATAGCATCAGCATTGTAATAACAATACAAACAAATTCAATATAAGTTTACTTGAAAAAAAAAACCTTTCCTGTAGTGAGTTCTGCCTGTCTGCTGGCCATCTCTTGCCATACCTTCATGGATTCTCTGCGTGCTTTGCAGCTTCTCTTCTGCTGTTTTCTTTCAATTTCTAAGGACTACATATCCCATGGTACCTTGCTACATACAAGATGTGATTCCTGAACTGATTCTGCCTTCCTCCTACATAGTTTACAAGGCAGGCTCTATGATTTCAGCAGTGTGACACAGCAGTACTTACTCACATGGCATAGTGAATGTGTCACAGAATTCAAGGTAAAGTTAAATGTGTGGGGATCTTCACAAAGTAAGTTTACAAACTTCAAGATCATTAAGATTAATAGTTGAAGGCTAGGAATAACTGAAATACAATGTAGAAATGAATGTATGATTTTACATTTTGACCATAGATACACTTTAATAAATGACTATACTGTTGAAATGAAATTAGTTTGGGGCATTCTCTACTACAGAGCTAACAAATAGTATGCAATGTTTTTTCACCAGGATGATTTTAAGAAATACACAAAGAAAAAAGTGCAATGGATACAATCAGACTGGTCCCATACTATAGCTCATCCTCACAACGTATCACAAGAGAACTCCAACCTACATAAATTATTATCGAAGCCTGAGCAGAAGGTAAGCAACTAAACAACTCTTTTAGCTGGATGGCAGCAATCTTGCATTATATTGTTGGGGTCCTGAATTCAATTCCCACCAGGTATGCTCCCTCAAGAGGGTAAACACACAGTTGAATGCGATTAACTACTGCTACATGTTAATCATTGTTCTTCATCTATCAGAATACATATTATTACTGTGTATAGCTAAAAAATACCCGAAGCAAAAATGTACTTCAGTAGAAAATAATGTATAGCAATTTACACTTAAACCAATATATAAAAACCAGTAAATGGAATAAATTAACCTCAAATGGTAACTAGTAAAAAAACAACGGTAGCTGCTGCTTTAAGGCCCCATGTACATGGGACACTTCTGAACGATGGAAACTGACTGCTGGAAAACGTAGGTTAAAAAACGACTGTTTAGCCGCGTGTGCATAACGCGTTTATGCGTGTTTGCGTTTAGAAGCGTTTTTTTAAAGATAAGCACAGGAGAACCTCCCAAATGCCAAGAATGCACTGAAAAGTGGTAAATTATTAATTATTTCAGACTGTTTCAGAGAAATACAGAGAGTAGAAGCAGAGAGAGCAGTATGTGTTGAGATTATCTTAGGTGTGCATTGCTCATTAACATTTCTTTTGTTTCCCAGGGTGGGAAAGGTGTCTGGTGGAGTGAGTCATTAAGGCCACCTGGCAGGGGGTCTTCATGAGGAATTTGAGGTGTGAATGGTCATTAACATATTTTTTGTTTCCAAGAATGGGAGATGTCCGAGGTGTGAATTGGTCATTACAATGTGTGACAAGCTTGGTAGGAACATCCTGTGTTCAGTGTTTTGTCCATTTGAGTACCCTGAAAACGCTTTGCATGCATTTTTCACAATGAAAAAAGGCTCTGGACAGCATCGGGAACTGGAAAAGTTCAAATAAAACATTTTCAAACGCACATGCTTATAAACGCGATTTGCCACATTTAGCCGCTTTTAGCCACGTTTTCAAGCATTTTGCGTTTGAAACACTGATAAAATTGACTGCTGCACGCAAGTTTTCTGCGTTCAAAAAATCTACTGTAAGCTCAAATTCCTGTAAACTACTGTAAACGAAGATTTGTACATGGACACATATGAAAACATTAGGGTGAGTTCAGGGGCTGCTGTAAAAAAGGCTCAGCAGCTCCTAAACGTGATTTTATCAGCTGCAGTGTACATGAGCCCTAATAGTATATGCTTTCCACATACCATATAACAGATGTATGAAAATAAAAAACTGATACAATCTACAGCTTTTTCTTCAACCCCGGGCCCCTTGACCACAATAAGGGGAAATATTGATTTTCCTCTGGGAAATTCTGGTACTTTCTTGAGTCAGGAGTGGCCTCATAAGGATGTTCTTGCACATCACTTCTTGAAAGGCGCCCCTCGTAAATATGAAATCTTAATGTCAATATCACTTACTAAAACATTTTTGTTTTGGACATATAGACAACTTCGACACTCCTTTTTGCATCTCATCCTGCAGCAACACTGTGGTCCAGACAACTCACTCCGTTTGAAACTGTATGTACACGGAAACCGGCACAGCGGCATTTAATTTCCCTCATTTATATTCTACTTTTGGAGGACCCTTCCCCCACCCAGGACTCAAGTTGCCTTGTGTGGGAGAGGGACCTACAGAACTCTTTTCAAGATAAGGACTGGGACACCATCCATGAATATTTGCATAAAGGCTCCCTGAATGTTGCCATTCAAGAAAACTCCTATAAAATTGAAACCAGGTGCTATAGGACCCCAGCTCTCCTACATAAAATGTCCCCCTCTATACCTAACAGCTACTGGAGATGTGGGAGATATGAAGGTACCATGCTTCACATCTGGTGGTTCTGTGAACTACTTCAACCTTTCTGGAAAGAGGTAGATGAACTTATCTCACATGAGTCTACATACACTTTAGACTTCACACCAGCGCAATTCCTTCTACATCACATGACTTTACCTAAAAAAGACCATCATAAGTCCTTGGCTATGCACATGGTGAATGCGGCAAGACTTCCTATACACTGGTGATCTACACATGTTCCAACAATCAGGGAATGGTTTGCTAAACTCTCCTAAATAGAGGAGATCGAAGAACTCATCCATATCTCCCTAGTGTGAATATAGAAATTTATGAAAACATGGCTTTGCTGCACTGATTTCAGAACGACTGAGTGCTTTCAATTTTACTGACTTGCATTTTAAGTGCTGTGACAAGTCCTTGCCCTGCTGGGAACGGATAACTGGGCAATGGGAATGGGGCATTAGCCTTGGCCCTCCCAGACCCTAACTATATCTTTCCCCTAGACTTCCCTCACCCATCCCCCCCTCTCCCTTTTTTATACACCCCCCTTTTTTCTCTCTTTCTCTCTTTTTTCCTGCTTCCTTTCCTTTCTCTGTCCCCAAATGCAAGTCATATTGATTTTCCTGAGACCTATACTTGAGGATTGAAAATTAAAAATGTTAATGACTGTCTTCTGGATTACAGTCTTGCTACCGCTCTTACTTTTGTTTGCAGTGTAATCCGAAAACAGGATTTTAATTACTGTAATTTTGTCTTTGTCTCACTCCATGGTTGTGATGATATTTAACTGACAGAATGCTCATGCAAATCATGGACCTTTAACTAATGTTTATAATGTTTGTAATGTATGGGTCCTTTTTTACTCCAAGTAAACATCTTTGTGGAAAAAAAACTGCGCTTACCCTGCTAGTATGTGAAAATTTCATATATTAACTGGTGAAAAAATGATACAGACATCAAAAGATTCATGTATCAGTTAATACGAAAAAATACAGTGTTCGTATACTTAAGGTGCTATTTCAGTTCAAATCAAAGTGCAGTAGTGCAAGATTAAAGCGCAAACAAATGTGCTGTAATTCTTCTTAAATAAAGTAATTAGTGCTCCATGCAAATCCATTCCAGGCTCTTCCAGTCCATGGGAACACCCGTGTCCCCTGCAGGGACCAAACTCACCAGAGGTTGTTGACCCCCCTAAGCCTATACCAAGGAAGGTCAATAAGCCCTTTGTCACAGCTCCACTGTGTATCATGCCATCATCCACAGTACCAGTACTTTCAAATTCACATGACCCATTAAAGGAGAGGAAGCCAATCTTCCTTCAGTTGAATTTGGTAGGGGCTTTATGGCTTTTTTTTTTGTATTGCACTTCCTTCTGCCCCAGGGCTCAGCTGTGGGACCAATTCTTTTTATCCTTCATCTGCCCATGCACCTGTATAATCGGGCCCATTTCCCAGATTATACAGATGCATGGGCAGATTAAGGTTAAAAATAATTGGTCCCACAACAGAGCCCTGGGGCACCCCATTCACAACTCCAGACCATATTGAATATACGCTATTTATCATCACCCTCTGGATGTGCTCCTGTGGCCAGATTTCTATCCAGGAGCGATCCCTATTGCTAACCAGTCAACCAGTACAGATATTTGGACCTAAAGGTTGTCTATACATTCATCAAAGGAAACTGGCTGCTACTACTCCAAATGACAGCTCAAAATTTGTAATTCTGCCAGACGCAGGAAGGCACGTTAAAACATGAAATGCATTAACACTCATTAATGCACATGATAAAGCACACCATTTTACCAATTTTTTTAATGCTGAAAACTCCTGTAAGAGAATAAACTTTTTTAAGCTCATACTATGCATGAGGTCTTAGTCCCAAATTAGGTGAAGTTAATATCAGTCATAATATACTTGATGAAAGCCAGTAAGACATAACATACAGCATGCCTAGTTGAAGCAGGGTTCATTATACTGTGATAAACTTTTAAACAAGCAAAGTTTAGAACCTTGGCATTGTTTCTGAGAACCTTGAGATGTATGCCAGTGGTGGCTGGTGGCCTTGATTTTTTTCTATGTTATTAGTTATTCTCTTGGGTCCCCCCGCCAGCACTTCTGTCCCCTCCCCCTTGCTGAATCAAAATGGGTCACACAAACCATGGCTCAATATCGCCCCCTGCTTTCCATTCAATGGCTCCCACTGTTGTATCTCAGCCAATGTGGAGAGAG
Source organism: Staurois parvus (assembly GCF_062004578.1). Taxonomy (NCBI): domain Eukaryota; kingdom Metazoa; phylum Chordata; class Amphibia; order Anura; family Ranidae; genus Staurois; species Staurois parvus. Next base: position 1,577,628 of record NW_028318546.1, read on the forward strand.
AGACCTGGGAGAGCCACTGTTCCCCCACACTTCTCTGGCTGAGATCAATCTCAGGTAAGTATTGGGGGGGGACTGTGGCGGGGGGGGGGCTTCACACTGAAGGTTTTTTACCTTCATACATAGAATGCATAAAGATAACAAATCTTCACTCTTTATAACCACTTTAATTTTTTGTGGTTAAAGTATAATTAAAGGCAACGTTTTAGTTTTGGATAGAGTGGAGATGAATCAGAACACTAATCAATGGCGACACAAACTATAAAAACCCTTCCTATTCTATCCAAAAGACGGAGAAAAGTTGTGTTTGGTTTCCTCTTCTGAAACTGTGCAATTTGCATATGGAAACATCGCAGAACTGTATGGGTGTGAGAGTGCAGAATTGAACAAAATGCATACTGTGATAGGAATTGAGCTCCCAGGTTCAAACCAAATTTTGCTTGTTCGAAGGTTCGGCATATATCAAAACTCCTATGGCAGTGGGAAGTGATTTTAGCAGCTGTATTGCTATTGCTGTTAAATGTAGCATTTTCCCTTCATGATGTTTGCTTATCCCCACCAATCCATTCAGCTGTCAGCAGGAAATTCCCATCTGACAATAATGGGGCCTCCCGATACCAGAGATATGAATGAATAAGGTGTACAGTCACAAAAAAAATAAAACAGTAAATAATATCACGACACTTTTTGACAAAATCTTGATGACCACGTAATGAATAGTGTGGCAGCAAAAAGAGTGGACTTCACACTGGATTCCCTGTGCTGTTAGCATGCTCCAACAGTACTGACTGCCAAGGAGTTGATAAGAAATATAAAAACCCTAAAATGCCCCACAAAGTTAATTTCATTGTCAGTCTTCTTACCCAGAGATTAAGATCCATGTCAATTACTATGAATGACGTCTGCTGACCCGGCAAAAAAAATCTGTCAAATCCTGACACGATCTGCTTCAGTTGCTTCGATCACTGCAAATGACATGTCTTGGTCCCCAATGTTAAAAGTGAACAAAAGGGTGTGGTCTATTTGGTGATGTCACTGACCAAAATATGGGCATGATCATATTTGATCAATGAAGTCGTGGGGGAGGGTCTGGCAAGGATTTTTGGGGCTGGAGTTACTTTTTTCTTAATTTTTGTGTACGTGGTTCCTCCTTAAAATCTATACCAGACCATCATCATTTATTTTTATGAGGGTTTCGCCGCTTAACGCCTTGGTGCCGAACATACGCAATTTAGTGGCCCCATTGGACTGGGCTTTTTTCCGTAGGGCCGCTAATTTGCACACCTGCCTTTCTGCTGGGAGCGCACCACATGGTGCGCTCCCAGCACAAAGACCGAGGTGTCAGTGAGAGCCCCAGGTCCCATTGTAATGATCGGGACCCAGAACTCCCGATTCCAGGTCACATGATCGATGTGAAAGCCTCTGATTGGATATCACAGTCACTGTGAAGCCTCCCCTTGTTTGCTCTCTATGAATGGAGGAGAGAGATACATTGTATCTCTTTCTGTTCTTTCAGAGAAAAAAAAATTGTAAATAAATACAAATAATAAATAAAAAATAAAATAAAAAAATAAACAAAAATACCTAGATCAAGGTTTGATATAGGTCAGTGCCAGGGTTGGTGTTTGGGTCATGGTTAGAGTCAAAGGTCAAGGGTCAGAGTCAAAGGTCAGGGTCAAGAGTCAGGGTCAGTATTTTTTTTTTCAGTATTTTTTTTTAAATTAGTATCAGTGTCAGTTAGTGGCATGTCAGTTTTCCTTTGATAATAAAAAAAAATTCAGGAGATATCCATTATCATTTACCACCAAATGAAAGCCCAATTTGTCCTGGATGCACAAAGTAGTTGTGATGATATGTATATATCAGTATATTGCAAATAGATATTCGTTGAATGGAGCATGTGTCAAAGACTGAGAGTCAAATGTCACTTATATTCAAGCCATAGTAAAGAGTACATAGTGGTTCATATTTAAAGAAAATCTGCCCTAGTCACAAGTTCTCTCTTCAATGTATATAAAACTATATAGGGCATGAGTTTATATGTTTACGTATTTATGTATATTACTCTTGTACTAAAGTATATACAGTATACAGTACCTATATTTTCCTAAGTCTTATAATTAATTGTGAATAATTTTGCAGGTGCGTTGCATCAGGGTACAAAAAACTCGCTATGTTTGGAATACACTAGAAGGCAGGTTTCAGGAAGCTGGGTAAGATTTTTGCAATGTGTTATTTTTGTCAACATCATTTTTGAATCAAGTAAAAATGCGTTTTCTCATTTGATTTAGAGTCCTGGAAGGAAACCTTTCATGCTCCGATATTCATAAAAAATATGGAATGGGTTTAAGTAGCAAGGAACAGAATGCCAGGTATGTTGACTATGAAGCAATTAGACCAGATGTAGGCAGCCTTTTGGAGGTGGAGATCTACAAGAACATCATGGAAGAGAGAAAAAGATCCTAAGGGTTCGGGGCCTTTTCTCTTTAAAGAAATTAACTGTCAAACCAATAAAAAGATGGCATGAACAATACTATGGGGATGATTTACTAAAGGTAAATAGACTGTGCACTGCAACTGCACTCCAAGTGCACTTGGAAGTGCACTGCAAGTGGAGTTGCTCTAGATCTGAGGGGAACATGCAAAGAAAATAAAACAGTATCTTTGCTTGCCCATGATTGGATCAAAGAAATCAGCAGAGCTTCGCCTCATTTCAGAGCTTCCCCTCGAACCTAAAGCAACTGCGCTTGCAATGCACAGCCTTTTTACCTTTAGTAAACCAACACCATAGTGTTTCATAATATTTTTCTCTGCCTCCCATCACATCACCCCCGACAATAGTGTCCTTTTGACCCCCTGCACATCACCCGCCCCCAGTAGTGTCCTGTGCCCCCTTCACATCACCGCCCACAGTAGTGTCCTCTGTCCCCCTTCATATCCCCCCTTACAATAGTGTCTGATGTCCCCCCACATCATCCCCCAAAAAAATGTCCTCTTCCACCCTTCACATCATCCCCTCACAGTAGTGCCTTCTGTTCCCCCCAAATCACCACCACAGTGGTGTCTTCTGCTCCCCCCATAGTTGTGTCCTATGCCCCCCACATCACCCCCCACAATAGTGTTCCCCGCTCTCCTTCACATCACCCACCCACAGCAGTGTCGTCTGCCCCTTCCACATCAATCAATTCCACACAGCAGTGTTCTCTGCTTCCTCCATATCAATCAATCAATCCCACACAGCTGTGTCCTCTGCCTCCTCCACATCATGCCCCACAATGGTGTCCTCTGCCCCCACCCCCACATCACCCCCCACAAAAGTGTCCTCTGTCCCCCCATCACCTCTACAGTAATGTACTCTGCCCCCCTCACAGTAGTGTCCTCTTTCCCTTCATAGCGGTGTCCTCTGCACCCCCCCCACAACCACAGTAGTGTTCTGTGCCCTCCCATACAGAAGGGTTCTCTGCTCCCATTAAGCGGTGTCCTATTCCCCTCTGCCCCCTTGTAGCAGTGTTCTCTGCTTCCCAAAGCAGTGTCCTCTGCTCCCATATCAGTGTCCTCTGCCCCCCGAAGCAGTATCCTCTGCTTCTCCCCACAGTAGTGTCCTGTGCCCCCCAAAGCAGCATCCTCTGCCCCCCATAGCAATTCTTTACATCATCCACACATGCAGACACATAGAAATGTCATGTTCAGCTTTACAGCAGAGCAGAAGCGGGAGGCAGCACTATTCTGAATGGAGGGTGGGAGCTGGAGCTGACAGAGTTAACTTTTCATAATAAAAATATGGTGATTGGTTGCTAGGACTGCCCTGTGCCTAGAAATCAATCACCTGCTGGTTAACCTGAAATATTAACTGGTGCAGCTCCTGCCCTCCATCCACAACGATGTTGCCTCCCGCTCCCTGCTCTGCTGTAAGGATGAAAGCGGTGGAGGCTGGGGAGAAGGAGCAGCACTGTGCTGCACCCTTCTGGAATAATCATGATCTGCACGTCACCTGGATGGGTAAATCGCAATCAACAGGTTGCCAACCCCCAATTTTAGACTATGTGCAAATTTTTATACTTTTTGTAATGGCATACTAGGCCACATTTAAAGTCCAATTCCAGGATACATTTAAAGTGTATCCCTAGGCAAATAATTTTTTTTTTTGGATAAAGTGGGGAAGGTAAGATACTTCTCATTCAAGATTTTATTGCTGTCCCACTTCTGACCATTGTCATTGAGAAAGGACATGAAAGGAAATCCAAAACGTTATAGTTTTCCACAGAAAAGAGGTAAAGGGAAAATCTTCTAATGGGGACAACTATCTGGATGGAGAATTCTCCTCACTTTAGGAGATTTTTTAACTTCCTGCTGCATCTCTGGGATAGGAAATGAGAGGGAAATTTGTGCACAAATAGATAAATAAATAAGTACATAACGTGGCAGGGGTTTTAACATTTCCCTATTCTATCCAAAACTTAAAAAATGGCTGTAGAAACACTTTAAAGGTTAAGTTCACCTTAATTTGGGTGTAATGTGTAACATGCTCCAGATTCGACCCTGCATCCCCTGTGACAACAGTGGGCTTGGATCATCTCCCCGCACCCACTGTCACATTTTTAAAATAGAGAACTACAAGCACCGTCATCCATTGCAGTGCATCCATTGTAAATAGTCAGCCCGTATTGAAGGTATGGGCTGAAAACTGCAAAGCTTGTCTGTAGGAACCTGACATTTACCTGACATTTACCTCTAACCACAAGTCACCAAAGATCCATTATCTCCTGCGCTCAAAGACTCAGATCAAACAGGCGTTAGTGACAAGCAGCGTGTTGTGTGTTCATCCGCTGGTGATCAGAGGTTGTGCAGCTCTATCATGAAGCTGGGGAAGCTTAATAAAACTGTAGAGGAAGATGAAAGAAAAAGTGCACAAACCTTGCGCATTACCTCAATCGAAAAGGGGGGGGGGGGTGAAGGCTAACGCATTTCGAAGGGTGCTCCCCATCAGAGCTGGGTTGAGCAGATAGAGACTTCAGTATGGCAGAGTTCCCATGGCAAGGAGATATTCAGCCACTGAGTGTCAGTATTACAGCAGTTCAGCCTGTTACAACAGAAACAGGCTGAACTGCTGTAATACTGACACTCAGTGGCTGAATATCTCCTTGCCATGTCACCCCCCCCTTCTCGATTTACCTGTAACCCTGTTTGGATTATGGTTACTTATGCCTGTTATACCATCACTTTGTGAGTATATTTCCTTAATAATAAAATTAGTCACTATTTATTGAGGTAATGCGCAAGGTTTGTGCGCTCTTTCTTTCATCTTCCTCTCTAACCACAAGTACCTGATCCCTAAGTATTATGTACTTTCACAATGACACACAATTTCATGAGTATAAGATTTCTTTATGAAATGTTTCATTGTGTAGTGTTAGTATTCTGCACCAGTTCTTGCACAAACCTTGCTGTAAATGTCCTTAGCAGCTAATATTTTAAAATTATTTCCAGAAAAAAATTATACTGTGTGAGTGTTTTCAACTAAATTGTTGAATGGCAATGTAATCATCTATGTAATAAAAGGATTATAGATGATAACATGTCATGGGATAAAACTCGAAACTGTGGAAATCAGTGAGAGTTGGCAAGTGCATGAAAACGTGCCTGTGAGTATGTTTGGATAGAAGCTATTTCATCATTCCTGCCTGGAACATCACAGATAAATCATTTACCACAGACACAAACAGCATATTTACCTTAGATGGTATTCATTATTAAACACAGTACTTCATTTTTATTTAGTAAAATAAGTCAAATGGTTTTAACAATAACTAGCTAGCCTAATCGCGTGCAACCATACATTAAAAGACATTAAGGCATCATGTCTTGTTGTTTAAGTATATATAAAGCCAAAACTTTTTTTGCCTTTTAGGCTGAGTAGGGAAGGGTTAAAACTGTCAGTTATTTCTTAGACAACTGTGTCTAGTTAGGGAGGTTTCCCTGCACTTCCTGTCTTGTAGACTAAACAGATAGTGACAGAATATTCCAAAAGAAGGAAATCCCCTTCTAGAAAGTTTTTACAGAAACAAATGTCCCCATTGGAAGATTTCATCTCTATATTCTGTTTTGGTGACAATTTAGAATTTTGGATTTGTCTTCACTTTTATTCCCAGTGACAGTGGTATTCAGGACAAGTAGTGAGAGGTAATCTCCTTACTGTGGATACAGACAGCATGAAAATATGATAGGGGTTCTAACCCCTCACAACTTCATCCAAAACCAACCCAACCTAACCAATGTTCTGTCCAATACCACACAATAGGCAATCCATCTCTTGTAAATCTTACAGTTATGCTTCTATTAAACTTTTGAATTGGAATGTTCTAAATATACAAGCCTATATACCTATGTCAATGTCCTCTGCATCGCTGAAATCTATTTTTTTTATAGGTTGATTGGGTTGGCCCTTTCTCGTGTATTAAAAATAAACAAACAATTGAGTTTGGTCAAGGTAGATAACTTAGGTGAATTACTACCTTGTAACAAAAAGTTCTGTGCTCAATCACCCAGTTGTAACAATTCTTTAATTTCTTGTTATTGACGTACAAACATCAAACAGAGCTATGTAGATCATCGATCAGTCTGCTGCTTTTGTGTTCTGCATTTAGTCCTTTTCCATAATGAGCATACTTGTCAAATAGACTGTGTACTGGGATATTGAATTGCAAGATCATGATAGGAAGACATATGGTGATATACAGAACAGCCAGGGGCAGACTGACCATTCGAGCACTCAGGCACTGCTCGAGGGCCCGGGGTCAGTAGGGGGCCCCTGGTACCTTTCATTGGCTTTTTCATGAGTTGTCAGTCCGTCCCTGAAAACAGCATTCATTAAATTTGTACTGTTAGAACTGTTTTATGCAATCGGTAGCAGAGAAAGGTACAGGAGCACTAATCAACTTAATACAAACAGGCTGGGTCCCAGCCTCTGACAACCAGCCTTTATCAGGTAGTAGAAAGCTCTGATGACAATGCACACCCTGCAACAATACCACTTCACTGGTGACATCACCTCCGGTCTATAACAACATGTTTTGATTGGATACCGCCAATCTTTCTCAAGGAGAAAGATTGAGAAAAATTGCGGTATCCAATCGAAACATGTTGGTATAGACAGGAGGTGATGTCACCAGCAGTGGTCGGGGCCCAGCCTGTTCATGATAAGTTGAACCTTTTATTAGGCACACACATTCTTGCACTGCATGAGCAACATTAAAGCAACACAGCTCAGAAGCAACATGCAGCTGGCAATATAGAGTGAGTGTGTTGTTTTATTGTTATACATGTCATTTTTTTCTTTTATGTTTACACTAATGATTTATGTGCGAGAGCTTCAGGAATTGTTTATAATGTTTGACTTATTCTGCTTTTGGAAGATTCTCCTAACCGACTGCCCCACAGATCTTTTCATCCACTTGTTGCTATCCTATTTGTGCATGGCTCATTTATTATCTTTTTTATGCAAATTTGTTTGTGCATTAGGTTTGTTGCTGTCTTTTTCATTGCTTTCCTATCTTTAAACTTGTAGGCAGCAGTTATGTGGACCAAACACAATAGAAGTAGCAATTGCTCCAATATGGAAACTGTTCTTTAAGGAGGTAACATAGCTAATCCATTCTGCTGCTGTTTTTTATTGATGTTTCTTGAATCTCGGTGGAATGTGCATATGGTACAAAGCTACTAATCTTTGAAAACAGCATTAGATACTGTAAAGAGAAAACACTACATTTACAACTCTTTCCCCTTGTCATATTCCTTATTGTCATTGATTGACTGGAAAGGTATAAAATCCATGTAGTTTATTTATGAATCTAAAGAGCAGTAAGGGTTTTTTTTTGAAATTATGTTCACATTTATTTGGATGTAATATAAATAAAGGGTATTTTCAGAACTTTACATAAACCTACCATTAGTTACTTGTTTAAATAAAGTATACAATCAATGTCATTCTATATGAATGTCAGTTAGGGACTTAAGAATGTAAGCTCCTGGAGGGCAAGGACTGATGTAAATGCACAAAATATAGGTAAAGTGCTGTGTAAATTGTCAGGACAATATAAGTGCTTCTAATAAGATATAATAAATAAACTCTCTATATATATTTTAACAGATTTTGAACCCATTTTACATTTTTGAAGTTTATTCGCTAAGTACGTGGCTGGCAACCGGATATATCGAATATTCTATGGCCATATTAATTATGACCATCTTGTCTGTTCTTGCAACAATTTACTTGCTAAGAAAGGTAAGCATAAATATGTTACTTTGAATTCCATGTTTTTGTTTTATTCTAAATACGTAGTTGGTAACTAAGTTATTTGATTTTCTTTACCTTTGTAGCAATCAGTTAAATTGCATCAAATGGTGGAATCACATAACAATGTTATGGTGTCTGTCTTTCAGAGAAAAGGAGGTAAGACATCCAAATGGCACTCCAACTTATCAGCTGAAAACAAAACAAAATACAAAATGAGTTTTGTCAAGACTGATCCAACCATGTAAAGTAGTAGCCAAACTCTTCTAATCATAGCTATTCTTTAAGCTTAATGAGGGTGAAAACATTCCACAGAACCTATAAATATGCAGACTCTGTCTTATCAGCTTACAAAGCAGGAACTTCAGCAATCCATTATCAAGACAAGTTTTTAAGGTCACTAGTTACACTTAGAACATGTTCAAACCTCTCCATGCTCATAACCATGCAACACTTGGTATATACAGGTGAAACCCAAAAAATTTGAATATCATGCAAAAGTTCATTTATTTCAGTAATGCAACTTAAAAGGTGAAACTAATATATGAGATAGACTCATTACATGCAAAGCAAGATAGTTCAAGCCGTGATTTGTCATAATTGTGATGATTATGGCTTACAGCTCATGAAAACCCCAAATCCACAATCTCAGAAAATTAGAATATTGTGAAAAGGTGCAATATTCTAGGCTCAAAGTGTCCCACTCTAATCAGCTAATTAAGCCATAACACCTGCAAAGGGTTTCTGAGCCTTTAAATGGTCTCTCAGTCTGGTTCAGTAGGAATCACAATCACGGGAAAGGCTGCTGACCTGACATGTGTACAGAAAACCATCATTGACACCCTCCATAAGGAGGGAACACCTCAAAAGGTAATTGCAAAAGAAGTTGGATGTTCCCAAAGTGCTGCATCAAAGCACATTAATAGAAAGTTATGTGGAAGGGAAAAGTGTGGAAGAAAAAGGTGCACAAGGAGCAGGGATGACCGCAGCCTGGAGAGGATTGTCAGGAAAAGGCAATTCAAAAGTGTTGGGGACTTTCACAAGGAGTGGACTGAGGCTGGAGTCAGTGCATCAAGAGCCACCACACACAGACGGATCCTAGACATGGGTATTCCTCTTGTCAAGCCGCTCCTGAACAACAAACAACGTCAGAAGCGTCTTACCTGGGCGAAAGAAAAACAGACCTGGTCTGTTGCTCAGTGGTCCAAAGTCCTCTTTTCTGATGAGAGCAACTTTTTCATCTCATTTAGAAACCAAGGACCCAGAGTATGGAGGAAGAATAGAGAGGCACACACTGCAAGATGCTTGAAGTCCAGTGTGAAGGTTCCACAGTCTGTGTTGATTTGGGGAGCCATGTCATCTGCTGGTGTTGGTCCACTGTGGTTCATTAAGTCCAGGGTCAACGCAGCCGTCTACCAGGAGATTTTGGAGCACTTCATGCTTCCTTCTGCAGACGAGCTTTATGGGGATGCTGACTTCATTTTCCAGCAGGACTTGGCACCTGCCCACACTGCCAAAAGCATCAAAACCTGGTTCAATGACCGTGGGATTACTGTGCTTGACTGGCCAGCAAACTCGCCTGACCTCCCATAGAGATTCTATGGGGCATTGCCAAGAGAAAGATGAGAGACATGAGATCGAACAATTCCATAACACCTCAGCAGTGCCACAGGCTGATAGCTTCCATGCGACGCCGCATTGAGGCTGTAATTGCTGCAAAAGGGGCCCAAACTAAGTACTGAGTACATATGCATGCTTATACGTTTCAGAGGTCTGATCTTGCTCTATGTGCAATCCTTGTTGTATTGATTGCATGTAATATTCTAGTTTTCTGAGGTTGTGGATTTGGGGTTTTCATGAGCTGTAAGCCATAATCATCACAATTATGACAAATTACAGCTTGAACTATCTTGCTGTGCATGTAATGAGTCTATCTCATATATTAGTTTCACCTTTTCAGTTGCATTACTGAAATAAATGAACTTATGCACAATATTCTAATTTTTCGAGTTTCACCTGTAGTATGTCAGTTGCTAATCATTTGGAATAACACCATAAAGCATATACAGTAAAAACCAACATACATCTGTGCTATAGAATGCATAATGATCAAGTACAACTTTTCTGTGCATTGGGATGCCTGAATTGTAAAAGATAGTGCAGTCATTTTTTTGTGTGTTGAGGCTTTTTAAGTGCTCATTCAAAGTGAATAGGAGGCATTAATGCAAGATGTGTCAAGGCACATTTAAAAAAAAAAACTATTACCAAGTGTCTTAATTCACATGGAATGGTATGTACAAGCCCTTTAGCTGACCCTGTTTCTAAAAGCTTGAATGCAGCAATTCTGTGCACCAGAAGGGCAGTATGCAGTATAGCCACCTTTTCAGATGCCCATTTCTTATATCTCTCCTCTGTTCCAGCACTGCAGCCTCAAAAAGCCTGTTTGGCATTTGAGACTTTTGTGAATGCTGGATGTCTGTATCACATTCTGGTTTCTTCCTCTGACCCCCTATGTCACTGCAGGGCTCAGCACAACAGTGCTTTCTATTATTAGACTACAAATGGCTGACAGACCAAAATATGGGTTCAATTGTTCAAAGAGAGGAATAAAGTGTAATTTCCCAGTACCTTACAATACCTGCATACTGTATTATCTGGAGCCGCACAGTTGCTTTTTACGTTCTAACACATTTGTTTTGAAAAATAATGTGTCCTATAAAAGAAAACTACAGGGGTTGGACAAAAAAATGGAAACACTACATGGTTTGCAGGTATGAAAGTGACGACATGTTTTGCATTGAAAACAGAAGTGATGTAACATTCTTTTGCTTCTGCTGTGTGTAGAGACACCTAGATAACAGGTGGGAAGCCTCATGTTCATCCTTCACTGCATTCTTCTTGTAATATGGAGTCAGGTCAGAGCTTACTGAGCTTCAAAGAGAGCATATTGTTGGTGCCCACTTAACTGGTACCTCTGTGACTGCCAAGTGACTGGGTTGCCACTTTTTTTGCTGTGTCACGACATACAGTATCAAAGGGTATGGCAGCATATACAGTTTCTGGGAAAATGTTGTCTGATAGGCATAAATGTTGTCGACATGGTCAACTGACCAAAAGAGACAAAAGGATAGGTTCAGTCTTCACGGGACTGAGATTGAGCTCTGCAGTCACTTTTGCAGCAGTTGATTTTTTATTCTGGCTCATAATCCTGCTCAATGTCCTTTTGTTTCTTTTGATGAGTTGACCATGCCGATCGCGCTAATGCTTATCAGACAATGTTTTCCTGGAAACTGTATATGCCATCATAACCTTTGATACTGTACGTCACGACACGTCAAATAAATTGGCAACGTCATTCACAGAGGCACCAGCTAAGCGGCCACCAAGAATTTGCCTTCTTGAAGCTCAGTAGGCTCTGACATGACTCTGAAATTGCTGAAAATGGAAATAAAAGAATGTTATATCAATTTCGCTTTCAACAATAAACATGTCATCACTTTCCCCCCCTGCAAATCATGTAGTGTTTCAATTTTTTTGTCTAACCCCTGTATATGTATAACCAATGTGTTCAGGTTTAGTGCATGCCGGGTCAGTGTGTATTAGTTTTCTTTACTATAACGCTATTACTAAATTGCGTAGCTGTCCTTTTGAGCTGCCTGATGTAACCAAACATTTCATTTTTTCTTGATTGTCTTCATGATCGATTTCTTTGGACTCCTCTTCTAATTCAAGGCAACCTCTTAAGGTGTATCTCTAGGCAAAATCTATTTTAAAATTGTGAATAGAGTGGGGAATTGTTAGACCCCTTGTCAAGATTTGATTGCTATCTGTATCCTCATTGGGAAGATTCATCTTATCTATTTATCCTGGTGACCACTGTGTCAAGGTCCTACCTTTTCCCTGAGGTTATGTTACTCCATGTGCTGGCGTCCATCTTGGATTCTGCTGTGCATGGTGGGAATCCTTTTATGCCTTCAGGTCTCTGAGGTCCACCCCCCAGAGGGGCGTGGCTGATGACATATAAGCCTGTGGCCCGCACATGCTCTTTGCACTTGTGTCTTGTGTCTTTGTGTTGCTATTACTCTGTTCTGACTCGTGACTCTCCAGGTATCTGATTCGGCTTGTGACTTGACTATTCTTTGTATTCTCCTTTGATCTGATCCTCTGTTGCTGAACCCGGCTCGTGACCTGTGATTCTCGTCTGCTGTCCTGTACTGTTTTGTCCTGCTGTTGTTGACCCCGGCCTGTCTGACTACTCTTTTGTCTCTTCCACCAGCTACACGCCATTGGCGGCGGCCATTACCGCAGCTGAGGTGTCTCGGGGGCCGCGACCTGGTTCCTGGCTGCGTCAAGTCCATCCCCACCATCAGGGGCCCTGGTGAAGGGCAGCCTGGGACTTAGACTCTGCGCCCTGAGGGACTTCGGTCTGTGGGTGGTGGTTGTCGTCAGCCAGTGCATTACATTGTTAGGCCTGCCTGTCCGTTCCTCGGCTCCTGCCCTGACATTACACAAGTGCCATGAACCCTGACGGTGCAGGCACGCCTTTGCTCCCAACGCTAGTCGCCAGACTCGATCAACAGGATCACCTGTTGGATCAGTTCGCTCAGGCGTTGCAAACTCTGCTTGCACGCACTGCACACCTTGCTCCTGGTGCTATTAGGCCAGTAGTCACTCCGGTGGTCTCTCCCGCTGCTTCTCCGCCTATTGCGTCCACCACCTCGGCGGCTGCATCAGCAGCACCCATAGGTATGACTGGTTCTGCCCCTCTTCCACAGCGCTTTGGGGGTGAGCCGAGTCAGTGTCATGGGTTCCTCAACCAGGTGGGTATTTATTTTGAATTAATACCCCACGCCTTCCCGTCTGAGAGGTCAAAGGTTGGGTTCCTAATTTCACTACTCTCAGACAAGGCCTTGGCCTGGGCAAATCCCTTATGGGAGAGGAACGACCCGGTGGTTCAAGATTTTTCCGGTTTTGTCGATGCCTTCCATAGGGTATTCGACGTACCGGCTCGTTCCGCCTCGGCGGCCAAGCTGCTCATGACCATGCATCAGGGTTCACGGACCGTGGCCGAGTACGCCATAGAGTTTCGTTCCCTGGCAGCAGAGGTCGGTTGGAACAATGAGGCTCTGGTGGCTGCGTTTTCCCATGGTCTTTCTGACACACTGAAGGACGAGATTGCAGCTAAGGAACTGCCTGTGGTGTTGGAGGAGATCATCTCTTTCCTGATCCTGATTGACACCAGGCTCAGGGAAAGGCCTTCACTCAAGGAACGCCTGCGGACACCTTCCAATCGACTGGCACCTGCGTTTTCTGTCACACCCGTTCCTCCCTCTCCTCCCACGCCTCCTGGGGATAGATTGTTTGGTGGTGAGCCCATGCAGCTGGGGTTTGCTCGCCTTTCCGAGGGAGAGCGGGCCGCTCGGCGTCAGGAGGGTCGCTGCCTGTACTGTGGTCTTGGTGGGCACTTTCGGCAGTTCTGTCCGGTCCGTCCGGGAAACGCTCGCACCTGAGATCCTGTCGGGGACAGATCTTGGGTGGAGTCTCCTCGTCCCCGGCGTTCCTCAGAGATAAGCCACTGATCACCGTTGTCCTCTCTTGGGCGGAGGGCTCGGTGACGGCCCAGGCGTTGGTAGATTCTGGGGCCGGCGGGTTGTTTATGGACAGCTCGTTTGGTGCCCAGCACTCCATTCCCCTGCAGGCTCGAGTTACCCCATTGGTTCTTGAGGCGATAGATGGCAGGCCCCTGCAACCACCGCAGGTTACCCACGAGACTGTGCCAGTGGAAGTAGCTATTGGGGCTGTTCACAGGGAGTTGGCCTGTTTCCAGGTGATTTCTTCTCCGCACTATACGGTGGTTTTGGGGTATCCCTGGCTCCAGATGCACAATCCAACCTTCAATTGGCAAACAGCCGAGATTCTCTCGTGGTCTCCACAGTGTGGGGCCGGGTGCATCCGTGGGCCGGTTAAAGTGTTGTGTGCCTCCTCGGACTCTGCATTGCCCACTGATTATGGGAAGTACCAGGACGTGTTTGATAAGGTACGCGCTGGTGCCTTACCTGCTCATCGTCCTTACGACTGCGCCATATCCTTGCAACCCGGTGCCACTCCTCCGCGTGGCAGGGTGTATCCTCTCTCGGTTGCGGAGAATAAGGCCAAGGAGGAGTACGTTGCGGATGCGCTTTCCCGGGGGCACATTATTAAGTCTACTTCCCCAGCAGGAGCGGTCTTTTTCTTTGTAAAGAAGAAGGGTGGTGAATTGAGGCCTTGCATTGATTATAGGGGTCTTAATCGAATCACCACTAAGAATGCCTACCCGATTCCCTTGATTACTGAGTTGTTCGACCGCCTTAAGGGGGCAACAGTCTTTACCAAACTTGACCTTAAGGCGGCGTACAACCTCGTACGGATCAAACAGGGGGATGAGTGGAAGACCGCGTTTAACACCAGAACCAGTCACTACGAATACCTGGTGATGCCCTTCGGGTTGTGTACTCTGTTCTGACTCTCATGACTCTCCTGGTATCTGATTCGGCTTGTGACTTGACTATTCTTTGTATTCTCCTTTGATCTGATCCTCTGTTGCTGAACCCGGCTCGTGACCTGTGATTCTCGTCTGCTGTCCTGTACTGTTTTGTCCTGCTGTTGTTGACCCCGGCCTGTCTGACTACTCTTTTGTCTCTTCCACCAGCTACACGCCATTGGCGGTGGCCATTACCGCAGCTGAGGTGTCTCGGGGGCCGCGACCTGGTTCCTGGCTGCGTCAAGTCCATCCCCACCATCAGGGGCCCTGGTGAAGGGCAGCATGGGACTTAGACTCCGCGCCCTGAGGGACTTCGGTCTGTGGGTGGTGGTTGTCGTCAGCCAGTGCGTTACATTGTTAGGCCTGCCTGTCCGTTCCTCGGCTCCTGCCCTGACACACTGTTACCAAGAAAGAAAATGAGGAGAAATTCAACATTTTAGAGTTTTCCCCACATCAGGAAGTGAGAAAAAATCTTGTTTCAGAAACAACTCTGACAATTACCCCTCGCTTTGAGAGATTTCTTCCAACTTCCTGCTGCATCTCTTAGACAGGATATGAAGGCACAGACTTCAAAAAAAAAAATCTGGCAGGTGGTTTAACTTTTTTGACAACACTGTAACATTTTAACATTGTAATATTAATCTGATTGTTTAATATTGAGTAACTTGTGTCCAAAGAAAGGGGGTGGGGGTTGCTAGCAACATACACTGCTCAAAAAACACATACAAGAGGGCACAGACTCCTCATGCATTACGTTCATAACATTTAATCAAATGCTCACAATAGGAGGTCAGGTCAGTTAAGTAGCAGAGGGGGGCTGTTAATCAGTTTCAGCTGCTTTGGTGTTAATGAAATTAACAATAGGAGCACTCGATGAGCAACAATGAGATGACCCCAAAAACAGGACTGGTTTTACAGGTGGAGGCCACAGACATTTTTTTCCCTACCCATCTTCTTGACTTTTTTTCACTAGTTTTGAATTTGGCTAGGGTCAGTGTCACTACTGGTAGCATTATGCAATACCTGGACCCCACAGAGGTTGCACAGGCCGTCCAACTTCTCCAGGATGGCACATCAATATATTCCAGTGCCATGAGGTGTGCTGTGTCTCTCAGCACAGTCTCCGGAGCATGAATGAGATTACAGGAGATAGACAGCTACTCTAGGAGAGCTGGACAGGGCCGTAGAAGGTCCTTAACTCAACAGCAGGACCGGTATCTGCTCCTTTGTACATTGAGGAACAGGATGAGCACTGCCAGAGCCCTCAAAAATGACCTCCACTGGTGTGAATGTCGCTGACCAAAAAATCAGAAACAGACTTTATGATGTCCTCTGGTGGGCCATTTGCTCACTGCCTGGCATTATAGAGCTCAATTAGCATTTGCCATTGAACACCAGAATTGGCAGGTCTGCCACTGGCACCCTGTGCTTTTCACAGATGAGAGCAGGTTCACCCTGAGCACATGCAACAGACGTGAAAGGGTCTGGAGAAGCCATGGAGAAGGTTATGCTGTCTGTAACATCGTTCAGAATGACCGTATTGGTGGTGGGTCAGTGATGGTCTAGGGAAGCATATCCATGGAGAGACACACAGACCTCTAGAGGCTAGACAATAGCACCCTGACTGCCATTAGGTATCGGGATGAGATCCTTGCACCTGTTGTCAGAGCCTACGTCCGTGCAGTGGGTCCTGGGTTCCTTCTGGTGCATGACAATGCCCGGCTTCATGTGGCAAGAGTCTGCAGGCAGTTCCTGGAGCATGATGGAATTGACACCATTGAATGGCCCCCACGCTCGCTTGACCTAAATCCAATAGAGCACTTATGGGATATCATGTTTCCGTCCATCTGAAGTCTCCAGGTTGCACCTCAGACTGTCCAGGAGCTCAGTGATGCCCTGGTCCAGATCTGGGAGGAAATAACCCAAGACACCATCCAACATCTCAGGAGCATGGCCCGATGTTGTCAGGCATGCATACAAGTACGTGGGGACTATACCAACTACTGAGTATCATTTTGAATTGCTGCAATGAAATTTTAGCAAAATGGACTAGCCTGTTGCATCATTTTTTCACTTTGATTTTCGGGGTGTCTTTGAATTCAGCCTTCTGTAAGTTGATCATTTTCATTTCCATCAAACGCTGGGGCATTCTTACGTTCCTAACACATTACCCAAAAGTGTGTTCCCCAACAGTTTGAACTGGAACTTTAAGGGCAACCCAAAACAAACAATAGATAATAATTAAATAGATCATTTATTCCAAAGATTTGAAAAAACATCATAATTTAACATATAACATACATGTTAAGAACCTACATACAGCATAGTAAATAAACTGTATCTATAACTTGCTATTAGCTGAGACATAGTGTTGTGCCTTCTCCTACAGCTCAGAAGGCAGTGAAAGGTGAATGAACTTCAGCAGAAAACCCGATGCATTTCAGATCATAAGTCTTTCCTCAGGGGTATGCTGAAGAGAAAGATGGCCGGAAAGGCATTCTACAAAATGTAGTGAATATGAATCAGAATTCACAGCAGCATAACAATAAAAGTACAGTCAAGAACATGTAAACATTTACAACCTACATACCTTCTGTTTTTTTCTGGAATAACATAGTTGTGCAGAGTAAGGCATGAAGCAATCTTATTCTGATATGCTCACCGGTGACACCCTGGTACACCAAGGGCTGGATGGTAAAAAGACTCACAAGGAGGAGGGGAGGAGAATAACTAATCTCCAAGAATATTAAATGGACTAGAGAGTTATTGTAGGGCCGTCCTGCCCACTCTTCCCCCTACTTTGGCTTGTTCCACCCCGCCGTGCTACTGTCATGCCGCTCGCATCTGCGTGGCCTCATCCTGCCACTCGTGGGGTGGGGAAGGGCAGCGCCACGCAGGTGTCCCGGGGGGTTGCCATGATGGCGGACTTGAGCTTCCATGGTTCTTAGCTGCTACTGCGCATGCACCGGATTTTAGACGCCATATTTAAACTCTACACTATGTAACTTATGTGAGATCTTCTGAATGCCGCATTATTTTGCACTGGAGGTGCTCACGTGCTGAAAAACATTGGAAAATTCAGGTATACCTTAACTATTTACTCTTTTCCTGTTGGCTCTATACTTCTCTGCACTATTGACCCTTAGGGGAGATTTCTAATAGCAGGGAGTGTTTTTTATTAATTTTCTTGGCTACCTGTTAGGTGGCATTTAACCTCCTCAGTTAAATTGCATGGACCCTTATTGAATCCACACTATTGATGTGATATTTATTGTAGAGCACCCGCAGCCAGTGTGCTGCATATTTGCATTCACTAATGGAGGTTTTGCCTCTCTTTACCGCTAATATATATATATATCCCTCCTAGATTGTAAGCTCCAAGGAGCACGACCCTCCTAACCCTCTTGTATTGAACTGTATTTTTGCTGTATTGTCTCTCGTTATATTGTAAATCCTGTATAATAATAATAATAACAGGAAGTCTTTTTAATATTCTTAATAGCCCCCCCTGAGGACCTTTAAGTTCTGCTCAAGGAGTATTAGGATATTATGGCACATATACAGTATTGTGATACATATGTCTTCCTATAATTATAGGCCTTTGGACTTTAGCAGACCAACTCTATATATTTATTGTGACAGTGTGGGTAAGGACTATCAATTTTCCTCTTTTTGCTGCCACTATAGGACCAACAGCAAAGTAATGGCATTATATTGTATTTTCTATAGGCTTGTGTTTGAACTTTGGCATCTACATTTAATAGTCTGCTGTCTTTCCAAGCGATCCCTGTATGAGAGGATCGCCCCCCTTGGGGATTGGTTATTCTCCTCCCCTCCTCCTTGTGAGCCCTTTTTACCATCCAGCCCTTGGCACACCAGGGTGCCACAGTTGAGCATATCAGAATAAGATTGCTTCGTGCCTTTCTCTGCACAACTATGTTATTCCAGAAGAAAACCAGATGGCATGTAAATGTTTACATGTTCTTGACTGTACTTTTATTGTTATGCTACTGTGAATTCTGATTCATATTCACTTCATTTTGTAGAATGCCTTTCCGGCCATCTTTCTCTTCAGCATACCCCTGAGGAAAGACTTATGTTCTGAAACGCGTCGGGTTTCTGCTGAAGTTCATTCACCTTTCACTGCCTTCTGAGTTGTAGGAGAAGGCACAGCACTACATCTCAACTCATAGCAAGTTATACAGTATATACAATTTACTTACTATGCTGTATGTAGGTTCTTAACATGTATGTTATATCTATTATATTATATTATCTATTAATTTGGGTATACAACTTTTGGGATGTTGGCAACCATGGAATGAACTCAGTGCTGCGTCTCTTTACTGCTAACACATTACCCAGTCCATATCAGTATAGATTTCCAGCATGATATTTTTCCCCATTGAGATCTGATGTGTTTTCAAAGTGTTCCTTTTAATTTGTTTGAGCAGCGTTTAAAGTGATATATTATATAATAAAATAAAAAAGTATATTACTCTTTATTGAAACAACAAATAATATAATACATGTTATCCCAAAAAGTATGTGACAATACATTAAGCACACAGTGACATTGTTGAAAACATTTAAAACCTCATGACCTATCCACCCGCGAGCCGGGCCAGTGCTAGACTATTTTGCACCCTAGGCAAGATCAGCTAATTGTGCCCCCCCAAAATAATTAAGAAACAGCAGAAAATATTAAATCAACAAAACATGAAACTGCTAAATGTCTTTTAAAGTGTAAAACTAAGTGCCATAAGATGCCACCAGCACCAATATTAAAGACAAAATCACTGTAATGGACAGACTGTATCTGTGGCTGGCACTGGCAGGGTGACAGTTGCATTGAGTGGAGGATGATGATTCCACACTCTGACAAATCCCAGGCTGAAATTCCCCAGGCAGTGGGGGGAGAAACGCTGTGACAGCAGGCAGATGAACTGAGTGATCCCACACAGTTATAGATCCCACACAACACACCACCACCACCCGTCGTCTCATTAGTAGCATGCCCCGATGTTGTCAGGCATGCATACAAGCACGTGGGGGCTATACCAACTACTGAGTACCATTTTGAGTTGCTGCAATGAAATTTTAGCAAAGTGGATTAGCCTGCTACATCATTTTTTCATCTTGATTTTCAGGGTGTCTTTGAATTCAGCCCTCCAAGTTGATCAATTTCATTTCTATCAAACGATGGGGCATCCTTACGTTCCTAACACATTACCCAGTCCATATCAGTATAGATATTCAGCATGATATTTTTCCCCATTGAGATCTGATGTGCTTTCAAAGTGTTCCCTTAATTTTTTTGAGCGGTGTATTTTTAATATGCTCAGTTTGAACTTCATAGACTGCACTTATATATTTTCTTTTCTTCATGTTTATATAGAGTTTAACCCCTTCCTACTCTATTCAAAGCTTAAAAACATTTTGGCTATAGATACACTTTAAGAAGCCATGTGATTTTTTTTTTTTTTTTAGTCAGCGCTATACAGTATTAAGGCTTAAAATAAAATTTTATAACATGTTAGTAAGCCATGGAATATAAAAAATGCCATGGGGAATTTAGGTATGTCAGTACATTTATTATAGAAGAATGTGGGTATACATGTTACAATCTGATTTTATAATTGTTGTTGTAGCAGAGTGTCTCATAGGGAGCCTAGAAAAGTCCTGTTCGGGGTTCACACATTTCCCAGGCTCCTCTCATACACTGATAGAGATCTCTGAATCTTTGTCCAGTTCAGGTTTTGCTCCTATCTCTTTTGGTAATTTAGGATCACATTAAACTCAGAGTCAGTGCTTGAGAGCTGGGGAAAAGACAGGTTTTGTCTGTGAGAACTGCAAGGTTGGTGAAAAGCAAACAAGCTGTGTATGTGGAGGGTGACAAGTGTTAGGCTTGGTCAGCCTGATTTTTTTTTATTATGTAGCTAGTGCCAGGATATGGTTTGGATTTCGTTTTTGAACCCTTTCTGTTTACCTCATTGTACAGCACTTGTAAATAGACTTGCAATTAGCACAAATAAACACACCACTGTTTGCCACAACTCCACTTGACTGGTATCTGTGCCTGAAAGTGTGCTCACCCCAGAGAGCTTTGTACCTGCTACATATTCCCAGCTCGCATATGGTGGAGAATGTGGGCTTTTTTTTTTTCATCAAGAAGCTACCACTTAAAGGGTACCTGGAGTCACTAAACATGGAGGAAATCACTAAACATGGAGGAAATCCTAAAGCAGCTGGTGTTGTCTAATGCGGCACAACAGCAAACAATGCTATCATGCAGGAACAAATGCTCTGTACAAACAGATTGATGCTGTACAAGAACATATGCAGATGCTGTTTGAAAAGTTAGTAAGTGCAGCGGAAACAGACAGAAAGGCGCTGAATGAGGTGGTACAGATACTTGCACCAAGTCTCCTGCTATAGCTCAAGGTGTTGGGGGCAGCTCCTAAGCCATCCATGTGGGTGGCTTCGTATCTAAGATGACTGTAGAGGATGACCCAGAGGCATATCACATTTGAAAGAACCGCTGAGAGGGAAAAATTGGGCAGCAAAGTGGCTAAATGGTTAGCATTCCGCCTGGCAGTACTAGGGTTGTTGGTTCAAATCCCAACCACAGCACCACCTGCCTGGAGTTTGCATGTTCTCCCTGTACCTGGGGGCATTTTCCTCTGGGTACTCCGGTTTCCTCCCACACTCCAAAGACATACTGGTAGGTTAATTGGATCCTGTCTAAATTGGCCCTAGTATGTGTATACAGTCAGGTCCATAAATATTGGGACATCAACACAATTCTAAAATTTTTGGCTCTATACACCACCACAATGGATTTGAAATGAAACGAACAAGATGTGCTTTAACTGCAGACTGTCAGCTTTAATTTGAGGGTATTTACATCCAAATCAGGTGAACATTGTAGGAATTACAACAGTTTGCATATGTGCCTCCCACTTGTTAAGGGACCAAAAGTAATGGGACAGAATAATAATCATAAATCAAACTTTCACTTTTTAATACTTGGTTGCAAATCCTTTGCAGTCAATTACAGCCTGAAGTCTGGAACGCATAGACATCACCAGACGCTGGGTTTCATCCCTGGTGATGCTCTGCCAGGCCTCTACTGCAACTGTCTTCAGTTCCTGCTTGTTCTTGGGGCATTTTCCCTTCAGTTTTGTCTTCAGCAAGTGAAATGCATGCTCAATCGGATTCAGGTCAGGTGATTGACTTGGCCATTGCATAACATTCCATTTCTTTCCCCTAAAAAACTCTTTGGTTGCTTTTGCAGTGTGCTTTGGGTCATTGTCCATCTGCACTGTGAAGTGGCGTCCAATGAGTTCTGAAGCATTTGGCTGAATATGAGCAGATAATATTGCCTGAAACACTTCAGAATTCATCCTGCTGCTTTTGTCAGCAGTCACATCATCAATAAATACAAGAGAACCAGTTCCATTGTCAGCCATACATGCCCACGCCATGACACTACCACCACCATGCTTCACTGATGAGGTGGTATGCTTAGGAACATGAGCAGTTCCTTTCCTTCTCCATACTCTTCTCTTCCCATCACTCTGGTACAAGTTGATCTTGGTCTCATCTGTCCAGAGGATGTTGTTCCAGAACTGTGAAGGCTTTTTTAGATGTCATTTGGCAAACTCTAATCTGGCCTTCCTGTTTTTGAGGCTCAACAATGGTTTACATCTTGTGGTGAACCCTCTGTATTCACTCTGGTGAAGTCTTCTCTTGATTGTTGACTTTGACACACATACACCTATCTCCTGGAGAGTGTTCTTGATCTGGCCAACTGTTGTGAAGGGTGTTTTCTTCACCAGGGAAAGAATTCTTCGGTCATCCACCACAGTTGTTTTCCGTGGTCTTCCGGGTCTTTTGGTGTTGCTGAGCTCACCGGTGCATTCCTTCTTTTTAAGAATGTTCCAAACAGTTGTTTTGGCCACGCCTAATGTTTTTGCTATCTCTCTGATGGGTTGGTTTTGTTTTTTCAGCCTAATGATGGCTTGCTTCACTGATAGTGACAGCTCTTTGGATCTCATCTTGAGAGTTGACAGCAACAGATTCCAAATGCAAATAGCACACTTGAAATGAACTCTGGACCTTTTATCTGCTCATTGTAATTGGGATAATGAGGGAATAACACACACCTGGCCATGGAGCAGCTGAGAAGCCAATTGTCCCATTACTTTTGGTCCCTTAACAAGTGGGAGGCACATATGCAAACTGTTGTATTTCGTACACCGTTCACCTGATTTGGATGTAAATACCCTCAAATTAAAGCTGACAGTCTGCAGTTAAAGCACATCTTGTTCGTTTCATTTCAAATCCATTGTGGTGGTGTATAGAACCAAAAATGTTAGAATTGTGTTGATGTCCCAATATTTATGGACCTGACTGTATATGAATGTAAGCTGTGGACCTTAGGTTAAATGCCCCTTGAGGGTTAGGGACTGATGTGAATGTACAATATTTATGTAAAGCACTGAGTAAATTGACAGCGCTATATAAGTACCTAAAATAATAAAAATAAATAAATGTCCTAAAACCCTGTGGGAAGGATTGGTCGCCCCCATAATGACTGGGGAATCACAGAAGGTCTATTACAATTGGAAGGCTATGGAGGAATTGGATTATGAAAAAGTGAAGCAGGACATTCTGGCACAACTAGGTGTCACCTTGGCGGTACGACTGCAGCGGGTCAGGAGCTTGTCTTTCAAAGTTGAGAGGCCTCACAGATGTTTGACCTTATCCATCTGCTGAAAAAGTGGCTGCAACTGAAACCCCTTTCTAGGTCACAAATAGTGGAATGTGTGGTCATGGACTATTTCCTGAGGTCTGTGCCTATCCCGCTTCAGAAGTGGGTGAGCCAAGGAGACTCCAACTCCATTGATATTATGGTAGAGCTCATTGAGAGGTACTTTGCCGCAGAGAGCTTGGTTGCCTCCCTTAAAACCTCATGGACTTTCCACCCAAAACCATGGTCTTCTCAGGCCACCGGTAAAACTTCCAGGGGAAGTGGGTGGTAAGCATGGCAAGGAGACGGGGGAGAACTTTTGGTGCCAGGTCTGAAGATTGGCATCCCAAACCAGGGAAGTTGGTGCCTGTCAGCAGACCAAACTGGACCAATGTCAAGTGTTTTTGTTGCCAGGAACTGGGACATGTGGCAGCAACCTGTCCCTTGACAGATGAACCTATGCAATGTGACTTATCGTTCAGAGGTAGATATCAGTCTTTATTTGCTGCTGTTTCATGTGCCACAGTGCCTGCTGTGGGAAAGCACATGTGTCAAATGACTGTAAATAATAAGCCTATTATAGACTTGCTGGACTCAGGAAGTTTGGTTACTTTGGTTAAAGCTGATGTGATTGAATCTGTGGATTTTCTTGCTAGAAAAGTTGCTGTCATTTGTGTACATGGGGATACCCAAGAGTTCCCTATAGCAACAGTAAAGTTTGAAACTGACCAAGGTACTGTGACTCATCTGGTCCAAGTTGTAACCACCAAAGTGCATAATGCCATAATTGGTAGGAATTTTCCTAAATTTTGGGAACTGTAGGATCATTCAGATTTGGTCACAGTAACTGAATCAAAGGCGGAGCCAGAATCCTTGACAGGTATAGACAATTTGACTTCAGAGGACCCTTCTCTGTTATGGCAGGAGAACTAAAGAAGTTTGAGTAAGTCCCTACAGCCAGTGAATGTGGACAGCCTTCTGCTTACACTGAGGTCACATTAGAGTTTTCTGATCTTAGTATTCACAAAATGTTGGTACTGAGCATAGAAAAGACTCTACCCTTGCCAGGGCCTGGGAAAATGTTTTCATGACTAATAATGTACCTGTCAAACCAGGGGACAGGTTATGTTTTCCTTATTTCAGTATCCATGAAGATTTGCTGTAAGAAGCATATAAAAGGAATGATGAAATTATTGAACAGATGGGGCACATGCGTGGAGCCGTGGAAGATGGCCTCCTGATCTTCCAGCTCCATACCACTGGAACATCCGCGCGGCATTGTCGTCTCCCTTCCTCTTCGGTTGTGCTCCCCTCTCCCTCCAGAGCTCTCTCCGTACCCTTGGGCTCCCAGCGGGGATGCATAGAGGCTAACAAACTAAAGGCCAGACTGCAACCCTCCCTGCCTGACTGGTCAAGATGGCGCCAGATCCTCCGGGCACTCGATGAAACCACGGGACTCTCCACAGGCGACCCTGACTCACAGGAGGATATTCTACAGCAGTTTCCCTCGGAACTGGTAAGCCCTGCTGAACCCCCCTCTGAAGCTATGCTGCAGAAACTCCAATCCATAGTCAGAGAGGAGATTGCGGCGGCTTCACGCAAACTTTCCTCTGACCTCCTTAAAGGCCTCAGGGAATTAGGGCATCGTACCAATCAGTCAGAGAGCCTTATGGATCTGGCTACCACTGACTTAGAAGGCCACGAGCTGGAAGTAGATAACCATGAGGCTGTGTTAAATCAGCTTTGCGATAAATTGGAGGATACTGAAAATCGGGTACAGTGAGATAATCTGCGACTCCAAGGCCTACCAGAGACTATCACTGACCTGCAGGGCACAGCTACTGCCTTTTTTCAGGAATTGGAATCCAAGGTCCCACTAGAGAACTTGGAATTGGATCGCATACAACTGGCAACAAAGCGCTCTGATGTTCCCCCACGAGATGTTATCATGAAGTTCCACTATTATCGTACAAAAGAGTGCCCTCTACAGGCAGTCCACCTCACCAATCATCATTTCCAAACGGCAGACTTTAAAACCATATCTGCAGTCTTTGCAATCTCAGGGCATTAAATACAAATAGGGTTTCCCATTTAAACTCTCCTTCTTTTACCAGCAATGTCAATATCACGCTGCCAACCCAGAGGAACTTTGCTGCCATTTTCAAGATCTCCAATTCGATCTTCCTCTGTCTCAAAAACTATCTTCTTCATCAACTAAGCCTTCCAGATCATCACAATACCGACATTCTCAAGCTGCACTCCACCGTAAATTATCCAAATCTTCTCTTCAAAGCTCTCAGGCTCTACACACCTTGCAAGCTCAACGCTTCACTGAAATTGCCCCAGGATGAGTATGACTTTTTCTATTTTCTTTGAGTGCCTTTTTTCCTATTTTTTTTCTAGTGGCCTATATGTCGGCCCTTTGTCAGGTTGCCATGCCTGTAGTTTGGCAATACCTACATGCTGATGAACAGAACACCTGTGCATCCCAGACACATGATTCTTACACACATGTACACTTAAGTACACCTGGGTGAACGAGGCCTTACAGGTCAATACAGGGCAATCCACTGTTTAGCACTGCTGCAGAATGTATTAGAAGTGAAAGTGGGTTATCAGGGACTTAAAACTGTAGCAAACAATGTGCAAAAGAAAACAGTTTTGATAAAACAACTTTTTCTTTTATAGGAGTTGAAGAAGTACAATCAAAATACCTGGTCCCTGGTGATGTTATTATTTTATCAGAGAAGAAATTCTTTCTGCCCTGTGATGCAGTGCTAATATCCGGGGGATGTGTGGTAAATGAAGGCATGCTGACAGGTACAGTATGAGAAAATATTTTTTTTTTTGCGTGTGTGACTTTTTTAAGATATACCAACCTCAAAAGTGAACAAACTACATTTACCTGTGCTTACTGTTGAATGCTGCACAAGGCTTCAGTAAAGAAAATAATGTATTATTTATAATTATAGAATGTATACATTTTTTCTAGCAGAAGAATTTCAATTCTAAACGTAAAATACATTGGTCTAAAATGTGGGAAGAAAATATTCTGATAAATTAGGAAACATACCAGATGGCTACTGCTATCCTGCTTATTTCTTGTTAGAAATGTCAAAATCTAATAAAACATTTAATACTAAATGTAAAGCCTAAAATGATGTATCATGAAGTAGCTACCATTATATAGTTCAACAACTAAGTAAAGAAGACAATTAGGGGTTGATTTGCTAAAACTGTAGAAAATCTGGTGTAGATGAGAATGGTAGCCAATCAGTTTCTAACTTCACCATGTTCATTTAAGCTTTGACAAAAAAACTTGGAAGCTGATTGGTTTCTGTGCAGAGCTGCACAAGATTTTGCACTCTCCAGTTTTAGTAAATCGACCCCTTAATGTCTACATCTCAGTTATTGCCATCCCAAACTATTCAAACTCTACTTGTATGGGATTTTGTATGCAACACCAAAATTTGATACAAGACACAACAGAATTATTATGAAGAACAAATTTTATTTTATATGCATTGTAAAAGTAAAAATCTTTTTGCCTTAAAATCAAACCTGTACAATGGTGTCCAAAGTATAGTAACTTTTTTTTCCAAAGTATAATTGCAAATTGACAATAATATTATAAAGGACCCCTTTTCAACATTTTTTGCACAACCACTTCTTCAGGATTCGGTCCATTGATCATCCGTCAGTAGCCCTACTCCTCCACTGTTCTCCCTGGGCTTACAGCTATCAGGTTCTAATAAGCCCCCTGCCTACAGACCCCCACAACCACCAGGCCAGGGATGTGGGGAAATGGCCTTTTTCCTCATGAGATATCCTCATCTATCTTGATGATGTAGTGTTTTTTTCTGCCACATTCAATGACCATAAAGTTTCTAGGACATGTCATCCATCTCTAAGGCATATTGTATTCCCCATAACTGAGAAAGTAAGAAAGGTCTTGCAGGAATAGAGACCACCGAATACTCCTGACCCAATTCAGAACATTCCTGGGGCTGCTGGGATATTTTTTGTGTTTCGTAAAGTATTACACCCATCAATCTGCCCTGAATTATAAGCTTCTACAAAGGATAGGTCAGAATGGGGTCCACATGAATGTGCAATAAGGATCTGAATAAAAAGAGGCACTGACACCAGTACTTGGGGCCTAGGGGTCATACTCTCACAAGTACAAGGCAGTACTTGGTTCAGGTCCTTTATCTCCCACAACTCCCTGGGTTCCTGGACACATCCAGATAGTATGAATTGATCAGCTTCTTTTCCTCAACATCTCAGAGAGGCCACACTTGATAAGGCAGAGGTAGCTGAGCAAGTATTCTGTAGCCAGGTGAGAGGCACACCACTGTCAGCAGCAGTGTTCAAGCAGCCAGGCTGGAACCTAATAGCACACAGCATCTCCAGGGGGCAGCTACAGTTGCATGCCCCAGGTCCAGTGGAGTGACCCTTTGTCCTTGGACTGTTCACCTGTGTTACCAGAGAAAGAGGAATAATGTCACCAGCAGAGCAAGGAATCCTCAGAAGAGTCCACTGCTTTCTTTAGTGGTCACATACAGTAATATTTACAGCAGCAAGGTTTCGGAGCCACTCAGGGCCCCTTCATCAGGCAAGAAGGGACCCTGAGTGGCTTCTAAACATTGCCACTTTATCTATTATGTGACCACTAAAAAAAGCATTGGACCCTTCTGAGGATTCCTTGGTGTGCTGGTGATATTTTTCTTCTTGGATTGTCTGCGGTTCCCAGCCCGTGGTCACTACAGCACCCAACACTACTTAACCATTTGCAGGAATGTGTGCATGGGGAAAACTGCATTTGGATTTGTGTTACCAGAGCTACTGTACCCTTCATTTTGAGAGATGCTGTTTAAGAAATGATCACAAGTAGCTTTGTTTTACTGAGGTGATGATTCTCAGCTTATAAAGACACAAAAGTCCTCCCTACTCGCTAAGAGATCACAAACAAAATTACAAAAATGCTAAAACCATGAAATCATAAATATAAATGACAAAACATCCAAATTAGTTATTGCTAACTATGATCATAAATTAGTGTAATCAACCACAATAATGAAAACAAGGTGCAATATGTAGATGTTATTTGAAAATCAAAAGTCCCTTAACAAACATATAAAGACAATAGATCTGCAGAAGTAGTGATCTGATGTGCCTTCAAATAGAATCGGTTTGCAATTACACCCAGTGTCCACTTCACCATGCGATACATAAAATGCTTACCAGAGTAAGTCAAACTGCACCTGATATGTATAGAACTGTGGTTACTGTGATTACTCCGCCACTCTCTTCTCCAACTCTCTTCTGCAGCATTTTGGTGTCTATATATGCTATATAATGTATCCTATATTTGGGGCTTGCTGCTATTCACAAATCTGTTTATATCATTTACCCTTATTGTTTTGATCTTAAGAGCAGTTTCTCAATTTTGGTACAAATGATTCCAGCTTAACTCTTGGTTGTTATAGAGTCTTTAAAGCGGAGTTCTACCCAAAAGTTTAAGCCCTGATTTTCTGCCTCCCACCCTCCCTCCACTGCCACATTTGGCACCTTTTGGGGGGGGGGGGGAGAAGTGGGTACCTGGTTTTGAAGTTTGGCAGACCTCTGGGACACTTTGCACATGCGCAATAGAAAACCGTCGGTGAAGCCGCAAGGGATCATTGCCAGTTTCCCTTAGTCAAGATGGCGGCACCAGCAACCGGCAGCCGATTGAAGAATCGGCTTGAGGTGAGGACACCGCTGGATGCATGGAAAGGTAAGTGTCCTACTATTAGGTCAGCAGCTACAGTATTTGTATGAATTTTTTGGGGGGAGGTCGTGGGGGCTGGAAATCTGCTCTAAGATGCCACAGAGACTATGTTATGCAGCCACATTACTCTGATTGAGTCTTTGCCATCCTAAACCTGTTTTAACATTATTCTGCAATGTAAGTATGTTTGTGCCATCCTGAACCTGTTCTGCGTTATTGTTTCTAACTTTATTGCTTCTAAACAGCAGTTAATGTTAGTTCCTGTTTGATCATTTAGCCTGGCACAAAGTGGTTTTAAGGTGTGGGGATGCCCAAACTAGCTGATGAGTTGTATAATGCTAAAAGTAGGTCTTCTGGACCAGTACTATTAGCAAGGCTCCTGTTTCGCTACCAGTAGTGCTCCTATGATGGACCATGCAGGTAGCACCAATGCTGCTATGCTCAATATTGGGCTGTACAGGTAGCAGTAGTGGTTCTAGTGGGCTGTGTTGGTACTAGTATTGCTTTTGGGCAAGATACTAAGCTGTAAACTTCATAAGATTATTATTATTATACAGGATTCATATAGCGCCAACAGTTTGCACAGCGCTTTACAATATAAGGGAGACAGTACAATTACAATACTTTCAGTACAGAAGGAATAGGAGGGCCCTGCTCGTGGAGCTTACAATCTAAAGGAAGGGGGAGGATGATCAGAGCCTATGGCAAGCTAGGAGCTGCACAGTACAGGGTACTCAAAGCCACACAGTCACACAGAACAAGGTAACCAGAGCCGTTCAGGACACATGCAACCTCAATAAACATTTTCAGATATAATAACATATACACTGCTCAAAATAAAATAAAGGAACACTTTTTAATCAGAGTATAGCATCAAGTCAGTTAAATTTCTGGGATATTGACCTGGTCAGTTAAGTAGCAGAGGGGGTTGTCAATCAGATTCAGCTGCTTTGGTGTTAATGAAATTAACAACAGGTGCACTAGATGGGCAACAATGAGACAACCCCCAAAACAGGAATGGTTTTACAGGTGGAGGCCACCACCTGGTTTTTCCCTACTCATCCACCACCATTTTTCCCTACTCATCTTTTCTGACTAGTTTGCACTAGTTTTGCATTTAGCTAGGGTCAGTGTCACTACTGGTAGCATGAGTCGATACCTGGACCCTACAGAGGTTGCACAGGCAGTCCAACTCCTCCAGGATGTCACATCAATACTTGTCATTGCCAGAAGATTTGCTGTGTCTCCTAACACAGTCTCAAGAGCATGGAGGAGATTCCAGGAGACAGGCAGTTACTCTAGGAGAGTTGGACAGGGCCGTAGAAAGTCCCTAACCCATCAGAGGGACCGATATCTGCTCCTTTGTGCAAGGAGGAACAGGACGAGCACTGCCTCAGCCCTCCAAAATGACCTACAGCAGGCCACTGGTGTGAATGTCTCTGACCAAACAATCAGAAATAGACTTCATGAGGGTGGCCTGAGGGCTCAATGTCCTCCAGTGGGCTCTGTGCTCACTACCTGGCACCATA
This sequence comes from Staurois parvus, assembly GCF_062004578.1. Classification (NCBI taxonomy): domain Eukaryota; kingdom Metazoa; phylum Chordata; class Amphibia; order Anura; family Ranidae; genus Staurois; species Staurois parvus. The sequence goes on from NW_028318546.1 coordinate 1,608,489, forward strand.
GAGCTCAATTGGCATTTGCCATTGAACACCAGAATTGGCAGGTCTGCCACTGGCGCCCTAAGCGGGATCACCCTGAGGACATGTGACAAATGTGAAAGGGTATGGAGAAGCCATGGAGAATATTATGCTTCCTGTAACATCATTCAGCATGACCGTTTTGGTGGTGGGTCAGTGATGGTCTGGGGAGGTATATCCATGGAGGGATGTACAGACCTCTACAGGTTAAACAATAGCACCCTGACTGCCATTAGGTGGGGGCCATACAAACTACTGAGTACAATTGAGTTTATGCATAATGAAATTTCAGCAAAATGGACTAGCCTGCTGTTTCATTTTTTTCACTTTGATTTTTGGGATGTCTTTGAATTAAGCCCTCTGTAGGTTGATAATTTTCATTTCCATCAAACAATGGGGCATCCTTACCTTATTAACACATTACCCAATTCATATCAGTATAGCTATCCAGTATGATATTTTTTCCCATTGAGATCTGATGTGTTTTCAAAGATTTCCTTACATTTTTTTGAGCAGTGTAGTTTTAGTAAATGTTTGACTTTGAATGGTCACTGTTTTAAGATGCTGAGACTATCTAGGGCTGTCTTGGGATAGAAGGTAGTAGTACAAATGTGAATGATTTCTTGTCTTAACTTTTCTTTTCTTTAGATATATATTGTTTTAATTAATATTTTCCAATTCTGTGTTTCAAAGGAGAAAGTGTTCCTATTACAAAGGTTCCACTACCAAATGTGGACAATAAAATTCCATGGAAAACATACACTGGTGAAAATTGTCGTGGACACATATTGTATTGCGGAACCGAGGTTGTTAAGACAAAGCCACCTGCAGATGGGCTGGTGAAAGCTGTTGTCCTACAAACAGGTGATGCTATTATAGCAAAATAAAAATAAACTATATGCTATTTTTTAGATTAGTTTGAGAATATTCACTCATTAGCTTATTAGCTATATTCATACCTAAATTCTTGTGATTGCTAGAAAATTATGGCCTGTTAAAAAGTACCCATACACTGTATGTTTTCACTTTCTGAATGGCCCATTTATTTACATTCTGCAAAAAAGTGTTCAGACTCTCTAATTCAAAGCTCGGGGTATCAGTATTAAACTTCAAAGGATGTGATGTGTACCAGTCATGTGAAAAATTAAGCACTTCATGGAAAGTGTTACCCTTTTTAACATGTTTGAAACAACAAACACAGAGAAAAAATGTACTTTTCAAAAATGTATTTATTCAACAAAAATATCAATGTATGTAATGGTGGACTGTGTAAAAGATAAATACATCCTTGGTATCAAAAGCTGGTATTGCCCTATTTTGCCCCAAAAATAACTTTGTGTAGGCATTTTGTATAACTGCCAAGCATTGTCTGTCATCAACAGTGACATTTTTGATAACTTCTGCTTGAAAAATGTATTCAGTTGTAAGATGTTGTGGGTTTCCTTGCATGAGGGTCCAGTTTCAAAATCCCCTACAAAATGTAAATGGAAATGAAGTCAAGTCTTTGACTAAGACAGTTCATAACCCTGTATTTTTTCTTTTTTACCCATTCCTTGGTGGATTTTCTAGTGTGCTTTTATCAAGTTGAAAAACCCTATTCCTTTTCCACATAAACTGTGGGAGAGATGGCCTCACATTCTCACTAAGCACGCTTTGATATGATGCAGAATGTATAGTTGACTGGATGACTGCACTCTGAACAACCCTGAAACAGCAAAGCAACCCTAAATCATAACATTTCACCAGTATGCTTTACAGTTGTTAAAAGAGTTTTTCTCCTAAAATGCTGTCTTCAGTTTGCAGCAAACGTCTACTGTTACTGTGCCCAATAACTTTGATTCATCAATCCACAGCACATTATTCCAGAAAGCCTGGCCTTTGCCTAAATGTCATTGACAAACTATAGTCTTGGTTTAAAGTGGAGTTCCACTCAAAAGTGGAAGCTTCACTTGTTTGCCTCCTCCCTACTCCATTGCCATATTTGGCACCTTTTGGGGGGGAGGGGTTTTGACAGGTACCCGCTCCCACTTCCGGCCCATTTCAACGCATGAAGTGAGCCGGAAGTTCGGCCTCCTCTTCCCTCTCACAGTCTCCTGGGAATCTTTACAGGTCACTGCCAGAAGACTTCCAGACCAATCAGAATGCGCAGCGTGACTCACTCATGCGCAGTGGGCACCCAGTTGTGAACTCACAAGCTGTCACAGCCTGGTGCCCACAGTTGAGATGCCGGCGCCGAGGAGAGGAGAGGGAGAGAAGCGACAGTGCGGGTAAACACGTCGCTGGACACTGTAACAGCTTAGTGTGTGTTTATTAAGAGTCAGCAGCTACAGTTTTTGTAGCTGCTGACTTTTAATAAACACAAAACTGAATGGAACTCTGCTTTAACCACTTGCCCTCCTGAGGATTTACCCCCCTTCCTGACCAGGCCTTTTTTGCTATTTGGCACTACACTACTTCAACTGGTACTGCAATGCTGTACCCAAACAAAATTTATGTTATTTTTTTAACACAAATAAAGATTTCTTTCAGTGGTATTTGATCACCTTTGCGTTTTTTATTTTTTGTGCTATAAACAAAAAAAGACCGAAAATGTTGAAAAAAACTATATTTTTTACTTTCGGCTATAAAAATATATAGTAAACATCATAAATTTAGGCCACAATGTGTTTTTCTACATGTCTTTGGTAAAAAATCCCAATAAGTGTATATTGATTGCTTTGTGAGAAAGTTATAGCATCTACAAACTATGGTATAGATAATGGAATTTACACAGCTCTTACTTTCTGACTGCCGATCACATTTCCTGAGGTGCTAAAATACCAGGACAGTACAAACACCCCCAAATGACCCCTTTTTGGAAAGTATGCACCCTAAGCTATCTGCTGAGAGGCATATTGAGTCCATGGAAGATTTATTTTTTTTCCACGAGTTTTTGGAAAATTACAAAAACATTTTTTTTTTACACAAAGTTGTCACTTAAATGATATATTGCTCACACAAGCCATGGGTAAATGGGGAATTAAACCCCAAAATACTATCTGCTACTTCTACTGAGTATGGAGATACCACATGTGTGAGACTTTTTGGGAGCCCAGCCACATAAAGGAGCCTAAAATCCAATGATCACTTTGAAAGCCTGAAGTTGCGTAACTTCCTCATTTCACTTCCTCACTACATATCACAGATTGGAAGGCCCTGAAATGCCAGGATAGCACCTCCCCCCCCCCCCAATCACCCCTTTTTGGAAAGTAGACACACCAAGGAATTTAAAAAGAGGCATAGTGAATATTTTGCAGATCTCATTTTTTCTCACAAGGTTTTGAAATATAAATGAAAATATATGTTTTTGTTTTTTTCTTCATTTTCCAAAAACTTGTGGCAACAAACAAGATCAACAAAATACTCACCATGCTTCTTATCAAATTCCTTTGGGTGTCTACTTTCCAAAAAGGTTGGGTTGTTGCTATCCTGGCATTTCAGGGCCTCCGAAACTGTGATAGGTATTCAGGAAGTGTAATGAGGAAATAAAGCCTTTTGAAAGCCTGAAGGTGCTTATTGGATTGGAAAAAGTCTCTCACATGTGGTATCCCCATATCTGGAAGAAGTAGCAGAATGTATTCTGGGGAGTAATTCCACATATACGCATGGCATGTCTGAGCAATAAATCATTTAAGTGACAATGTTGTGTAAAAAAAAAATATACTTTTTTTGTCATTTTCCAAAAACATGTAGTAAAAAAATTAATTCTTCTATTGACTCAACATGCTTCTCAGAAAATGGTTTGGGGTGTCTACTTTCCAAAAATGAGCCATTTTATGCCAAGCATTGGAAATTTATGGCACACATCACTCACTCTTCTAACCACCTGAAGACCAAGCCTTTTCTGACAGTTTGTTCACATGAAAAAAGATCAATATTTTTTGCTAGGAAATTACTTTGAACCCCCAAACATTATATATTTTTAAAGAAGACACCCTAGTGAATAAAATGGTGGGTGCTGCAATTTTTCATGTCACATAGTACTCGTGCAGCTATTTTTCAAATGCAAAGTTTTTTTTAAAAATACACTTTTTTTTTACTTTTAATGCACAAAAACACAATATATCGGTCAATTATTTGGTAAACTATAAAAGATGATGGTATGCCGCATAAATAGATACCAAACATGACATGCTTTAAATCTATGCATGCCCCATGCAATGGCGACAAACTGCATACGCTTTAATATACATAGGAAACGCTTTAAAGACCTTTACAAGCTACCATTTTAGATTTACAGAGGAGGTCTAGTGCTAGAATTACTGCCCTTGATCTGATGTTCACGGCTATACCTCACATTCATGGTGCAACCCCTGTTTACATACTGGCACGGGGTCAATGCTTGCGCACACAGGTGTGCACGGGAGGTGAGGTTGCTTTTTTTTTTTTTTTATTCAATTTGATTTTTTTAATTATTTTTACGCTGTCCCTTTAATTTTTTTATCACTTTTAATGCTATCACAGGGAATGCAAATATCCCCTATAACTTCAATGGGCATTATTATATATTCTTTTTTGAGAAATCTGGGGTCTGTCAGACTCTAGATATCTCCTCTGCCCTTACATTATCTAATCTCACCAAGATCGTTTTGATCAGATGCTTTCCCAATTTACAAATGGTGCTGTTTATATCCTACAAAACTGAAGTGATGAAATGCTTGTAACTTCCGATTTATTAGACTATAGAGATGATTGGCACCATTCTGGTCTCCAATCAGCTCTGTGGTCAGCTGGCAGAAACACCGACTGCATTCTCAGGTTCCCCCGATGGCACAGCAGTGGAAGGTAGCGGGCAATGGGGGCATCTTCTCCCACTGCTTTTAAAAGTAATCCTGCAGCTAATTAACCAATGATTTCTTTTACATGAAAGCCGATTGCTGGCTGAAAAAAACAATACCAGGATGATGGTATCAGCTGCAGGCATCATCCTGGTATAACCACGCAAAGTCTAGTGATGTACCAGTACATCGCTGGTCCTTGTTGGTATATCATAAAAAATAGTGCAGCGCTGAGGGTAGTAATCATAAAACAGCAATGAGTCCACTGCAAGTCCAGTTCATAAAAACGTGTCAAGTGACAAGTGGGAATTCAATGTTGGTGATCCGTGAGGAAGTGGCTGAAAAACACACTCACCAGAAAGAAGATATATAAACGCAGTATATATCCAAAGCCCATGGATCCTCAATCCAGAAGGAAACAAAGCTGGTCCAGTCACAGAAAAATGGGTCCCTCCTTTATGGATGCAGCAACAGATCGTCCTCCTCCCAGTTTGGTGTAGGATTCCAAAATCAGGGTTCTGCAAGCAAAGTGCTCCTCAAAGGGAGTTTAGGGAAGGACACCCATAGTGTAGTAGGTTATGTAAAAGCAGCTTTATTAAAGGAAACAAAAGCATCCAATTCAAAGTAGGCAGGTATCATAAAGATGTGTCAGCAAGACAAACTAACCCTGACACTATGAATGATGGCCGCCGGGCCTCCACGTGGCTCTGGCGGCGTAGCGTCTTGACGTCCAGGCTCCTCCTTACGCGTTACGTGCGCACGCACATCTTCAGAGGTATGGAACCATCCACCACAGGCCCCAATGCTTTGACATATATGCTCTTTTTTTAACTCCGGATGAAAAATCTCATCTGACAGCACTGCACAAACCTACTTATGTCTATTCTGAGAGCAAGACCCTGTTGCTGTCAGAATAAACAAGTCGGTACTGCAGATGAATGACATTCCTGCAAAGAAAACAGCAATGGTTAACAATAAAACAGTAACAATAAAACAGTAAAATTGTAACAGTAGAACAGTAACAACAACGACAACATAACAACGACAACAACAAAAAAACTATAACTATTTTTGGTTTTTAAAATTTAAAATTTTGGGGGGATTTGCACTTTATATATATATTTTTTTTTCTTACTTTTTCTTTTTTTTTTAAATTTTAGCTTTTTAAAACTCTCCAAATGTGATAGCCCGTTTCCTGACTACCTAACATCTTTTGAGACCCTGTGTAAATATATGCCCTGAACTGTGCCGTGCTGTATCCTATACTAATACTCTACTTGTGTGTGGTAGCGATGGAAGTCCTTGAAGCAGAGACTAGGTTGGCCAGGACAGGAGACACAAAAAAGCATGTGTCATGCCTAATTCCATGTCTGCTACAGACACAACATCTTTTTTGGGATGTCCTTTGGGTTGGGGTTCCAGAAATGGCATCTGGAAAATGCCTCTCATGCAGCCGGCTAACTGCATCTGGGATGGGGGTTTGGGCTACAGCACCGTCTGGATAGAGAAGGGCTATGATGATTTCTTCCTGTAATTTTAAGAAGGATCCACTTCGTCCAGTTGCTTTGTAAAGAACAAAAGCATTATATAGAGCCAATTGAAATAAATAACACACTTTTTGTACCAGCGTCTGGCATTTTGGAAAATTAATTACGGCTTCATCATCTGCTCATTGAAGTCCACCCCTCCCATGTTAAGGTTATAGTCGTGGACACAGTGGGGCTTTTCAACAACACCACCTGCCCTGGCAATTTGGATGGACATAGCTGCGTGAATGGAAGAGAGGATGAAAACTTCCCATTTGTCCTTCCACTTCACTGCAAAGAATTCCTCATTTCTCAAGCAGGCTTTCCCCCCCCCCCCCCTTTCTAAGACGCGTATTTACAGGCCGTTGGGGAAAGCGATTAGCGGCGATCCGGCGATTAGGTCAATTCCAAAATTGCACACATGTCTAAATAGTGGCACGCTTGAATAAAAATTTCCCATCTATGAGTGGCACCCCATATGGAAAAAGAGTGACACCAAGTCCCAAACTATCTTGCCACTGCTCCCCATGTAGTTTGGGCATCCGGGGGGCTCCACATGACTATCTTTTCCTTCGTAAATCTGAAACTTATATCTATAGAATGTTGCCCTCTCACAGGTCTTATACATGTTGACCCCATATCTGGCACGCTTCCTGGGGAGAAATTGTTTGAATGCAAGGCGGCCAGAAAAATTATTGAGGGACTCATTAACGCAGATGTTTTGCTGGGGAGTATAGACATCTGCAAATGTTTGGTTAAGGTGATTTATGAGGAGCTGAATTTTGTGGAGCCGGTCAAATTCAGGGTCACCCCGAGGACGACACAGTGTATTGTCATTGAAATGCATAAAATGCATTGTACTCTCACATCTATGCCTGGCCATGGCAACAGAGAATACGGGTATATGATGAATCGGGTCTGTGGACAAATACAACCAATTCATTGTTTTTTAGTAATGCCCATGTTGAGGACTAGGCCAAAAAAACTTTAACTTCGAAAACTGTAATGGGTTTCCATGTGAATGGTCTAGCAAGGTTTGAATTTGGGTTGGTGGCGATAAACTGTTGTGCATATAAATTGCTTTTATCCACAATCAATGCATACAGATCTTCTGTGAAAAACAGCCCAAAAAAATCAAATTTGCTGTTTCTACCTGAATCCCGGGTTGGGCAGTGAATGGGGGAAGTATGAGTGCTGCAGAATTTGTGGACTGCCAATCGGGATTTGCAAGCACATCCGGAAGGATACTAGGTGCTCTTCTTGCCTGTGTACAAATTCTTTGTTGCTGCAGGACACTACTTGTGCTCGCCACTGCACCAGCTTGTACTGCACTTATGGGACTCACCACATCACCAAGTGATACTGCAGTGCTGGTATGTGAAAGATCAGGATGTACTAGGCCGTTGGTGCTCACCAGTTCACCAAAAGGTAGAGCGGCACTAGTACTGGCAGTCTGCTGCATATGAGAGTCATCATGCGTTTGTAACATCTCAGCAACCTGGGAACGTGGTCAGGAACACCTGATCTTAGCAGGGACCTCTTCTCCATCATCTTAACTATCTTTCAGGGTGTTTCTGCTGTCTACAGGTGCATATTCTGAGGCTGATTGTGTCAAGGAGTCTTCCCCTTATCTCTCACCTGACATGCTCAAAATCCTGTAGGCCTCTTCACTAGCGTACCTTTCCATTGACATTTTGGCCACTAAATGTATAGGTACCTAGTGCATTTCATGAGAAAAAGAACACTTTGCTGTCAGGAACTGCAAAAACATTTACCGGCAAGTGCTAATAGAGATCAGGCCTGATTCTGCGAACAATTTAGTTTTGTATGCAATGTATCAAGTGACAGTGACCTACTGACACTGCACTTGTTGTGGGAGAAGGGGGGGGGGGCTAAATGCAGGTGCTGGGGCTGATTACACTAACACTACATTTTTGGGGACACTATACTAATGTGAACTCTGGTATAGTGCTGATCTGATCAAATATTTTGATTCATTCAGACACTATACTAGCAATGGAGGTTTATTGTGTATGTAAGCATGTTCCTGGCAATCAAGGGGTTAAATGTGATTACTGATGTACTGATGGGCAATCTGACACTATCTGGGAGGGGCGCTAACTGATGCTAACGCAATCTGAAGTCGCCGGTGACACAAATACAGTGATCAGAAAAAAATTTGTACACTGTACTGACACTGGGGACAGGGCAGTGACGGGGTTAACTGGGGGGGCATCAAGGGGTTAAATGTGTCTTAAGGTGTTCTAACTGTGAAAAGTGTGCTGTTTTACTCACATGTGTCTTGATCCTTCTCCCTCTGGGACAGAATGTGCCTAGAGAGAGAAGATGTCAATATTTCCTGTACCTGTGTAACTGTAAACACAGGTACAGGAAGATCCCTGATAGGACAGGGATCGATCATCAAACTTAGGCTGACCATCACTGGCCTAAATCAGATGATTGTTCCCTTGGGGGTCAAATCACAGCACCCGGGGGGCGCATGCGCGGCTGGGAACATTGATGGCCGCATTCCTGTGAGCTCCGTACATCCCCCGACCTAAGAGACTCACCCACGGCGCACCGCTAATCCATATTCGTCCCTGGGTGAGTCACAGTAGCAGGGCACCCAGCGCGCCAGACCTCAGTCCTATAATGGGGAAGATAGGGCGCTGGAAGCCCCCCTCCCCTCCGCCACGTGAGCCGCGGCCGTCACCGCTGCAGCGGTTCCTTCACAGGCCACAATCCTCGGCCTCAATTACAACAGGGATCCCACAGACGAGCTCCGACGGGCCCCCAGTGGCGGTCGGCGGTACTGCACCAGCTGCCTCTAGCTCCCTCCACAATGTCTCCACAATACAGCCAACATCCTCACTCCCAGGGATGAGCTCTGACGGGCCCCCAGTGGCGGCAGGAGGTACTACACCTGCTGCCTCCCCAATGCAGCTAATCTCCTCACTCTCTCAGCACCAACATATAGATGAATCTGAATCCCAAATCCCTATAGAGGGGACAGCAGAGCATCCTTTGATGAGCCTTTCCTCATCCGCTCTCACTAATCTCCATGTCTCACCTGCCCTCACGATATCTACGCTAGAAGAAAAATTGCAGGTATTCTTGCGCAATATTACCGCCACTATTGCCGCTGAAGTGGGCAAATTAGCTTTGGATCTTCATGGAGAAATAGCGCAGATTGGGGAGCGTGCAGATCAACTGGAGAATAAATTTGATGAATTGGTGCAATACGTTCATGTCTTGGAGGAAGACAATGCGTACCTGAAACACACCATGTCCCAAATTCAGCTCCAGCAAGAAGATTTGGAAAACAGGGAACGCCGGCAAAACGTCCGTATTCGAGGTATATCTGAATCCATTGCCGATTCCCAACTTCGTCGACACCTCCTGTCTTTCTTCACCACAACCGCGCCCTTGGTCCCAGAAGCAGAGTGGCGCATGGATAGGGCTCATCGTTCTTTAGGTCCCAGGCCTGCTGACGGCACCAGACCACGTGATGTCATCGTCCGCTTCCATTTTTTTGAGAGCAAGGAAGCCTTGTTGGCCTCTGTACGCAACGTTCCCTCCCTGGAATTTAAAGGGGACCGGCTTCAGCTCTTTTGTGATCTTTCTCCTATTACCCTGGCTAAACGGCGAGCGCTGAAACCACTCACCACGCATCTTCAACATCTTCGTATCCCTTACCGCTGGGGTTTTCCCTTCAAGCTGGTCGTCTCCAAAGATAACGCCCAAGTTATTCTACGTGATCTTTTTGAAGCAGACTCCTTCCTGAAGCAACTGGGATTACCCCCCCTGCCGGACGACAATGCCTCACTACCATCTACGCCATCTTGTCCTTCCGCCACCCCCAGCAAGATCTGGACACCAGTTCGTAGGGGCCGGAAGCGTCCTTCCCGTACTCCACAACGCCCTCGCCCTGCTCGTTGTAGTGATGATCCTGCTTGATGTTTTTTTTTTTTTTTTTTTTTTTTTTGAGGTGTTCTTCAAGGTTGTATCCCTATCTCCTCCCCTCTCCCCTTTCCATCCCCCCTCCTTTTCTTCCCCCCCTTTCCCCCTCTCCCTTCTTTTCCCCACCCTCCCTTCTTCCTCCCTTTTTTTCCGTTTTATTTTTGCGCTGGGTGCCTTTTTATGCTGTATCTTTTTGGCCGGGTTTGCCGATTTCTATGTTCCGGTTGTCATGTTGCCCCCGATCACGTCCAGACATTTGCCTGGACGACTTGGGAGCTGATGTCTTTCCCAAGTTCATATCCATACGGATATCTATGTTCTTTATTGTAATTTTTTGGGTTTGTCCATTAATGTTATTAGTTCTAATGTTTCATGTCCCTACTGTTCTTAGATTTGCCTCATCGATGCTATCTCCATTATTCTTTATCTGGGTTCATTTGCTATTTGTATGTTTATCTAATGATGGCTTTACGGTTATTATCGTACAATGTCAAAGGTCTTAACTCCATCCAAAAACGGTGGATGGCTTTGAGGGAATTTCGATCCTCAGGAGCAGATATTATTTTTGTCCAGGAGACCCATTTCAAGTCAACTGGCTCATTTCGTTTTGCCTCAAGGTTTTTCTCCCACTCCTACTCAGCTTTTGATCCCACTGGGAAAGCCGGAGTGGCTATTTTGATTCGGACACACTGCTCCCTTCGGGTCATTTCCTCCAAAGTCGACCCACGGGGTCGTTATATCATTTTGGAATGTATGTTTGCTGGTTCTCCCCTTATCCTGTTAAACTTGTATGCCCCGAACGCAGGTCAATTACATTTCCTCTCCCAAACCCTTGCTAGACTGAATGCCTTTACCACACCACATATGATCATTGGAGGTGATTTTAATTTAATCATGTCCCCCCACAAGGATAGGAAAGTACTATTTGAATCCGCCCCCTCGAAGCGGCAGTGTTCCTCTTCAAAATCTTTTCGCAAATTGATAAGGGAACATCGTCTCTTTGATGCTTGGCGGATCAAACATCCCCTTCATAAACAGTATACTTTCTACTCCATCCCTCATCGGAGTTTCTCCCGCTTGGACCACTTTTTTATCTCTTCCCCCTTACTCCCTCTCTTGGTTTCATCCGAAATCAATCCCAGTACATGGTCCGATCACGCCTCTTTGTCTCTGAATCTTTTCTTCCCTGATTCTTTACCGAAAGCTTGTCATTGGCGTCTCAATGAGACCTTTCTCACTACTGCCCGTTTCCGTGAAGAACTCTCTCGGGGATTGGATATGTACTTCCAAGACAACGTTGGCTCGGTGACTTCTTCCTCGACACTTTGGGAAGCCCACAAGGCCGTTTTCCGGGGAATATGTATCTCTATAGGCTCCCGTTTGAAAAAGTCCTCAGCCAGTGCCAAGGCTTCTCTCATCCACCAATTATCCTCGGCTGAGCGTCAACTGCTAATCAAGCCGTCCATAACCCGTCTTCGTAGGGTTACTTCTCTACGCGACCAAATCAAAGCTCTTGACTCACATAGAGCTGTGCAATCACTTCTTTGGGTCAAACAGAAATTTTATGAATTTTCCAATAAGCCCCACCGTATGCTAGTCAACAGGCTTAAAACGCAATTTTCTTCCTCGTTACCAGACCATCTTCTTCAATCAGATGGTACACCTACATATGACCCTCATGTAATGGCCTCACTTTTTGGATCATATTATAAGACTCTCTACAACTGTTTAACCCCAGATCTCCATCCTCCTTTTTGTAAAACGTCATTCGATGCCTTCTTTGAGTCATTCTCTTTGCCGCAGATATCACCTTCTGACCTTTTGGCCCTTAATGCCGATATCTCATCTGAGGAGCTGTATGATACGATTAATCAGCTCTCTTCTCACAAATCACCAGGACCCGATGGCTTGCCTTATTCTTATTACAAGACGTTCATAGGCATTTTGGCCCCCCATCTTCTCTCTTTGTTTCAGGATCTCTTAAGAGGTGTCCCCCCTCAGGCTGATTTTTCACGTGCATATATTTCCGTTATCCCCAAGCCTGATAAGGATCCTTCTATTCCGGACAATTATCGCCCCATTGCCCTGTTAAACTCTGATTATAAAATATTTACTAAGATTTTGGCCAATAGGCTTTCCCGATTCCTCTCCAAGCTCATACACAGGGACCAAGTGGGCTTTGTGCCCACCAGACACGCAGCGGACAATACCAGGAGGTCTATTGACCTGATCGACCTGATTAACAGAACTTCATCCCCTGCTATATTGCTGAGTTTGGATGCTCAAAAAGCTTTTGATCGCCTTAGCTGGCCCTATATGTTTATGATCTTGGAGAGATATGGTTTCCGGGGCCCGTTTGTGATGGCCCTGAAGGTCCTTTACTCCTCCCCGTCCTCAGAGGTCAGATTGTCTTCATTTCTTTCACCTTCTTTCAGGATGTCGAACGGTACAAGGCAGGGGTGCCCACTTTCCCCTTTACTGTTTATCCTCTGCCTAGAGCCGCTGGCCACTGCCATTCGATCTAACCCTGACATACGAGGGATACATTCCCATGGGCGTGAATATAAATTGTCCCTATTTGCAGACGATATCCTTCTTACTCTAACTAGTCCTTGCACCTCTCTTCCGGTTCTTCATAAAACCTTACAATTATTTGGGACCCTGTCAGGCTACAAGGTAAATACATCCAAAACCGAAGCACTCCCACTTCATATCCCACCCGACATGTTAACCTCTCTCCAAGCATCTTACCAATATCGTTGGTGTACTCACTCGCTGAAGTATTTGGGTACCAACCTTACTTCCTCCTACCATTCCATATATGAGGCTAATTTTCCCCCCCTATTTGTTGCTATTTCCCGTTCCTTAAAAGTTTGGGACACCCTACCTATTTCCTTTCTTGGACGTATAAATGTTATAAAAATGACCGTACTGCCCAAACTTTTGTATCTATTTGCAACTCTCCCCGTCCCCATCCCTATGTCCAAGCTAAATTCTATCCAAAAATCTCTCTTACGTTTTATTTGGCACAACAAACAACATAGAATTGCACGTTCTGTACTCCTTTCTTTACGCTCTAGAGGAGGCTTGGGAGTACCGGATATTGTGACCTATTACTATGCCACCCACCTTCGTTTTTTAATCTCCTGGTCCACCAGACGCCCTTCTAACAAATGGACTGAGATTGAAACCTTACAACTTACTCCGACCCATTTATGCTCTCTGCTTTGGGATATGTCAGCGGTGGCCATCGCTTCTCACCGACACCTTTTACTTGGACCCATGCAATTCTCCTTGTCTATCTGGAAGAGATGCAGGGCTAAATTCGCTTTGTCCTCCGAGTGCTCCCCTCTGACTAATGTTCTCTTTAATCCCTCCCTTCCAGATAGTTTGTCCTTACACCGAATGCTCCCATGGGCCTCAGCCGATCTTTTCCAACTGCGTCATCTGGTCCATCCCGTGACTCGGAAATTTAAATCATTTTCCGACATCCAAAAAAATACCCAAATACCTCCTCAGCACTTCTATGTTTATTTGCAGATACGCCATTTTTTCTCCACCCTGTCACCCTCATTGACTCTGCAGAAGCCTACACCCTTTGAGCGCCTGTGTATTCAGGGCCCACATCAAAAGGGCACAGTCTCCAATACATATAAGCTCCTGCTAGATGTCCCTCCCTTAACTATTGATACCCATCGCTATATGCGTAAGTGGTCCCAATTTCTCCGCTTTGACATTGACTTGTTGCAGTGGAAGAAAATATGGGAGAACGCATCCAAATCCTCTATGTGTGTAGTTTATAAGGAAAATGCTTACAAAATCATAATGTTGTGGTATCGAACCCCTGATGTGCTCCATTCTTGTAACTTGAGTGCTTCTCCTGCTTGCTGGCGCTGCGGGAGGGAAACCGGCTCCCTTTTTCACATTTTTTGGGATTGTAGGCTTATCACTCCCTTTTGGGAAGAGGTTTTGGCCTTATTACAACTGGTATTACATTCCTCTCTCCCTTTTGAGCCTCTTTATTTTTTATTGGGCCTGCCCTTTCCAGGTCTCTCTAGACCATCGAGGAGACTCTCTGTGCATATTTTGACGGCGGCCAGGAGAAGCATTCCAATGAGCTGGCTCTCCCCTACACCTCCCTCAATGTTGACATTATTTAAGATTATTGCAGATATTAGGAAAATGGAATATCTTACCGCTTCACATGCCGATTCTATAATCTTATTTGAAGCTGTGTGGAACCCGTGGGATGTTTACACCTCTGGTCAACCTGCTTGACTTGTGCGGACTTGATCATCCTTCCAATGTTGCCCTATTGTCATTGCATACTGTTATTTTTCTACCCATGTTACTAGCATCGATGATCCCTTTGTTTTTCTTTCTCTCTATTTCTTTTTAAAATGTCATGTATGTATATACATGTGGAAAATTTAATAAAATGTTATTCATAAAAAAATCACAGCACCCGCGGGTCGGCAGGGGCATGCGTGCACCTCCTGGCCCGCGAAAACCGCAGGAGCGCGAATTACGTATATATATGTGATTTTGCGCACACATGCCACCCTCTAATAATATTTCTGCTATAGGGCGGCACGGAAGCAGTTAATGTCATTTTTGGACAACAAAGGCTTTTTCTTGGTACACCCCAGATGCAGGTTAAATTGGTGCAGTCACTTTGTCATTGTGGATGCATGCACGTTGACCCCAAATGTTGCAAGAGTTGCCTGAACATCCCTCAATGAAATTTTGGGGTTCCTGGAGATTTCTTTAAACTTTGAATGGTTCAATTTGCTGGTCTGGCCAGTCCTGGACAAATTACCAGTTGTTTGAAATCTATGCCATATTTTTTTTGCTTACAGTGAAATTATTAATATTAAATTATTTGGCAATCTTTTTTAAATTCCTTGCCATATCTATAGGCATCCCTTGTTTCTAAGGGCCTTAAGCTGACCATAGACAGATCAAAAATTGGCCTGTTCAGCAGGGACCAGTGCAATTTTGACCTGTGAATGGGTGGGCTGGTTGTACAGAAGTTTGTATATGCAATGATATCACCACTATCACCACCCCTTCCATTTTATAGCTGATGAAAGGTCGGGGAGCTTTCATTCCGCTAGTGTTACCGCCAAAGATCAGTTGCGTGCTGATGGACATCAGGTATTTTATGGAGGGGGTGGGGGTGTGAGTCAGTAGCAGCAAGAATGATAATTAATGATGGACTTACAATGAGGGACTTTTATTTATTTATTTTTTTTAATAAAAGAATTGTTAGATGTTTGGGTGTCTTTATTTCTATTTTAATACTACAAAATTATATCAGAACACTGTATGACCATCCACCAATAAAAGAGGAAATAAGCTGTTTAGATATATTTTGTAGTAATAAAATATTTTGCAATTTTTTTATAATTGGGGAGTGCAAATTTACCCCTATTTTTCCAGTCTTTTTCAGATTATTGATTCAGTGCTTTGGGTATGCACCACTCCGGGATTATAGTCTATTTGAATGGTATAGAACTAGACTAATTATACAACATGATGTGGCAGTGGGGAGTGGTTATATTTATTATTTGTTTATTTCTTTTTGTGAATGTTAAGGAAGGGGGGCATATCTAGGAGCCTCCTTATTAAAGGGGGCTTCCAAATTCTGATAAGTCTCCTGCCCATAGACCCCCTACAACCACTAGGTGAGGGTTGTAGGGAAGAGGCCCTTGTCCTCATTAACATGAAGATGAGGTGCTTTGCTAGAGGCCCCCCCCATGTTGAGGGCATGTGACAATGTATGGGGGGTGGGGGGCACTGCATGCTTGGAGTAAGGGCCTGGTATGGATTTGTTAGAGGGACCTCACACTTTTTCTGTTTTTTTTTTTTTTTTTGCAAGGAGCCCCCTAAAATTCATACCAGACCTAACGTTCTGCTATGTATTTCTAGGGGGGTCTCATGCTTTTGGGGGGGAATTTATGCTAAAAAGAAAAAAGTGAGTGCCCCCAGGGAATTTATAACATTATTGCTGTAGGATATTCTAATAAAATTGCAGGCAAAAAAACTTCACATAATAAAAAGAAAATAAAATCACACAGACCCCTTTGAAATGTCCCCCACAATATAACATACTTTTAGGGGTCAGACTCTGCTGTGAATTTTGGGGCAGCCTTTGGGGCCTGTGAAGCATGAGGGAGATGCCATTTGCCATTAATTTAAAACTTTTTTTTCTACTATAAACGTCAGTGATAAAAAATAACTGGTCTCAGCCATACAGAATTTTTTTTTTTTAATTTAAGTTAAAGGGAGTTGAATGTTAAAAACAGTTCTGGTCATTTTCTGGGCTAAGAGGAAAGGAAATATCAAGAAACAAAGTGGTATGGGAGGTCTAAGGGACATACTGAAGCAAAAAAAAATGTTTAAAACTCTGTTTGGCTGGGAGCAATGATTTTAGTATTGCTTAAAGTGAAACATTAAAAATGCAAAACTCCATTAAAAAACATGCCTGGGGATGCACTGACCCTGCTTGTGAAGTGGCGCATCTATAAAATGTATACAACGTACTATAGCAAAGCTGACATTTACAAAGAAAAGGTGTGTTTAAATTGCCACAAAAAAGACATCACCTAGCTACTTTATTGTTTGTAAGCAAATAGTCAGGGATTGTAGTCATCTTTACCAGACTCTTAGCCTTGGTTCACAACGATACGACTTGTCATGCGATTTGACAGTTTCAAATAGCATGACAAATCGCACCCTATTGTTTGCAATGGAACTGTTCAAATTGGTGCGTCTCCAAATTTGCTAAATTCTTTTAGTGTCAAGATGTTTGTGAGTTTCCTTGCATGAGGGTCCAGTTTTAAAGTCCTCCTACAAAATTTCAATGGGAATGAATTCAGGTCTTTGACTAGGACAGTCTACATATTAGGTCCTCCAAAATTCCAAACCAGACCCTCATTACAGCATGCAGCTTTGAGGCAAGAAAAGAAGGGATTAGCATGCACCCCCTCTTAATAAGCCATGCTAGGCTTACCCTCAGCTTGGATAGTTATCTTGCCAGATGGCACTGCCCCCCCCCCAAAAAAAAGCACCTTGTCCCCATGTTAATGAGAACAAGGGCAGAAGGCTTATTAGAATCTGGAAGCCCCATTTAACAATAAAGGGACACACAGTCCCCTCTATGTGAATGGGTAATGAGTGCATAGCACCCAAACTCATTACCAAAAAAAATGTAAAGTGTAACTAAAACACACAGTTCTTTATTAGGAAAACAAATCCCATTATATAGATTTATGTCCATCACAATGCCTGACACCCTCCAAAAGAATAAATCCAATGATCAAACAAGATTATGTCACTCATCGTATAACATCTCCTAGAGCTGTTATGAACAATATAGTGGAAGGAGTGGGGGATAATGGTGAAATCATTACTCAAATATGACCATGTAGCCATATTTAGGCAACAATGTCTCCCCATATCCCTGTTCCTTTGCTTACATGAGTGGGGATTCCCAGCGATGTAAGTGAATGGGCCAGGTGACATCAGTGGTGCGCCCGCTGCTTCCTTAATAACCATTGGCATCAAGAAGCTGTCATGTTTGTCCACTCCAAACACCTTAAATGTTCAACATTCAGATGGAGTGCATACACAACACTCAGCTCATCCCAAGATAGAGCCAATGTCTGTTTTTAAAGTACATGTGTTCTCAGTGAGATTTATCATGGTGTACCGTTCTCATGGTGATTACATTGAGGGGAAATCTCAGTACTGACAGTTCCTGCTGGAAGAGGAGGTGAGGGAAATATTCCCAAAATGCACACCAATATCAGTGACAGTAAAAGTGTAGTTTTCCCATGTGTCTCAGGAACAGAAATTGAGATACCACTTATCCAAAAGCAACATAAAAACTCCCTGCTGTAAACAAAGTAAATTAAACAAATTTAACTGATATTCAACTCTAATTATCATTTCTTAACTTACTAGCTGTAAATTAAATCATAGATTCAAATTTGTTTGACCTTCATGTGAAGTTTCAATATATGTTGATTTCTAGGATTCAACACTGCAAAGGGAGACCTTGTGAGATCAATTATGTATCCCAAACCTGTGAATTTCAAATTACACAGAGAGGTTTTGAAAGTTCTTGCTGGGCTTGCAGTACTTTCCATCATTGGAGTCATATACACAGTTGCACTTTACTCGTTTAGTGGGGTAAGTAGAATACTTTTTTGCAGGTGCTGTCAGATTATCACATTCAGAATCCCTTCTATGTCTGAGAGCATCTTACAGCCAAGTAAATATTCAAGTAGGTAAAACATGGCACCTGCTGCGGTCTTTAACTGGCTTATGAAGCAAGGACTAAGTGAACTGGGCAACGCATGTCAGTAATAAATTAAAAATAAAAAAAGGGTTCAAAAATCAACTCGCCAGCCAGCTTGCCAACAACCAAATTGACCTGTCTAACAGTATGTGTTAAAAACAGGGATTTAGTTAGCACACATTTGCAAATACACACGTAAGCCACAGAACCACATCACGGCACCCTGATATTCTGTGGTCCTAACTCTACAAATTTGAGTCCCCATCGTAGAGGCTCATGCATTTAAAGGATAGACTGCACATATCCACATAGCTCTACTTTAATATAATAGGTATATTGTCTACACCAAACACTACTGACCTTGGTTACCATCACCTAAGTATTTACTATCCACTTACTGATAATACTGCTCAATGTGTTGCATAAATGTAGTTTATGTGCTTAGAAGTGGGTTGTAATATTCATATGCCAGACCTAATTTGAATTCCAAGTACTAAGAACTATGCATGCATTCTCTCCATATTTCCATTACACATTTGTAGTTTGTACTAAAAATAAATACAAGTATATTATTTTTTCCCCATGTTTAACCTTAAGTGCCCATTATATGATCGTCACCTGAGTCAGCCAGTTGTGTTTGGATCAGAAAATGTTTATATACCTTTAGGCACTTCTACAGATCAGGAAAAGAAGCAATTATATATCACCAGGCATGCCGGAGTTAGGGCAAAAATATAGCACCAGAACACTTGCGTAACTCTAAACTGATGACTGCTAGAGGGTTTTTAAAGAGTTGCCTATTAAAAAATATAGGGTACTGATGTTTTTCAATGTTTCAATGGTGCATTAAAGTTTAAGGTTTGTCATGCTGGGTATCTACAATATTTCCTTGGCAGAATCTCATCCTTTATATTTGATCAAAAAGTAGGTATTAAATTGCATACATGAGCCCAAATACTAACTTTAGTGTATTTTTACTGTAATCTTGCATTTCAAAAACCGTTGTGCTGCTATAGTGTAACATAAACAATAGAACTACCAACATTTTATTTTTTAGGGTGCTTTTAGAAAATGTATAATGTTTTGGGGGTTTTAAGTAATCTTCAGACCTAAAATTATTTTTCAAACAAGTAAGCAAAAAATAAAAAAGTCTCTGGTACTCGAGTGGTTACAATATCTGTCTTCTGGCACAGTGTGGAAGTATTAGTTTGCCTTACCTGCCAGTTGATCGTAGCCAGTGAGGGGAAGCTGGGAATGCATACCTCCCTCATTACACACTGCTGTTGTGGAGAGAAGGAGAGTGGTGGGAGGATGATGGCAGAGAGCCGCAAAATGCACTTTCGCCTGTGTAGACAAAAATCCTTGCACTGGTTCCGGTACCAGTAATTAATAAAGATTATTGTAAGTAGAGTAAAATTTCTGATTGGATGCATATCTGGAGAAAAAATAATTAACAAGGAAACTTTAAGATTATTAATGTTTTGTGTTTTTTCTTTGTGGAAACATAAAATGTTCATATGATCATTCTTTGTTTCTTAGGCAACAGTTCGAGAATTAGTGATCATGGCACTTATCATGGCAACTGCGGCTGTACCTGTTTGTCTACCCCCAGCTTTGACAATCTGCACTCTCTACTCTCAGGCACGATTAAAAAAGCAAGGCATTTTTTGCATCAGTCCACAGAGGATTATTTTGTGTGGACAGCTAAATGTTATTTGCTTTGACAAAGTATGTATTATTACATTTTCAGACATTGGGGTAAATGCTAAAAAGTATAAGGCGTCTTTCACAATGGTGGTTGTTCTGCCACTTGTAAATGCATGTTTTTGTTATTTTGAAATTTCAACACTCCTGGCACAGAAATCACTTGCGTTTACACGTTGCGTTTATGTGCTTTTACATGTGGCTACATTTAGCTGTACATTCTTGCCTTTCTATAGCAACTGTTTACTTATTTTTTCTTTGTACTGCAATTAACTGCGTTTATGTACCTATAGCTGTGGTACATTGCTCCTGGATGCTGTCAACTTTATTTTTCCTAAACGCATAAAACCGTATGTTATGAAAATGTTGCTAAATGAAGTGTGTGAATGGAGCCATAGAGAGGCATTGTCTGCATTTAGTTGCGGTAAATAAGTTCCTCTAACGGCAGCTAAAAGCTGAAATCTAGTTGCCCACCCGTGTAAAAGGGGCCTTATACATTGAGCAAGTAAATATTATAATTTGCATTATCTGGTTTGGCTTGCATCATAGGTAGTCACTGACAGCTGGGTGTGATTAGGAAGTATTAAAATAGTTAAGAGACGTTGATTATATAAATATATATATATATATATATATATATATATATATATATATATATATAATTTTAGCAATGCACAGTCTACAGTATATCAGTTGAAAGCCCTTAGTATATGTACACTTTTTGCTGTCTGTATTTTTTTTACAATGGTTGTTATAAATATTTTAATATTTTACTTTATTGTGAACATACAAAATATTTTTATGGACACAGACGAATTAACAACACATCCGGGTTGATTTATTAAAGACAAATAGATTGTGCATTTTGCAGGTGCAGTTGCAGTTACACTCTGCAAATGCATTTGCTCCATAGCTTAGTAAATGAGGGGAAGCTCTGCTGACTTCCATCATCCAATCACATGCAAGCACAAATGCTGTTTTTGTTATTTTCCTTGCATTTGATTGGGTATTCTTTGTAAAGTGATGATTTATGTCATTTACTAAGCTCTGCAGCAACTGCACTTTCAGAGTGCAACTATGTTTGCAAAATACACCTTCTTTTTGCCTTTTTTAAATACACCCCATTGCAGAGCAGGTTTTTAGTTATCATGAGCATGTACCACCTGGAATAAAAAAAAAAACAGGTTGGGGGCTGATTTACTAATGCAGTAATTTTAGACTGCCCCATGTTGTTAGCAAAAAAACTCACATAGAAGAGAACTTCTTCTAATAGGGAATCATGTTTTAGATATTTTTTTATTATTAGTAAATTTTTTCTGGAACAAATTTGAGCAGCACACAAATAGGTGATTTTGTAGTACGTATAAAGACAAAAATCTTAAGTAAGCGCCAAATAATACTCAGATATTATTCATTACCATAAAGTACAAAATTAATACAAAAGCATCCATTTTCATTAGCTGTATCATGTTGTTACTTTGACCTCTAGTAATTCTTTAGTTTTCTTGTGATGAAACTAGTATAAAGTGATATACATCACAATGGCTAATATAGATGTCAAAATGGTATAACTATGTGGAGGATGTTATAAAAGATGTGGAAGTATAACATGGATATTACTTACAATTAGACCAGTATTACCAGTCTTAATCCTTTATAGGTTCATAATGTACTTATGTGTTGGTATCAAATATCAGTTACAAAATCGACTCAACAGGCACTAAGAGTGCCACAATTTTATGTTAATGTCAGGGCAGGAGCGGTGGAATGGATGGGCAGGCCTAATGGCAGGGTAACGCACCGACTGACGACAACCACCACCCACAGACCGGAGTCCCTCAGGGCGCGGAGTCTAAGCCCCAGGCTGCCCTTCACCAGAGCCCCTGATGGTGGGGATGGACTTGACGCAGCCGAGAACCAGGTCGCGGCCCTCCGAGAAACCCCAGCTGCGGTAATGGCCACCGCCAATGTCGTATAGCTGGTAGGAACCAGATAAGAACGATAGCGTAGTCGGACAGGCCGGGTCGATAACAGCGGGACAGACAGTACAGAACGGTAGACAAGAATACACAAGTCACAAGCCGGGTTCAACAACGGGAGGTCAGATAAAGGGATAAGGCTGAGAATAGTCTTAGACAAAGCCGTGTCAGTTTCCAGGAGAGCCACGAGAGTAGAATAAGAGCTTGCAACAACACTATCAACAGGACACAAATGCAAAGAGCAAGTGCAGACAACAGGCTTAAATGTGCTTAACCACACCCCTCTGGGGGATGGACCGCAGAGGCCTGAAAGCATAAAAGGCAACCACCATGCTTTGCAGAAACCCAAGATGTATGCCAGCACATGGAGCAGCATAACCTCTTGGAAAAGGTAGGACCTTGACAGTTAACCAGAGAAATAACAATTCAAAAAGAAATCTTTTAGATATTTTTCTACTCTGGGTTCCAAACTAACCATTGCATATGGTGCAGATTTATCTAAGGTGTAGGGACTGTTTCACTTAGCTTAGTGAAAAGGATGCAGCAGTGTTCCCTTCTGAAAACCAAAGGGGAAAAAAACAGCATTGTCCCTTGCATGTGTTTGTATAATTAAAGTGAGTGTCTCTTCAAAGTGAACAGACTATATTCCTTTAGTAAATCAATCCTTATGCATGTGTGTCTGTATGTGTGGTATATTTAGTACTCAAAAAGTTCTTTGCATAATAAAAGAGGTTTGTGAAATTGAAAAATCTGTACATACAACTACCATTGATGAGAATTTGTATTAATATGTATACCACAATGGAATTTTCAGTTGTTTTTCTTGATTAAGCTTGTATATCTAAAAGCTGTCACATTCGCTTACCAATTTATTTTGACTCAGACAGGTACTTTAACTGAAGATGGCTTAGACTTATGGGGTATCGTTCATTCAGAAAGAGGCTGGTAGGTTTTATGAAAATTCCTATAGTAGTTATTATGCTGGTATGTTGTGTTTCTATTGGGAACACTATTTATGATGATTACAATAAGATGATTAATATTATTATTAGTGTTGGTAATAATAATACAATGTTTAATAAATACTAACTCTGTATGCTCAGGAAGCCATGTTGAAACATAAAAAATGTTTCATCCATGGAGGAAAGCATGATTTATCCACTGCCAGTCATAGTCAAGAGACACATGGAGATAGTTTCCATTACCTGTGGAAACCAGTAAATGTAATTTTTGTATTGCTTGTGTGGCTAATAAACATATAGTTTTCCTTTAGTTTTCAGGAGGTCTTTTCTGTTCCATCTGGTTGCACATTACCCTGGAGTACTTTGACTTTAGCAATGGCCAGCTGCCACTCATTGGTTCTAACAGATGGGAAAGTGCATGGTGATCCACTTGATATCAAGATGTTTGAAGGAACAGGCTGGGTAATATCTAGTCATTCTTAATTTAGAGAAAATGACTTACAGAAACTCCCAGTGACCACTGTGTCATGCCTCACTCTATTCTAATATACTGTATCCATCACTTTAGATTACAAATATTGTCTCTAGATATACCTTTAATATCTACATTATAATTTTATCATTTTATTTTATATAATTATAAATTATAATTTTATATCTAAGCATTGTCCTGCAATTTACTTTATTTGATACTGTAGGTAAACTGACACATACATATATCAAATAAAAATGACTGACCCCATATTAAAGTCTAGTATCTTGTTTCTTTCCTTAGGAACTTAATGAATTCAAGGAAGACAATAAATCAAAGTTGTATACAATGGTTACTCCAGGACATGAAGCACGGGGTGTAAGATATATACAGTTATTCAGTCATTTTATTCAAATATATCCAGTGATAAATTTGAATAAGAAATATTTTTGATAAAAACAACATATGAAGCTGTATTTGATAACTCCTCAGTTAAATCAACTCCTATCGATAGTGATAAATTGTGTAGTATTTTCTAAGCAGAGCTAGTCCAGAGAAATGTATCTGGTTGCTTTATGTTGATCCAGCAAGTTGAAGTTTGAGGCAGTGCTTATGAAAGGATGGGTGCTAGGCCAATGCCATTACAAGAAGTTTAAAGTCTAAAACATTTCAAATTTCTTGCAAGTGTCTTCATATAACTAAAAAAAGGAACTACTGGATATATACCGTAGTTAATTTAAATACCATACACGTTATCTTATTATTCAATAATAAATGATTATAAATTTAGTAAACTAAATGGTGGAAGGCTATTGTGAAGAAATTGATACCAGAGGTGGTTGTCTACTCATTGGGGTGGATATACTAAGGGCAAATAGACTTTGCACTTTGCAAGTGCAGTTGCACTAATTTTCCCCAGCTTTGTAAATGTTTTTGTCTTATTACTCAGATTTTCAAGCATTTGCAATCTGTTACGTGCCTTGGCATTGCTGTGCACACTAATATATGTGTGTTTATACATTTATATTCATGACTTTTGTCTGTTATTGCGGTACATATTGGTTTAATTGAATGTTAAGGAGTTGAGCAGCACTTTGGAACACAGTGTGCTTACTAACATCACTTGTGCCACTGCTTAAGAGAAATTGCTAGAGTTGTTAGAGTTTAGGAACCAACACCACCAAAACAAGTTGTTAATGAAAACTGGAGCTTCATAGAAAAGTAACTATCAGGTTCCTGCAGACTTTCTGCTGAAGTTAAGGTAATTTTTATGGCTCTTCCAGTTTTTTGGTGTCCCTGTATTAGATTCTTTTGATCATCAAATTATAGTTACACAGGTACATACAAACATATTTAAAGACATTGAATATTCTTATAGCACTTTTACATTTACTTTCTCTTATGAGTGAACATTATGTTTATTATGGAGTTAGGCATTTTTCTCTTGGCTATTATATACAGTAGTGCATCGTTGCTTGGGTGCCATGCTGCTCGGCTGTTTTGATTTGAATCCTCAGAAATCCTAAGAAACACACTTTTGTAATGCTATCTACTGTCTTTCTAAAAGGTTTTAGTGAAAGGACTTTTCATCTTGCACCAGTTTCCCTTCTCTTCCAATCTCCAACGAATGTCTGTTATTACAAAAAATGTAGGAGAACATAAATTCTCAGTGTTCCTGAAAGGTGCGCCAGAGGTGGTGGTGATATTTTGCAAGCAAGATACAGGTACTAAAATAATTATACTTCTACAAGCATTTAATGATACAAAAACATTTTTTTAAACTGTTGCTGAGTGTATATAGAGTTGGAAATTCCTGTCTGAATTTGGATGTCATTTATGTGTTAGTGCTGCAACCTTTAATAAAGTCTCTTGTGCTGGCAGCAGGCTGGAAATCCAGACTGCTGCTCTCACATAGAGCACGACCTTCCAGATCTCAAGCTGACTGACCACTCTGCACAGTGCTCCAATCAACAATGCTGCTCTTTGCACCAATACAGATAAAATGATTGCAGGAATATAATCTGGTTTGTTTCTCATTCATTGAGAGACATAAGAATTCCTTCACCTTTGGGGTATACTGCCACCTATAGGAGAATTGGCCACTGGCAAATGAAAAAAAGTGGCCAGCCCAGAATAACCCCTCCTACTACCAGTATTTTCTAGAGTCCAAAGAGGATGGACATCTTTTCTTCAGCTCTGCTGAGTAAAAGGCATTTTTTCTGCTATTTTAGCACCTTTTCCATGGTCTTTATGATTTTTTTCTTTAGTCAGGATTGTTCTCTATACTGCTGCTAGAGTTTGTTTCTTTGTTTATAACTATCTGGTGAGGCCGTCCTAAGCCTGGCTTGGATTCCACTGGCTGGAAGGCAAGCCTGGAAGTAACCTTCAGGCACTGGGTTCCATGCTGTTTTTTTTCAGACTCCATTGTGGTAAAAGGTAAGTCACAAAATGATTTCCAGGTCCAGAGCTTCTGGCATTGCCTCAGCACTTAGCCTGTCTGTACAATTTCATTTTGACTAAGCACTTGGAGCTACCTCAATACAGAGGTCACTTCGTGCCTTTAAAATTCCTTATTTTGTGCCAGTTTCCATCACAGAATTGGTTAACACTGTGGGACTGAGTTCAGACATCATCTGCAGGGTAGAGTGTCACATGGGTGTGCTCCATGCTCTTTTTTGCCACCATACAACATTGAGGAAGCATTTCCCCACTGGTGCATGTGCTTTGCAAAGAACATTGTAAAACTTCATTCTTAGAACTGTTTCTGCTGCACACCTACTTACCTGGCTTTGGTTACCTCCTCCTCTCTGACCCTCACCTGCTATCAGTACTATGTTTTATGAGTATATGAGGCTTTGTCTTGTACCCTGAGCCTTTCATTTCTTTATGTCACGTGGTTCCAACATGTAGACATGGGGAAGTGCAGTCCCTCTGTACTGGATGACCCTAGTTCATATTTTACTAAGAGCTCCAGGGCTTCTTGCAGTGTGCCTACTGACGTGTCAAATGTATGCAATTTCGAATACTGTTGCCCTCTGCTCATAGTGTCTATTACAACTTCGGAGTCTCCTTTGGAGACCTTAAGGCCTCAAAGACTTGTACTTGCTGTTCCAAATCTTCCTGATAAGATGTTTACTCCCACCAAGTGCTTATTAGCCTTTATAAATGGGAGCCATCTCTAGAGCTCTGTTCTCTCTGGCAGACCCTACTTTTCACCCCATCTTTGTTATGATCTTGCATTTCCAAACCTTGGCTGTTTGGTCAAAGTTGCTTAAAAGTGATCTTAGTACTACTGAGATTTAAAGTTTGAGCAAATAATTGTAGCTTTAAAGCAGAAATTTACCCTCCCCTTCATCTTTATATCAATCTCCTCCTGTTCCACTCTTCTATCAGAATTATTTTTTTTTTTACTTTTATTTTTTATTAAGGGAAGGCTCACAGCCTCCTGGGATACCTAGGTCATGGATACCAGGAGACCGCTGGGTAATGTACAATGCATGTACCATGCCACATCATTAGGGGAATCTTACCATCTATTCATTTTTGCAGCTGCACCCCTGCTTCATCATGGGGCAGCTGCACAACCTGGAAGAGACGGGTGACACCCCCTGGTGATGTCAAAAGAAGATAGTGCCATAGGACCACGTGAGCTGCAGCAAAACACTAGAGAACACCACTATATCACCAGGCACATGAGTATGCTTTCTTTGCACAACCATGAGCTGGTGGAGGCTTCCCATCCCATCTCCCGAATGGGCCTCCTGTCTGTACACATGCAGGAAACACTTTGGCTGAAGCACTGGACTGTTGAATCTGCATTTAAGGTAATGGAAAGTAGAGGGGGGACCCCCTTCTGCCACCTGTAAAAATGATACAGCAGCAATTAGCTGCTAGAATTGCTTTTACATTTCAGTCCATCACCAGATAAAAAACAAGTAAATGCAGGCATCATCCCAGTATAACCCCTTCAACCTGGTGATGTACATACATGCTGCAGAGGCTGAAGTGGTTTAGACCTTTGTACAAGAAGTTTCTAGTGTAGCTCCCCATTTGTTCCTCTAAGACTCAGTAAATCTGCTTCTTTCTGCACTTCAGAATTTACTGTTTAAACCCATCAAAGCCATTGTTTCTAATTTTTGTGGACTCTTTAATGACTGGCATAGTACCACTGGGTTGGCATAAGGCCGACATGGTGCCTATATTTAAAAAGGGGTCACGGGACAACACAGTGGCTAAATGATTAGCACTTCTGCCTGCCTGTACTAGGGTCATTGGTTCAAATACCGAACAAAGGTGCCACCAGCCTGGAGTTTGTATGTTCTCCCTGTGCCTGCATGGGTTTCCTCTGGGTACTCCTCCCACACTCCAAAGACATGCTGGTAGGTTAATTGGCTCCTGTCTAAATTGGCCCTAGTATGTATGAATGTAAGTTTGTGACTTTAGATTGTACACCCCTTGAGGTTTAGGGACATATGTGAATGTACAATATATCTGTAAAGCGCTGCATAAATTGCATCGCTATATAAGTACCTGAAATGAATAAAAAATAAATAAATTAGCAATGTACAGGCAATGAGGTACAGAGTAGAAAAATCAGCAAATCAGAAATCCAGGCCATGGTCACTAACAGAGATAAACAGCAAACAAGGAAAATCAGAAGTAGATCAGGGGAAGCCATGTCAATAACACGGTCAAGCATAAGGATCATCAATTGCAGGAACTCAGACTGAAAGAACATGCAGCAAGGATCCTTTTCAGAGCTTTGTTTAAACTGGTTCACTTTGTGTCAGCATTGTGGGGGACATGCCTGCATGCTTGCACATATATGTGTGTGCAAAGTTGCACATCCAGTTAGGCTTTTGTGCCGTAAATATGTGCACGCTTATGCACATGCACATTATCCTGTTGGCTGGTTCAATGTCCCTGACACATACCTTTTTCTTCTTTTACTGTCAACGTGGTATTCATTGTAGCTCCCCTGCATGACAAATATCTGGTGGTCCTATCCTGCAAGGTGCCCTTTCTGGTTTTGTATAAGGACATGGTGTTAATATGGTCTTAACTTTCTATGTCTCTCAGTGGACTTCAAAAAAAGGGTTTTACGGTAAGTTCAAAAATCCAATTTTTACTGATTAAAAAAAAAAATAGAATTTGGTGGTGCACCTTGGACAATACAAACGTATGCCACAGCATAATCCTACAGTATGTGACAACGTCTTGGCTTTCTTTTCTGATAGAAAAAAGGGAGATGTTTAGAACGTTTTTTATGTAAACTTTCTTTAAAGGCTAAGTTCACTTTTTTTTCTAAATTCCATCTTTCCTATGTACCAATATATCAATAATGTACCTCTGGTGCAGAAAAGTAAAAACCTTCTCTATATTCTAGGGCAGGCTTTGCCTCCAGTTTCCTCTATAGAAAACTCCCCCATGACTTCCTGAGGAGGTACATCAGCAGCTGAGTTCATTAAAACACACCCTTCCCCCTCCAGAAAATTGTTTCCACCTACCTCCGTATTACATGCTTCTCCGATGCAGTCATTGTCAGTGAGCAACAGTCTCCCTGAATACATAATCAGTGTTTTCTTCTGCTGTACATTACAGGACTTGAGTGAACACATAATAGCCTATGTGGAGCAGAGCTGTAGTATTGAAAACAGGAGACGTGTGTCCCTGAAAGTTTGTAAAGCTCACCATACACTATACAATATGTATGTAGATCTACCATCAACTATGTAGTGAAAGGACTTGCCTGACTGGATACAGAATGATTGGATAGATAGATGTGTCCCCTTATTACATAGTTTTGGGAAATCTAAAGGAGATTGTAAAATCAGATTTTGTAGTGTATGGCCACCTTAAAGGAAGAAGTAGGAAAGTGGGAGGAAATAAAAAAAAGGTGATATAGTGATGAGGGAGGTGTGGCATAAACCCGCCCTCTCCTGTGATGTAGTAAGGCAGTGCAGAATATGACGTTTCCTAGATGGCCACCTTTATAAACCTAAAATAAATTTGTCGTTCTTTCGATGCTAATAATTCCTAATGGCACCCCAAGTGCAGAAGCAAACATAAAATTTTGCCGTACACAAAAATTAGCGAAAATTGTGGCAAAGTGCATGGTTAAAAAATGTGCAAAGCGCAACACGCCAAAATTCCCTTGAGCCATTGTGCTGCACATAGGGAAGCCCATTGAAATCAATGGGCTACCCTATGTGTGTCATGAAAAAAATGCGCCAAAAATATGCACTCCCATTACACTAGATATGAATGGGGCCTAAAAGTGAATTTGGTGTGTTTACACAAGAACAATGATATCTGAGTGTCTCTGCCCACTCTCTTCCACAAATGTGTATAAAGCTGTCCGTCCATATACTATTCATTCTGATTGTACAATCTATGTACAATTTCCTTTAGATTTACCAAAACTATGAAATAGGTGGATCTACCTGAATAATCTATTCAATTTTTATCAAATCAGGCAGACCCTTTGTGCTACATAGTTGATGGTAGATCTAAAGGAGATTGTAAAAGCAGATTCTACAGAGTATGGCCACCTTAAAGGAAGAAGTAGGAAAGTGGGTGGAAATATAAAATAGGTGGAATAGAAATGAGGTGGGTGTGGTTTAAACACACCCTATTCTGTGATGTAGCGCACAATGAGATATAGTTTCCTAGATGGTCACATGATGGTACAGGAAGTCAGGGCTCAGAATGCAAAAAAAAGAATTAATTACAAAAAAATTTGAACTGAGAGAGTGCAGATTGGAGGTGGACAAGGTAAATAATATATAAGTACATTGGTATGGCTTGGGCAGAAAAGACATAAGAAAAGGCCTATGTACTAAGTAAAGTGAACTTCTCCCTGGAAAGGTGAACTTAGCCTTTAAATAACTAATTTAACTTTGCATTACTGTTTCAACTGTGAATGCTTTTATATTTTTAAACAGTGCCAATCAATTTCTCAGATGTACTCAACCAGTATACAATGCAAGGTTTCCGTGTCATTGGGATGGCATATAAAAACTTAGAATTAAATGAAGATGCTAAAGTAGAGATGTTAAAAAGGTAAGTACTGTTTATGTTGGTACATATTAAGTGCTTTATTGTGCTGCTAGAAATGTTGATTACCACCTTTTGAGCAGAGTTGGAAGTACTTCATAGCAGCAGGGGCGGACTGACCATTTGGAAACTCGGGCACTGCCCAAGGGCCCGGGGTCAGTAGGGGGCCCCATGAGATGCCCCTGGTACCTTTTTCATAGGCTTTTTTGAGTTTGGGCAAGGACACAGGGGCCCCATGATCCCCTATTGTCCGGGGGCCCCTTGAGTTGTCAGTCTGCCCCTGCATAGCAGTAAACTAATTACTAGACTCTGTGCTCCTTGCATGATGTTAGAGGTAGTGATAAGTAAACCTATATGCATGCATTGAAATAACACTGATACATCATTTTAATATTCCTGAAAATTGACAGAACACTTTTGTTCCGTTTAAAAAAAAAAATACATGAAAATTAAATTATAAATAAATAATAAAAGCCTTGGCCCGTGGCTGGCTTTGTCCTATTCATGTACCTGGAACACAAAGGCATATCAGCTGCTACCTCTAAAGGAAGAGTGTGAGCAAACATGCATGTATATTGATGTTATCTCATATTGCCATCAGCTAAAAAAGCAATGTGTACCCCTCTCTCAACATCCTACCAGCCTTGTAGGCAGCTTGTTTCTCATAATTAACAAACCAGAGCAAGGAAATCTTGCAGATCATGAATTTCTATAGAAGTAGATACGTCAGTTTTCTAGATTTACTTACAGTAAATGGACTGGGCAAGTGATGGAAAAGGCACAACATAAACTATGATTTATTTTTATACTTTCTTTTTGAAAACGTGGGCATATACATTTTTATTTTGAGAGGGTGGGAGTAATACAAACACTTCCACTTGGAAAAACAGTCTAATTCTGATGAATATACAAGGTGATGATCAGGGCTTTTTTCAGCAGGAACGTGGGGAATGCAGTTCCAGCACCTCCAGCACTGAATGTATGTAATGCCAAGGGGTGCTGGGGTGTGTTGGAGGGTCTATTGACACTGGCTGCTTGAGATCTATTGTCCCTGGAGGGGATCTATTTTTGCGTGGGGGACTGTTATTGCTGGGGAGGTCTATTGTTGCTGATTGGGAATCTATAATAGTTACTGAGGGGGTCAATTGTTGCTGGGAGGGATCTACTGTCGAAGGAGAGGTCTATTGATGCTGGCTGCAGAGAGATCTATTGTTGCGACTGGGGAATTATTGTTTCTGGGGTGGATCTATTGTTACTGAGTTGGATAGATTATTGTATGGGTCCATTGTTGCTGGGGAGGTCTATTGATGCTGGGGGGAATCTATAGTTGCTGTGGGTGTCAATTGTTGCTGGGAGGGATCTACTGTTGAAGGAGAGGTCTATTGATGCTGGCTGCAGAGAGATCTATTGTTGCTACTGGGGAATTATTGTTTCTGGGGTGGATCTATTGTTTCTGAGGTGGATATATTATTGTATGGGTCCATTGTTGCTGGGAAGGTATATTGATGCTGGGGGGAAAACAATGGTTGTTGACTGCAGGAGATCTATTTTGTTGCGTTTCTTGTTATCAGTAACAAATTTCATACATGCTTCTAAGCACCATAAAATGTTACTTGGTTTTGTATTCTCTAAAAAGGACAGTACTGGGAGGTGGGTAGTGGATGGAACCAAGGAACAGTGCTTAGAGGTGGGTAGGGGTTGGAGACAAGGGATGACTCAAAAAGGGGGGGTTCCTGCACCTATTCTTTAAGAAAAAAAAGCCCTTGTGGCAATATTAAAGCAGAAGGAACAAATGTGCTGACTATAAGAATATTACTCCACATACATTGTCTGCCAGGCTGCTAAATGGTGAACTGGATTGAAAGAGCAGGCCAAGGAAACTGCTTATGTAGCATATTTTATAAGGTCACTTAGTTGTTGTAGGCAACCAAAGTCCATATAAATGACCCTTGTATCAGTTACACACATAAATTGACCTTCATTACACCCTCTTCTGCTAATTAAAGAAGCTCAGGCTGCCAAATTGTTTATTGTCAACCAATCAAAAACTGTGTAGCATCCAATCATATCTCTAGAGGGGAAAGAAAAATATAAGAGAATCTGAAAACTGTAGTTCTCAGAATCACATTTGTCATATTTACAAGACTGCCAATATTTCCAGATCTGCTTCTGAACAGACCATCCACTAAGTAATTGATGCATGACTAATGTAAATGTAGCATTTTATTCCACAGTAATGATTACACTATGATATGGGGTGTATAGATATGTTAGATGATGGCCTATAACAATCTTTTATAAAATAATATACTTTTTAGAAAATAACTTCTGTCTCTTTTGAACTGATATACATTAACATATTTCCAGGGAAGAGGTGGAACATGATCTTTGTTTTCTTGGATTCTTGGTAATGGAGAACAAGCTTAAGCCAGAAACAAAACCAGTCCTCTATGAACTAAAATCTGCTAACATAAGGACAATCATGGTGACAGGTAGGACTACATCTGAGTAATGAAATAACATGTGCTTATAGTCCTTTTGAATATCTGTATAACATGGTTTATTATCTGTTTGGCACAATGGCTCAAAATTGTCTACTAGACAAGTTAGACTAGAGTAGACAAGTTAAGCAGTAAGGATTTTTTTCAGACTGCATATCCTTGCTCGCACGTCACATTGCTGCTGGTGCATGGTGATTGGCTGTTCATGTCACATTGAGGCAGTGAAAATCACAACATGAAGCTAATACAAAGCTTCCTCTTCTTGTTTTTAGTGGCCAGAGTCAAGAAGGAGCAAAGCATATGCAGCTTGTGGAAATGGCATTAAGTAAACCTGTTCACTCATTATTTTTTCATCATCATAGTAATTCTGTATATCACTATTACCTTCTGTTTTGTTTCGTTCAACATCTGTAATATTTTCTGTTTAGAGAACAGTATAATGTTGAGCAATACAATTAAAGAGAAAGATTACTCTGTGTTTTTTGCAACATTTAATTTCAGTAATTATTATCATTATTATTATTACCTTTTTCATAATCACAATGTTTGTGTATGTTACAAGGTGATAACCTTCAGACAGCGTGCACAGTGGGACTAAGCTCTGGCATGCTACCCAATGCTTCCAGTTTACTCCTGTTAGAAGCTTGTGAGCCTAAAGGTGGTTCTTCAGCATCATTTACTTGTCACCCAGTAGAAAGAAGCAGAGACAAGTCACACAAACAGAATGTAAGTGGCATATACAGATTTGTTTTTAAATATGTTGTTTTAAATGTGTTTTGTAAAACAAACAAGTCACTGGTAGTCTAATGCATTCTGAAAGCACTTCTAGGCTCTTTGAGCATATGCAACCTTCACTTATGAAGTTAGAAGGGGAGAAGCTACTCAGGGCCTTCTACACCACCTCATAATGATCAGCTAGACGCCTACTATTATTGTAGATTGAAAAAACTTTGTTAACAAAGTTTACTCCAGTGTGTACTCCAGCTATGCCAGCTATTGGACCAATCAAGTGCATTCATTTTAACTTTTGTACCTAAGGTACTTTGAATAGAATTGGAAATATTTTCCAATAAAAGATCTTAAAGACTGGTAATGAGAAAACCTGATATAAGGGCATGCATCTGCCCAAACCTAATAGATTACTTTTGTGTACTTGCTAGTAGTTTAAATAGTATAATAGCTTGCTACTTTTCTTTGTAACTGCAGTGAAAATATATCACCATATTTCTCACCTCCTACCTCCTGACTTGACTTAGAAAGCCAAGTGATGGTGTCACACTCCAATTTTGTGGTAGATATTGTAGGATCATCAAATAACTGGAGATCAAAGATACAAGAGAATGACAATGACCTTGCTCGGGGAGGAAGTAAAGATGAGTTACTTCAGTGAATTATTAAGTAATATCAGAAGTTGTTAATTGATGCAGGACACCAAAACTATCATTGTAATAGTTGATGGAATTGTCCTTTAAAGCCTAAGCTTAGTTAATTTTTTTCAAGAAATCAGCACAAGCATGGCACTTACTTTTAATGAGATGTGTCCCATGTGCTGGTGTAGGCTGTCCTTGATGGAATCTTCTGTCCTCCACACCACCATAGTGGTAATCTTCCAGTACGTGGGGATATTAGATCCACAAATACTTGTCTCCTTTTTCTCCTCCATTCATAGAATGTGCTATAGCCTCTGTCAATGAAAAGCAGTCTATGAATGGAGAATGGGCGGATGAATTAAAGACCCCCTCCTCCATTCATAGAGCACTTATCATTGATGGAAGCTATGGTATAGCTTCTATGAATGGAAGAGACAAGG
Organism: Staurois parvus; assembly: GCF_062004578.1. Classification (NCBI taxonomy): domain Eukaryota; kingdom Metazoa; phylum Chordata; class Amphibia; order Anura; family Ranidae; genus Staurois; species Staurois parvus. The sequence continues at coordinate 1,643,596 of NW_028318546.1, forward strand.
AGGGAAAGGGCAATCATGGTCTGCACTGTTCATGAGTGGCTAGGACAAGTCCAGCTCCTGTATTAACTCCCACAGCACCAGAAGATGGCAACTGCTGGTGTGTGTGTGTGTGTGTGTGGGGGGGGGGGGGCAGGAGTGGCAGAGGACTAAAGATTTCAGCGAGAACAGCAGGCACCAGAACAAAGGACACTTCTCATTAATTGTAAGTTGTGTCCTTTGTGCTGATTTTTAAAAAATTTAACTAGGCTTTGTGTATCTTGTATTCCTAATAAAATATAACCCTGTGCATAATGCTATAAGACACTTTTCATCTTATTCATGAAAAAATACTTCTTCTTACTCACTACTTCCTAAGCAAGGTAAGCTATATTGCCATACCAGAATTCAGTCTGCAAAAGTTAAACCAAGAAAAGATGGTGGATGATTGATTGCTATATATTACTGCATTAAATAATAACTTTTCATTTACACATTTCATTCATTTTTAGGGTTGTTTGCATTATGAAAATACATACATAGGAGAATATGTTTGCTGTAAGAACTAGTTAATGTAATTCTTTACAGTTTTCATGAATTGTTCTCCAATTATACAGTAAATGTGGGAAACAGTGTATATTAGAGGGTCTTGGGTACTGGAGTTGAGAAACTGCAGACATTTCTTTACAACACAACAAGAACATTTTCTCTTTTTAGAATACAGCAAAGTACCTTGTAACCACTACCAATGAGAGCATTTGGGGATTCAATGTTAGTGCCTGGAAGTATCATTACGCTATGAGTGGAAAAACATATGAAATTATGAAGCAACACTTCCCAAGTTTGGTACCAGATGTAAGTATTTAAGGATAAACAATTGGTGTGAGTTCAGTCTATTTGAGATGTTGATAGGATGTCATTGGTCCAGTTTTAAAAGCATCTTGTAGCTATAGAACTAGCTATAGACATACAGTACACAAACAATATGATGTTTGGTAATAATCCATCCATGGTAAGTGTGTCTTTTTTTTGCACTCTAAAAGGCAGTAGTTTCTTTAACATGAAAATGTGTCTCGAAAGTTCTTCGTCATGCCCCATGCACAGCCCAACTGTCCACAAATTCTACTATAGTCTTAGCTATATGATGATGGGCATCTTATGTTTATCAGAAGCTGCACTGAGTTATTTCAAGATTTCAAGGTTTGAGATGCTTTTTTAGTATATTGTTATCTAAACTAAAAAACTTCCCCACCACTCTCTTATATAAGGACTCAGAAAACAGATATCAAAAGGGGTAGTTATACACAATTTCCTGATGTTCACTAAGCAACCTATGATATCCATGGTAGAGAGATTATGTTGATCTAAACAAATCAATACTCATTTGTCAAACACTATGTTTGTGTTATATTTTACTGTGTCAATGAGAGCACTGAAAATGGTGCTTTGCTCCATAACCTTTGCAGTTTGCTTTATTTGATTAATCAGTGTGAGTGCATATACATGTATATGTGTGTGATTTATCAATGGCACTCATGAATAGCAATTTAATTTTTACGTTGAGTCAACTATGGGCGCAGGGTATTTCAGGCCAACGGTAATTCCTAGTCAATTGAATTTTCCCTTGCAACTGTGATTACAACTGTGATCAGGGGAGATGTGCCTCCTTACAATTATAATTGGTGGGTGTCACAATACATTAATGGTCAGTGGTGAAGTCCCTTCTTTAATTGTCAATGTAATGTACCCCCCAGCACTACTACAGAACTACACCATGACACACAAATACCTCCAGATTGCTCACTGGACAGTGAAGAAACAGCAGCATACTGATAAAGTCATCCTTCTGCTGACTGTATTCTGCTCTCCTGCCAACATGTTCAATTTCAGCACATGTGTACTGCTATTAGAAACTTATAGACTCCTTATGGTGGCTGTGCCTCCCCCAGTCTGAGTGCTGATATACAGGGAGGCTTGTACTAAAACAATTTTAAATATGTACAATTATTTAATTTAAAGGGGGTCAAGCTTCTTTTTTCACCGATAGCAATAGCTACCTTTAATTAGTGTGCCCGTTCTTTTATCATTATTGCTTTCCAACCAGCATACTAGTTCATCTTTAGAATGGGTGATAAGCAAAAGAACACATCATTCATGTTTTTCTAGGGCAGAGTGAATGCTAAATATGGTCTGGATCAACATAATATTTTGCTTTGCATATTATCTTTGTTAGAGGCTTTATGTCTGCTAGCAGTATGTAATATAGTATGCCTACACAATACCTTTATGCCCCAGATTTTAGATTGGCTGTTTGTTGTCAAAGACATGCAAGTAAAATGTATTTTTACTTTTTTTCTAGATTCTACTTAATGCTACTATTTTTGGTAGAATGACACCTAATCAAAAAACAAGCATTATTGAAGATTTACAAAAGATTAAGTACATTTTTTTTCTTCTCATTATCAAAACCTACACCTCTGTCTTAATACATCAAAGATTTGTATTCTTACAGTAGATTCTGAGATGTTCCAGGACATCCAAGTGTAACACTGATTCTTTTCTTTACTTTTTTCATATGGAGTAGAAAGGTCTACTGTTGTGCTATACTGTGTGTATTCATAAAACAAAAATTTCATTGGTGATGTTACACTCTGACCTTTTGTTTCTCTCACTTTTCACATTTATTAACATGAGAGCAGAGTTCTTTTGGTATACAATAAGACAACATTCACTAGAGGCAACATATAAAACCATTACATGGTGAGCGTGGGGGATAAGTTTATTACATATTTATTCAGTTTATTTATCAATTAGTTTCATATCTTTAGAATATAACAAAAGGCAAAAGTTATTTTTCTTTAGATTTGGATGGAGTGATGGGGGATTAGAACCTCTTTCAGGGTTTTATTGCTGTCTGTGTCCCAGTTGGGGAGATTTTTTTATGGTTTAAGTTACTTATGTTACAGGAAAATAAACTGAGGTTAATTCAAAATTTTGAGTTGCCACCAGAACAGAATGTGGAAATAATACAGTGGGGACACTTGTTCCTGTGACAATCATCCACGTTGGGATTTCTCTCACCTTGAAAAGATATCTCACTTCCTGTTTATCTACAGGACAGAAAGTGAAGGGAAATTTCAGAAATGAGACATGAATGGCAAAGGAAAAAAATCTGACAGCCTTTTTAAGTCTTCCCTACTCTATCCACAAAGAAAAAAAATGTTGACTTTACATATACTTTAATGCTGCCAGCACATATTATATGTCAGAGAAACAACATTATCGACCTCTAATTCTGAAAATGTTATTTGCTTCAGTATTTTTTATGTCCCCATCTTCAAGATGGGGACATAAAAAGTACTGAAGCAAATAACATTGAAGAAATAGGGAACATGAAAAAATAGGGAAGCAGATTATGATATCTAATTGTATTCAGTACTTCAGTACTACCCCACCCCATGCAAAAATGCTGCATTACAACTGTAGAAGAGAAAAGCCTGTGGAAAAAAATAGGAAGTATACTTTAGTAAAGTTCACACAGGCTGCCAAGATGGTAAAAACATACATTTGATCTGTGTTTTTACTGCAACCCGACTGCTTACCTACAAATCTACATGAAAGCTGCTCAGGCACAGCCATGGTGGGTTTCTTTTTAGAGGTGTGACAAAGTCTGTCATCGTTGTGAAAAAAATATGGGCCATAACGTACATCCAGATTCTTTCTGACACTTGCTGAGGGTGACATTACAATCCTGAGAATATCCTGAGGATAAGAATATTCTTCTGTACTGCGCTGTAAAATCTTCTCGTGAGATTTGGAATACTTATTATTCTGAGGATTTCCAGGAAGGATAGTTATGTTACCTTCTTCTTTGTGGAAATTGATACAAGGTAAGTATATTTTTAACTTTGGGTCATGTTTATTTTTTCTGCATCTATGGGACAGTATGGGATAAATGACCTTGCACTTTGGTTCAAGATTTGCTTTATTAAAACTTTACATTCATACATTTTCAAGTGTTAAACAGTGGTCTAATATGACTGCAGATGTTTAACATGTCCATAAAATATTTAATTGTGACTTGTGTGAGGGCCTGACATACGAGAAGGAATTGATAGGATGAAGGCAATTAAAAATATCATACATCAATAAATCCAATACTGAACATTATATCCTGTTCGAATTTTATAGACTCACAATGTTCTCTACAGTATGTTTCATTATCAAAGGCAGGGCATAAAATGTTTAAACTGAATAATTAACCCATATAAAGAAACAGAAAGGTGAGATTTTCACTAATCACTTACAGTAGTTGCTGGTTTCAGACTCAATATTGCATCAATTAATATGTATGTTCTGATGCGTACATAAACATTTTAGTAGAAATGTACTATGCGAATAGTTGTTTCTTACTATATATTTAGCTACTTTTTTTTTTGCAGTTATTACGTTGGCATGTGTGGAGATGGAGCAAATGATTGTGGGGTAAGTCACTGTTAAGTTCAAAGTTGTATAGGTGGCATCACTTTGTATGTTTTAAACTCGAGTCAGTTATAATACTGTTAAATTCCAATAATTCAGTGTCACAGATAATTTAAATATTTTTTATCAACAATTTAAACCTTTGGTTTGTTCCTTCAACAATGTGATTCACTAGCATTAAGTCCTATACTGTCCCCAGTGCCTCCTCAGTCACTATACAACAAAGAAAGGAATTCCAAAATGGTATTTTCACCACTGATCTGAACACCAATTTTCAGTATGAATTCCTTTTGGAACCAACTGCCAATTCCTCACAAATACAATTGAAAAGGGTCATCAAAAGAATTTATGGATTATAGATAATATAAAAAGATTTAAAAAACAGAGGTATAAAGAAATACTCACCCTTTGTATACCATTTAAAATGGATTTGCTTCACAGTGGTTAGTGGGCCATCTAGTCACTACCTGGATCCAATATCTCTCTACACCAGATGTGATACTGTATAAATATATACCTTGTAGCCTAGAAGAGGTAAGAATGTTTACATTTTCATGGTGGGATATGCATGACAAACACAGATATTACTTGCACAAGATCTGCCTTTACAAGGACAATATGTTCAATACTGTGGTCCTGGTATTGTACAAGATTAGCTTAACATCTCACAGGCCTTGTGATTTGCATGGAAAATTCCCCAATATACATTGCTTTGTGTGGACTGTGACAGACCAAACCAGGACAGTGGCTTTTGAAGGGGACAAGGGACTAGCCTTCTACCCACTGATTATGGCCCATGGAGGAGACCGGGGATTTTGTTTGCTTCTTCAGGTCAGAGCATGGAAAAGAGCTCAGTTCAGCCTCTGATCCCATGGAGACAGCAGATCATTCTCTAATGATGGACAATAACGTGATAAACACTTAGAATGAGGCTTGGATTAATTCTCTAAATAAAGACAATAAAGCTTTCTTTCTACAGTGGATGGAAAGGTGTAATATTAATCTTGGACAGGGTAATAGTCAGAGGAAATATAGGGCTCTCCTCTAGTCTGGGTTGGAGAATCTCCTCCACTTGGGATATAAATATTTATCAACAATCACCCTCAAAAAATCTTTGAAGATAAATTCATTCCACTTTTTTAGACTGCTGGAACATTGTATAATTTTTGTCCTATGATGCCTTTTCTAGTGGACAGATTGCACAGGTGGAGGGTAGGCACCTGAAAGACAGCATGTGTAATATATTTTGTGTATTCTTTTTTGTTGTTGCCTCACTGTATGAGGTGGGCTCCTGGCAGGCCTGAGTGCTTGGCTGTTGATTAGCTTACTGTTAGCTGCTAGCTGTTAATTAGATCACTGTCAAATGTACTGATTGTATTATTATATTACTGTTTAAAGTTTGCATTATTTAGGATCATTTGATCAAGCTCTTATCTGGTCTTGTGTGGTATAAAGTCTGTGTGACTTTTAAATAAAGGAAGTTAGAATTCCAGTTGTAACTAAGCTAGTGTCGTCTAGTCCTTGGATGCAATGCCCAGCTATAATACCTTGGTCCTGTGTCCCAGTGGCAAGGAAGCAGTTCTCTGAGGGAGGCACTCAAGCGGGGTGCCAGGTGGTCCGTCACATGGATTATGAGATGGTATTTCATGTTCAAGATGAACTTCAGTTCTGATCTTCACTTAAGTCTGATCTTTATCTTACCCTATGTGGTAACTGGACAGTATCTTGATTTATGAGAGGTTTACTGAATTGTTACATGGATGTACAGCAATGCCACATTTACAGCTGTTTGAGAATCTAGAAAGGAGCCTATATTTAGACATTATATACATCATTTGGCAGATAACCCCTTATGTTACAGTATGCAATAACAGTAACATGGAATGTAGAGACTTTCCTATATACCTTTTGAAAGTTATCTTATATCATGGAAGGTCTGGTGTCACCTACATGTATGTTGTATAACAGTGTTACATTTAAAGTTTTTAGCTGTCTGAGTTCTTATTTTGATCTTATCTGGTGGGAGCATCATTTGACAGATAAACCCTTATGATATGCATTGAATATATAAATTGGGGATTAGTGGTTGTTCAGATGATCATTGTGTGTGTTCTTTCAAAGGTGTCAAAGACAGTTTCTTTTGCAAAAAAAAAAAAATTTTTTTTCTTTCCTGAAGGCATAGATTATATTATATATAGCTCAAATATAGCCCATTAACAACACTTCATTGTTGCTACATTCAGATGTATGGACATGAACTACTGTTTGGTTCAGAGAAGCGTGAACAGGAATTAATATATGTTTGGGTCACAATTTTGAACAGAAATCTATTTGGATATTAAAGTTGCATGGTATTATGTATCCAACTACAGACTCATTTATGATTGTGAATTGGTTTTATTTAATGTTTTAGTACAAATAGGTTGTTATTTAAAAAATAAATAATTTTTGAATATTCCACCATTATTAAAAACAGATAGTGCAGCCCTAATAATGATAAAAAAATATTATGTGAGTAATCTAGATAGACAATAAATATTGACAAATAGACAATGGGATAAAAAGCTGATGCATATAAAGAGGATAATATGCCAAAATAAGTGCAAATAATCATATGTGGGATGACAAATAATCATATGTAGGATAACAAATATATTCCAGTATTAAAAGTAGATACAATAAAATAGATATAAATATGGGTAAATAAACAAATATCCGCAGAGATGACTAAAATTGTGAAAAAAGTCCCCACAGCTTCAAACCGGTGCTTGTGCCTTGTATTAATATGAGAAATGCGCACTCACCGGACGTGCACTATTAATGTGCATTATATATTATATCCTGGTGTCAACAGGTAGTCATCTGGGCCAGCGGATGTAACAAGCTCCCTCTCAGGATGGCCAATTGTCTCTCCCTCTGATGATGTGCGTGGCACGTAACGCGTAAGGAGGAGCCTACTCACGCCGTGACGTCACGCCGTCGGAGCATCGTGGAGCTCCAGCGGCCATTTCCTTTTAGGGACGGTTATTCCATTCTGATATATTTTAAATGCGCTTATTTTACGTGGATATTTACCCATATTTATATCTATTTTATTTTATCTACTTTTAATACTGGAATATATTTGTTATCCTACATATGATTATTTGTCATCCCACATATGATTATTTGCACTTATTTTGGCATATTATCCTCTTTATATGCATCAGTTTTTTATCCCATTTTCTACAGTTGTGTTCAAAATAATAGCAGTCAGACATCACTAACCTGATCAATCACTGTTTTTGGTAGAAATTATATTTCTACATGGCAAATAATTTACTAGCAGGTGTAGTAGAGTAATAGAAATCCAACAGACCCAACAGTCATGACATGCATGCTGCTGATTCTGTGTAATTGAATCACTAATTAAAAGGGGCATGTTCAAAATAATAGCAGTGTGGAGTTCTATTAGTGAGGTCATTCATTATTTGAAAAATAGGTGGCAATTATTGCCCTTATTTAAGGAAGGAAGGCAGCAAATGTTGTACATGCTGGTTACAGTGCATTTCTCTCTGAAATTCTGAGGAAAATGGGTCTTTCCAGATTGTTCAGAAGAACAGCGTACCTTGATTAAAAAGTTGATTGGAGAGGGGAAAACATATAAAGAAGTGCAGAAAATGATAGGCTGCTCAGCTAAAATGATCGCAAATGCTTTAAAATGGCAACCAAAACCTGAAAGACGTGGAAGAAAGCGAAAAACTACCATTTGAATGGATAGAAGAATAGCCAAAATGGCAAGGACTCAGACAACAATCAGCTCCAGGATGATCAAAGAAGGTCTAAAGTTACCTGTGAGTACTGTTACAATTAGAAGACACCTATGTGAAGCCAAACTATCTGCAAGAAGCCCCCGCAAAGTCCCACTGTTGAAAAAAAGACGTTCTGAAGAGGTTACAATTTGCCAAAGAGCATATTGACTGACCTAAAGAGAAATGGCGCAACATTTTGTGGACTGATGAAAGTAAGATTGTTCTTTTTGGGTCTAGTGGCCGGAGACAGTTTGTCAGACGACCCCCAAACACTGAATTCAAGCCACAGTACACTGTGAAGACAGTGAAGCATGGTTGCGCAAGCATCATGATATGGGGATGTTTCTCATACTACGGTGTTGGGCCTACTTATCGCAAACCAGGGATCATGGATCATTTTGAATACATCAGAATACTTGAAGAGGTCATGCTGCCTTATGCTGAAGAGGAAATGCCCTTGAAATGGGTGTTCCAACAAGACAACGACCCCAAACACACCAGTAAACGTGCAAAATCTTGGTTCCAGACCAACAAGATTGACGTTATGGAGTGGCCAGCCCAATCACCGGATCTTAATCCAATAGAAAACGTGTGGGGTGACAAAAAAATGCAGTTTCTGAGGCAAAACCAAGGAATAGAGAAGAACTGTGGAATGTAGTCCAATCATCCTGGGCTAGAATACCTGTTCACAGGTGCCAGAAATTGGTTGACTCCATGCAACACAGATGTACAGCAGTTCTCAGAAACAGTGCTTATACAACTAAATATTAATTAAGTGATTCAAAGGAAAGCAAAATCTTCAAACATTTTTCAGTTTATATAGTGAATGTTTGAGTTTGTAAAGAAGAATACAAACACTTTTTTTTGAACAGTCTAATATTCACTTTTCTTCAATTTTTTTAGAGGAACAACACAAATTTGATATAGTTTTCTTCATGTTTTGATTTGGAATAGAATGTGTAGTGTTCCCAATGCATTTGTGTGTATGGAAATAAAAGCTATTAGAAGGATTTTGAGCTTTATTCACTTTTTTCAACACACTGCTATTATGTTGAACACTACTGTATTTGTCAATATTTATTGTCTATCTAGATTACTCCACATAATATTTTTTTTATCATTATTAGCGCTGCACTATCTGTTTTTGATTTGATTAAGGATCTCTGTTGGTTGCCTTGAGTGTACAGCTGCTTACTGGAAAAGCGCTCACTTTTTACCCACTTATACTATTCCACCATTATTGCCATTGACCTGTTTCAGGGATATCATAGAACTATATATTTTCTACAGTAGAAATGAAGAAGGCATTATAAATATAGTTAAATTTTAATATAAGCAGACAACTATTAACCCATAAACAAATGCTGATCTACAATGATCTAGTTTAAATATGGCAATCTTATATCACAAACATTTTAAAAGTACTGTAATGCATATCACTGTATCCCTAGCTAAGTAAAACTTTGTTTCCTTCTTTTTTCCAGGCTTTAAAGATAGCTCATGCTGGAATCTCTTTGTCAAATCTAGAAGCATCAGTGGCCTCTCCTTTTACATCAAATATCTCAAATATTGAATGTGTACCAAAGCTGCTAAAGTAAGCTGCTTACCACTAACATATTTTTCATATTTCTACATGAAGTTAATTCTGGCAATTCCTTAATTTATAAACTGTGGGTTTATCATGGCTGTTCTTTAAACAATGGAAAAATAGATTTAAAACTGAGATCTTGGAGAAAAGCTAAATACACAGTTGAAAAGGTATATAGGAACTGTTTTACCTGGAAAAAGAAATGTATTTCTGTCATAGCTGTGCTAGACAATTTGGAGTCCTGAGTTTTCTCTGCTGCAACTAAATACATTGGGTAGGCCACCTTCTTTCAACAGTCTGTGAATAGACAGTGAAGGAGTACCCATAGCTTGATGAGATCTTCATTCTGCTGTCTCCTCTTGTCAACATGTTCCTCATCGACACATGCACTTTCCTCTTCCAGTCTGAGTGCTGTTGTACAGGACATTACAAGAGTAGCAGAATGCACTTTACTATATTTATGTACACACATAATTGTATTCATTGATTTTTTTTTAACAACTGGCTGGGATTATTTTTTAAGAGATAAAACCCATATTCAGTAATGGTATTAAATTCAGTCCTGACAGATAAAGAACACTACCCAGAACTAATGTGATGTAATGTGCAAAACAGTGTTGGGAAACAAATTGGTAATGTCTCCATAGTGAACTCGCTAAAGAAGAACAAAGTGCGGAAACTCCTATAACTATGAAATTGCCAGTCTGACTGCTTGGATGTTAATGGATAAGCATGTGATATGTTCAGTAAACAAAACTTGTGCCACACACTGTGCTGAGGACAGTTGGTAGGGTTAAAAAAACATGATGCAAAAAATGACTGCTTACTACAACAGCAGTGGTACTTGGTTTGTCCAAAAGCTAAAACAATAGGTTTTATCAATAAAAAGCAATGTCATGTGACACATACCAAGTGTCAATAAGGCATCCATAAAGTTACATACTGTAGCTAATATAGGCATCGGTATTAGCCAAATATGATTTTAGAAAATATCTCTTCAATGTGAAAACTTGCTTCAGGGATGACTGAAAAAAGAACATGTCTATTCTCATGAGAAAAATTTGACCTCATGGTAATTCTGCTGTTTTCATGTTCTGTCAGTCTTACCGCTCTTTGGTATGCTGCTCAGAATACAGTCGTATGATTCTCATATGACTTAAAACCTAATGTGATCCTTTTATTTAAGCAGTTAACACTTTGCCCCTATACTAGAATAATGGATTACTATAATTATAGCAGATAATGAGTCATCATTACTATAGTAAAAAGACCATAAGGTCATAAAGTTTAACAGCCTGTGGTGTGAGAAAAAAGGCAAAAGCCTACTGCATCTGAAATCGGGCTCATTCAGCATGGGGAGGCCATATGATCTGACTGTGCTCTCACTAAGACTTGGTTCACATGTGTGCTGCAGGACCCTTCTTTATTTATTTTCATTAACATTCATCTCTTGCCTCTAATACACAGGGAAGGAAGAAATACACTTGTGACTTCAATATGCCTGTTTAAATACCTTGTTGTGTACACTTTGATTGAGCTCGTCTGCATGCTGCTTCTGTTTTGGGTAAGATGTTAAAATGTTCTGTAACATGTGGAAATATGAACACATGCTTCTAAGGAATATTAACTAGTGATATAAAAATATAATAAGTAACCATGAGCAAAATTTGGGCGGACTGACCATTTGGAAACTCGGGCACTGCCCAAGGGCCCGGGGACAGTAGGGGGTCCCATGACAGCCCATGGTACCTTTTTCATAGGCTTTTCTGAGTGTGCGCAAGGACACAGGGGCCCCATGATCCCCTATTGCCCGGGGGCCCCATGAGTTGTCAGTCCGCCCCTGGTATTTACCAACTTGTTAACAATTTAACACTTCCGCGCTATATATGCTTAAAAAAAAAAAAAGCGCCAGCACAGTATCACAGGTATAAATACATAAAACTTATCAAATAAAAAAAGTATGGCGCTACAAATACAAAACTACAAATAGACATAAAAGAAATAATAAATGAAAATTATAAATTATAATGTTCAATGATGTGCAGGAAAAAAAATAATAAAAAATAAAATATAAAGGCTCTCGTGACAAATAGAAATTCAAATAATTTAAAAAAAAGGCCTTGGGAATCCACCAGCACCTCAAAAAATACTGCCTCTTACCAGACTTGAATGACCACACAATTAAGTGCCAGTCAAGAAAAGCATAGTGGGAATATCAAATTAGGATTGTACTAACAGTCCATATATCAGTAATGTGAACCTATCACAAACCTGGGCAGTTCTGGCTGAATATAGGATTCCAGAATGCATAGGCAGAACAAAGTAAAAATTGTTGGTCAAGAGGGTCAGAAGTTCTTCCAGCTGAATGTATACTGTAAGTAATTGAACCTATTGAAGCTATCCATCGTATATACATACCATAGTCTTAGACTCTATAATTGTCAAGGTCCTACCTTTTCCCTGAGGTTATGTTACTCCATGTGCTGGCGTCCATCTTGGATTCTGCTGTGCATGATGGGAATCCTTTTATGCCTTCAGGTCTCTGTGGTCCATCCCCCAGAGGGGTGTGGCTGATGACATATAAGCCTGTGGCCCGCACATGCTCTTTGCACTTGTGTCTTGTGTCTTTGTGTTGCTATTACTCTGTTCTGACTCTCGTGACTCTCCTGGTATCTGATTCGGCTTGTGACTTGACTATTCTTTGTATTCTCCCTTGATCTGACCCTCTGTTGCTGAACCCGGCTCGTGACCTGTGATTCTCGTCTGCTGTCCTGTACTGTTTTGTCCTGTTGGTGTTGACCCGGCTTGTCTGACTACTCTTTTGTCTCTTCCACCAGCTACACGCCATTGGCGGCGGCCATTACCGCAGCTGAGGTGTCTCGGGGGCCGCGACCTGGTTCCTGGCTGCGTCAAGTCCATCCCCACCATCAGGGGCCCTGGTGAAGGGCAGCCTGGGACTTAGACTCCGCGCCCTGAGGGACTTCGGTCTGTGGGTAGTGGTTGTCGTCAGCCAGTGCGTTACATTGTTAGGCCTGCCTGTCCGTTCCTCGGCCCCTGCCCTGACAATCATGTTCGTACAGAATAAATAATATACCATTTGGATTATTTTTACCAAAGAAATGTAGTAAAAATATATTTTGGCCTGAATTTATTAAGAAAAATTATTTATTTGCAAAATTTTATAACAGGAATAAAAAACATTTTTTTTCAAAATTTTTGATATTTTTTTCATTTATATAGCAAAAAAGAAACAGCCCAGTGGTGATTAAATGCCACAAAAAGATAGCTCTAGTATGAAAAAAAATTATAAAAAATTTAATGAGAGGGAGGGAGAGAGAGAGAGAGTGAGGGAGAGGTAGAGAGACTGAGACTTCACACATGGCTAGGGAATGAAGCTGAGTGCTAGTTTGTGAGTTTTGGCGCCATGCATCCAATGCTCTTTGTGTCTTGGCATCTGCAGGACTGAGATGGGACGGCAGTAGAAAAAGTATTGTTTTAAAACAGAGCACCACATAGTAAAGTTAACTAAAGCAGAACAAAAGTTTTTTTTTTAAAAGCAAATAGTATGTAAATGCAAGTAAAAGTATTACATGGATGCACATGCATGAATATGTGTTAATTTTTGCTTTACCTATACAGTATGTTATTCATATTTCATTTTTCAGAGTTTATTTTATCAACTTTCTCAGCATTAGTAGACGGTGAGATGATTTGCCAGCAACCAGGCATGTGATAGGGTGGTTCTATCATCACCATTATCATCCCTATCTACTCCTTTTATAACCTTTTTTTACTAAATACAGCTATCTATTAAATGAGAAGAGAGAGCCCGGGGGTGGGGGGGGGGGGGGTCACATTGTTCTGTGCAGTTATAGTCCCTGCAAATGTAAGAGCAAGCTGGCCATAATTTAATTGAATTTTGACAAATTCAGCAGGGACTGACCAAATCTCAATCTGTGTGTGGCCGTCCCTGTTTAACAGGTGTTGATTGTTAAAATGTCCTCTGTTGAATGGCTGGAAGCTAGAAAACATTTGTTGACCAATGATTGCAATCACTGATCAGTGTATTCTGACAGTGGAGAGCTCTGCTGTCAGAATACAGTGTCCTGGCAGAGATGATTCCTCCATCCAACAAACACAAATGCTCCTGCGCTTGGGGATGGACTCGATGCAGGCAATAACCACATTAAGAATGTCCTGGAACATGCACACCTTGCTGCCCTCAATAGACCGGGGAAATCCAAATATACTGAATGAGGAAAGAACAAACAGAGGGTCCACAGGCCTATTGCATTACCATAAAAAATGTTTAATAAGAAATAAAGTAGGTGTTGTACTTACAAACAACAATAAAGTCAAGGCACATCATAAAAGAACAGCTGGATCAACACCGCGCTGAGTAACAGTCTGCAGTAGGGAATGTAGACATCCAATAGGCTGACACGTTTCGAGGACTTGCCTCTTCCTCAGAGGGCTCCCTCTGTTTGTTCTTTCTTCATTCATGACTCCTCCATCCACCTGGCTTGTGTAGATGGAGGAACCTGTGCTTAATTTGTTTGTCAAGCAGAACAAAATATACCATCTACAGCCATCTTAAGAGGGAGTAGTGGAAAGCCTATGACCTCTGAGCTGTGCAGCCACAAAGATGAAACCAAAAGGTTTGCACTGAGCCTGTACAGCAGCTGGAAAGTCTATTGGGAAGGGCACCTAGTTTTGAAAAATGTTGCCTTCAAAAAAACAGAATATATGCATTAAAAAAAAGAGAGAACCATTTGTCCTGCTTTAAATATCCCAATCTTGGCTGTTTAAAATGACACTACTTGAAAACTTTCTTTATGACATGTGCACATTAGGGTAACTGACAAAATACATTTTTCATTTTCTTTTTTCAGTAAAATATTTTACTAGTGAATTGTTTATAACATGTTTATATTAGGGTAACTGACAAAATACATTTTTTTCATTTTCTTTTCTCAGAAAAACACTTTACTAGGAAACTACCACTATCTGATGCAGGACATAGCAATTTCTGTCACAGTTATGCTAACAAGTAAGTTTTATTTGTTAACAGATCCTGGTATTGTTGACTAACAATTTATTTTAGAACTGACTTGTAATGTTTAAAGAACCCTTTTCACAGAACTATAAATTGATCAGCCATAACATGGAGATCACTAACAGGTTATGTGAATAACAATGATTATCTCATTACAATGGCATCTGAAAGTCAGTGGGATATTTTAATCAGCAAGCAAACATTAAAGTGGAGTTCCAACCAAAAGTAGAAACTCCACTTGTTTGCCTCCCCCCTCCACTAACATATTTGGCACCTTTTGGGAGGGAGGGGGAACGGGGCAGTGAGCCAGAAGTTCAGCTCCCTCCTTACTCTCACAGTCTCCTGGGAACCTTCACAGGTCCCAGAAAACTGCTGGACCAATCAGGGTGAACAGCGTGACTTGTGCATGCACAGTGGGCACCTGGTTGTGAAGCTGCAAGCTGTCACAGCCTGGTGCCCACAATTGAGATGCTGGTGCCGTGGAGAGAAGGGGAGAAGGGACCACGCTGGTAAGTGTGCGTTTATTAAAAGTCAGCAGCTACAGTTTTTGCAGCTGCTGACTGTTATTAAACACAAAAACAGCTATAACACCCCTTTAAAATGTACTAAAGTGGTACGCTGTGCCTTTAAGTAATATATAATTAATAATGATGTGATGAAATCATAATTATATGTGTTAAATATGCATGTGTTGTAATCAGCCTACTATGAAACAAATATGAATAAATATGAATAAGCCAATATAACTGTATACAGTATTAGACATACAATCTACATATTAAAAAACATATGATTGTGATATGTGCTCCTTTCTACCAGACTAGATTGAAAGTCTCTAAACATAGTATCAAATATCCACAATGGGTGAGTGTTCACTTTGTCATATACAGTGCATAAATCTTCAACAGTCACTGAATGCATGGTGATAGGCTTCAGTGCCAGACACTCCAATGTGCCACCTTTCCACCACTAAGTGCAATGCTGGCTCACCTGGGTTCTGAACCTATATGATAATAGGTCAGAAACACTTGAGTATTCAACCCTTGTGGCTTCACCTCCTGGCTAGTAGTGCCCACTTCATGTCCTTGGTCCCTTTAAGGGACTGAACCTTACTGCCTCCAATCGCAGATGATACTCAAATAAAAAATATGGATGCTCTTGTAGCACAATACTGTCTAAAAGCTTCCGACCATTTATTTAAAAATTTGCACTCACAATAACATGGAATCAGCCTTGCTTTCAGTAAACCAACAGAATTTCACCACACCAGGGGCAGACTGACCATTTGGGAACTCGGGCACTGCCCGAGGGCCCGGGGTCAGTAGGGTGCCCCATGAGATGCCCCTGGTACCTTTCATAGGCTTTTTTGGGTGTGGTTTGAGTGTGGGCGAGGATACAGGGGCCCCATGATCCCCTATTGCCCGGGGGCCCCATGAGTTGTCAGTCCGCCCCTGCACCACACTTTTGGTTTCATGTCCAAACTGAATGTGTCACCGGCTCTTCCCAACGTGTGGGTCACTGGTCGCATGACTTCTTGATATAATAGAGCTATAAATGATAGCTTCTAAGTTGTGAGTGACCAGATTGGGCTTCCAAAGCAAAAACGAACTGTTGATTTGCATATCTGGAAGTGGTCTTCAATTTAAAATTATAAGTATCTTAAATCCTTGATAAATGTTTTCTCAGGACAATGAAATTTCATGTAACCCTACATTACAATTGCTTAATCAATGCAATAATCATTAAGTCCCCTGGTTCTTCATATTCAATTAACTACTTAAGATTACATTTACGTTATTTGTTCTCACTTCAGTCTACTAAAATGCCTGAATATATATATATATATATATATATAATATTAATTCTGCAGTTAGTTAATATAGGACCTCCATGCTACCAGACACCATAATAACCACTGCATCATTTGCAAAGGTTTTAGCTATATTCTGGCGCGTGAAATATTATACACAGTCCACACAATGATAAAAGTCATATCAAATGCCTAACAATAATAAAAGTCACAATTACATATAAAAAGAATCACAGAGATATCATTTTTTTTAATGTTTTGGTTTGTTTTACAGTGAGTTTAACTGGTCCTGCTCCAAAGCTAGCTCCATACAGACCTGCAATGAGTCTGATGTCTCCTTCCTTGCTGCTCTCAGTGACCTTGCATGTTTTATTCACCACTGTCATACAGACAGCTGCATTCATGCTGGTACAGCAACAGCCATGGTACAACGAGACTGATGTTTTTAGGTGTGGATACTTTCATTTATTTAAGTACTTGTATTGTATTACATATCTTTAAAGTAAACTTGTCAGTACTCTACAGGTACTGAACAGGCTACATAACCTTTTTGCATATAATGTAATATAATATAGTTTTAAATTTTGTGAACAAAATAGATGCCATAAAATAAGAAGCAAATATACACTCACCGGCCATTTTATTAGGTACACCTTGTTAGTGCCAAGAAAATATCCCCCACACCATTACACCACCACCACCAGTCCACCACCAGCCTGACCCATTGATACAAAGCAGGATGGATCCATGCTTTCATGTTTACGCCAAATTCTGATCCTAACATCTGAATGTCGCAGCAACCAGTCTGTCCATTCTCCTCTGACTTCTGACAGCAACAAGGCATTTTCATTCACACAACTGCCGCTCACTGAATATTTTTCAGACCATTCTTTGTAAACGCTAGAGATGGTTGTGCATGAAAATCAAAGTAGATCAGCAGTTTTTGAAATACTCAGATCAGCTCGTTTGGCACCAACAACTATGTCACATTCAAAGTCAATTAAATCCCCTTTGTTCCCCATTTTGATGCTTGGTTTGAACATCAGCAAGGCATCTTCACCACGTCTACATGCCTAAATGCATTGAGTTGTTGCCATGTGATTGGCTGAATAGCAATTTGTGTTACAAAGCAATTGGACCCTAATTTTACCTAATAAAAATGACTGGTGAGTGTATATCTTGGAAAAAGTTAATTTGTAAATTCAAGTATTTGTAAAGCTAAAACTTTATTTTGCGCGTTTGATAGAGTGGAGAAATGGTTAACATCTCTCCTAGATTGTTTTTCTGTCTGTGTGAAATTCAAAAGATTTCCCTGAATTTTAATGACAGTGACCACTAGGACAAGGATAGTGAATTTCCACAGCGGAGACACAGACGGCAATGAAAACCTACCATTCCACAGTCCATTGAAAACAAAAAAGTTTTGCTTTTAGGCACACTTTAAGATTGATATCTTATTGATGTGTGGATATTTGTTTGAGACTTGAAGACATCATGTTAAAAAAGAGTTTTAATTTACCTAAAATTCTAATATGGTTATGTAACTTTTTTATGTAACTTAGTTCTTTTTAGCGTTCCTTTTAAACACATTTTTCTATATTTTTTTTTAATTCTTTCTGTATTCAGTGCATGTGATCATCACAATCAAAGTTATGTCAACCACACAATGATTGCGCAACATGGTCAGTCTCAGAATTTCCTGACTACCACACTGTGGCCTGTGTCTGGGATAAACCTTATTATTGTTGAGTTTGTATTCTGCAAAGGAAAACCGTTTAGAAAACCAATATATACTAACTGTAAGTGCCTATGATATCTTTCCTGTCACTTTATACAATAATGTGTATATTGTGGATTGTAAAAATATCAAAAACCCAAAAGTCCTTGTTTTAGGTCCTGTCCCCATCTCAATATATTCTTCTGCTGCAAAAGGTATTTTTATATAAATATATTCAAATACATTATTTTACTTGCTGCTGTGACACATATTGACTTAGAGGGACACAAAGGAAAATTGGTAATATTAACTTTTATGAATACATATGTAAAAATTCCTGGAGATTAGAAGATATAAAGAATTAAGGGTATCTAAAATGTAGGAGATATAGCTGGAATGTGTTGTTTTCATTTGTAGTCATTGCCAGGACAAGGTAATCCTGTGCCCAGGGTAAAGGTGGCAAATTGCTGTTCCTCCCTTGGCACCCTACCATTCTAAAAACCTCACCACATTCCTATTGCGTGGGGAAGGGGACAGGGCAAATATCAGAGTGCACTAGAATGTTTGTAATGTTTATGGCATTGAATGAAATAGTACCAATGTTTTTGTTACACTGCACGAACTAAAACATTTTAAATTGGTGCAAAATTATGGAGCTAACTGTAGCAAAGGAAAAACTGTCTCTGGGTTGGTGGTGTCACTGAAAGAAAAAAATGTCCCAGAGGCAGTGGTGTAGCTGGACTGAAAAAATGTCCCTGAGGCAGTGGTGTACCTGGAATCAAAAAATGTCCCTGAGTCATTGGTGTGACTGGAATCAAATATTGCTCCTAGGCAGTGGTGTCACTGAGAGGAAAAATATCCCTGAGTCAGTGATGTCACTGAAAAGAAAAACTGATCATGAGCAAGTTGTATCACTAGAGGGAAAAAATGTCCCTGAGTCACCGATTTCACTAAAATGAAAAAGTCAGTTGTGTCACTGGAAGGGAAAAATGTGCCTGTGTCCGTGGTAAAAAATTTCCCCTGCATTGGTTGTGTCACTGAAAAGGAAAAATTTCCCTGCATCAGTGGTGTCATTGAAAGGGGAAAATTTCCCAATTTTGCCAACAACATGGGTCGCAACAAGGTATAGCAGCTGTCAGGTTTAACTTTATATAAAGTGATTATAGCAATTATTTAATTGATCATGCTATTATCCCTTAGCAATCTACAGAGTTCTTCTCATATGATGAATACACAACCAATTTAATATTGTTTCGTAGAATAATAGTAGCAGGTAAAAAAAAAAGTATATTTGTTTTTCTGCAATGATCTGTGTCCAAAATGTCATATTATATTTGATTGGATTCCTAAATAATATACTAAGCAGGCCCTAGATGGCAGCATTGAGCAAATAACGACACTTTGTAAATGCTTTATGAGGTTTACAAGATATCCTAAACTTGGTTCTTCTATACGCCATGCATAGGACTGTATAATTTAAAGTATAAATTTGGTAATAAAACTACAACTGCAATTATGTTTCTTTTTTTTGCAGATTTATTATGTATATTAATATTTGCTCAACTGGGAGCCTTTCTTTTTATGTTGTTTGCTGATATTAAAACACTGTACAGCTCCATGGAGGTATGTATAAGATGAGAATAAATGTAATATCTATATTAAGAAAAGCACTTCATTTAAGATTGTTGAAATTAAATAATAACTTATGAACAAAGAAAAGACAGAATATAGAAGTACAAGTAGTACAGAAAAAGTCACCATTCCTAGAACTGAAAGTGCTTTCAGTTTACCAATGTATAATGATACGTGTTTGCTATAATGGTTACTATTATTTTCATTGGGGAATCCCATGAAGAACTGAACATAACAATCATATCATTAAAGGAGAAGTGTGGGAGAGCAAAAGTGTGGCTGATTCGGGGTCACAGGAAAGCACAAGTATGTGTTGCACTACCCCCTTAGGAGTTGCTGAAGATTTGGGTACCCTATAGTCCTGCACAGCCAAGCAACACACATTCCTCACAGACTTGCATTCAGGAGAGAGTAAACAGTCCTTGAGCTTGTTTTTTTGTGTTAAATTTAACTTGGATAGGGTAAGGGGTGAAAAGGATGTTCAAAGTGAGCTGCAAACCCTGGGAAAACTTCCTAGAACTATGTACAAGTATTTACACAGCAAAATCTCTTCTTGGAGAGCTCTCCAGCCTCTCCTGGTGTTCCACTCCAGATCCCAGATAATCATCTTCTTATGCAACTGCCTGAGGGAATCCCTGGGCAAGGGAATCCAGTGCCTGCCACTTTACAGTCCCGGGTAAGGAGCTAACTAGGTTTCCCACCAGAGTGCTCTTTCCCCTTAACTGACACAGGGGATGTAGGATTACAGTCTGTCTTGTGAACTTGTTTAGGTGGGTGGATGCCTTCAGGCCAATTGCTGGGCTGGCTCCTTGGATGGTTCTACAGGTGTTCCTCACTCTGGAGGTGAGGCTGAACAATCCTCCTTTCCAGCTTACTGCCTGCAGGTAGGCTCCTTACCACTGGGCCCCCTCCCATTCTCCTGCCTCTCTACCTTCCTGCTCCATCTTCTACCCAAACTCCCTTGCTGCTGAGCAGGCTCGGTTACTCTTAAGGGCTGTCCTGAGCCATGTCAAGACTCCTGTTGGGAATTGGCCAGGATCCCTCAAGAGTGCAAATCAGCTTTTCCTCACCCCTGCTCACTGAGTGCTAGAGCCACGTCAAAGTCTCTAGATCAGGGGGAGGTATCAGGGAACTGCTCTGTAGAGCCTCTTAGCCGTTACGCAATTTTTACCCTGCTGACTATTTCCCCAGCCTTTCTAACTTTCTTGTTTTACAGCGCTACACATCATTTAGAGTGCATATGTCTTTGGTTCTAAAGTCATTTAAACTGAACTGGTTGCAGAAAAATTAACTCTTGTGGGCCCCCCACCACACTGCAAGACTTAAATAGTTGATTTTGTCTAGGGGACGATCAATACCGAAAGTGACTTACTTTATTACTCAGTCCCCCTGCTGCTGGCAATTTCCTCCAATGTCTGCTGTTCCCAGGATATAGGCAGACCCTCAGCACCTTCATGTACAGTTCAAGACTGCTGGTCCTGCATTACACATGATTGAGTCAGATTGCTGTGACCTGTTGGGTAGCGAAGAAGAGCAGTTTCACAGGACCTATCTTATGAAAAAGAGAAGGTCTGTGGGACTGATAAATGAAAGTATTTCACCTTACTTCTGTCCCTCTAGAAAAATGAGCTTTTTTGCCTTGTAGTGTGGAGGGGGCCCACTGCAATAGTGAATTTTTCTCTAGCCTGGAGTTCAGATTTAAGAAAGACCAGTAAACAGCTCCATAAATGTTATAAAAATAAAATATTGGCATCTAAGTATAGGAAATTGTATGGCTTATTGTGCTGTACTTAAATGTATCGTTGTATACACAGTACACGTTCAATTACCATGATAACATATTTTTATGTAATCTTTCAGCTTGTCTGCACACCATATTATTGGAGAATTGAAATATTAAGCATGGTTATTGTGCTTTTTGTTGCATCCTATGGTGTTGAGGTAGGTTATTTTACTCGACTTTTATGATTCCTGCATTACAATCGTTTAAATAATATTTATTTCAAGAAAAAAATATTTTGAGAAAACATTTCCGGATACATTCCAAAGTTGTTTGTGATTATTATGCTTATAGTATGTACATGCATTTTCAGAGCTTTAAAGATGAATGGTAAACTACTGTACTGAGATTTAAAAAATGTAAGTAAACTTGTATTAAAGCTGGCCTCCACCCCAACATGAAAGTTCCACTCATAATCAATATACATCCCCCTTCCCCAAGGCTTTTTAAGAAATCACAGTTTTCAAAGCCAAAATAGTGGTGCAGAAGATCTGAAGCCCTGAGAAGAATCAGCTATATGGAAAGCAATGCAGAGCTAAATGGGTTGGTAAATATCTGTCTCTTAATAGCAGCAGCAGCATTTGTACTGCTGACTTAATTTTCAGATACCTGGGTGAAGTTTCTATTTAATTTAATTAAATTTATTGTTGTGTTAACACAGTTTACATAATTGTATATTTAATCTGTGCTCCGTCTCCAATGTTTTCACCTGCTGCTGTATCTATATTAAAGAATATATACAACTGTTTCAGTCTCGTATAGTGCTACAAGTGAAAAAGTGCTTCCCTCACAAACTGCACATCTGAAGCTCCAGTTTTGGGACCCTTACAGCAGCTTTTCATGGGAGTTCAAGACCTGCTTTTTGATGCAGACAGCAACAGGGACATTTTTTCCGACCATCAGCTACAACCCCTCTGGGTTGCTGAGGTCTTCACCAGGTTCAAAACTGTGCTGCAACAAGAGTTTATTGGTACAGCAGATAAGCTGGCTACCCACTTGACCAAGGAATTCAGAGACCTGGGCGGCTGCACTAGCACCTTGCAGCCGCCACTGTTCTAGACAGCCATGAGCAGGGTCTAGATGAGCTCTCCTATGCCTTCCTCTCCTTAGAGGACTTTTAAAACAGGTCATGAAGCGGTAACGTCCAGTTGCAAGGTCTCCATGAATCTATTGTGGACCACTCCTTTCAAGTCACAGTGCTCTTCAACAAACTCTTGTATTCCATACTCATTGACTGCCTGGAGCTTGACCACATTCATAGGGTCTTGGGCCCAAGGGAACCTGATGGTCCTCCACAGGACATTATTATAAATTTCACCTACTATTACAATAAGAAAACTCTCCTGCTTGGGACAAACCAGGGCTGTCTTTCCAAGGAGACCCATACCAATTATTTGTAGACCTGGCCCTGTTCACCATCCAGAAATGCTGGTAACTGAAACTCTTCACTGAAGCTCTTCTCAGCCAGAGAATCAAGTATAGGTGAGGGCTTCCCTTCAAGATAATTTTCACTTATCATGGTCAAAGGCACGTTACAATTCCAGAGGAAGCAAAGGTCAATCTAGAAGCTATAGAACTTCACCCTGCGACTGACCCCACTTGCAGCCCAGCCAAGTCTTTTCCTTCTATTTCATCCTCTACTCTCCTAGGCCCATCATGGGAGAAGGTGGCGAGTTGCAAATGCACTCTCTCCTGCACACCCCTCTCATCTGGATCTGAGCCTGGATGGATCAAGTATGATTTTCCCTGCTCTTTGGGTCCCTGTAACCATTTTTTTGAGGCTCTGTCCTCTCTTTATGAGAGGTCTGACCATTTCTTCTTTGAGACTTCTGAGCAATTGGTTATGGTCCTCAAGTTTTTACTTTTTTTGGGGGGGGGTGGGCTGCAACCTGTTCCTAGGCCACAGCCACTAGGCTACCATTAGCAAATTTAACTTCAGTTTGTTCAGCTTTCGAAGGGATTTGGGGTGTGTCAACTTGGGGGTCTGGCTTTCTGAGACCTCTGCAGAGTTGCATCCCAGACAACTCGGGAGTCCATTTAGCATCTCAGACCCCTTCTTGTAGGGCCACTGGCGGTCTGTTCAGCTTCCATGGCCGGGCTTACATTTCCTTCTTCTCTAAATTTACTTATGCTTTCCTCACTTGGGACCCTAGTGGGCACCTCCCCCCCCTTTTTATTTCTCTCTGCCCCCACTCGTTATTGAACCCCTGGTTTCTCACTTCACATACACCCCCACTTTATCCTTGGTAATTAGGAGCCCTGCTAGATTTTTATACGGAGCACTTCTGCTGCTATTGTTTAATACGCATGTTAGTCCTTGCTATTAGCTCTGTTTTAAGATTCCCAACAGAGTCGGACGACCCCTTGTTGCAGCCCCAGTCCCAACCCCGTGCCCTGTGACTAGCTTTACTCTGCTCATTACCATGCCTCAACATTTTTCTACCTCTAGACAGTTCTGGTCTAACTGTTTATTGTTTAGTCCAAATGGTTACTGGTACTGCTTCTGGTGCCATTAGCAAAACCCTCCTGATCAAATTGCTCTAATTAGTAGTTTTGTGTTTTGTTCTATACCCTGCTGGCAACTTGCTGTTCACCTGTGTCGTATTTTTACATTCTACTGCAACTCTCCTATTGTTATTATTTTATAGGAGCAGATATCATGTGCCCTGGGTGAGAAGCACCCCTCCCTGACTATGTACATAGCCACTTGGACATAACATGCGAATATGATGCTTTTGTGTTTGTGCTTTTGATCTGTTTTGGTCCCTCCTCTTTTCCCTTTCTCCTTCCCTCCCCACATACATTGGGGTCCCATTTACCCTCTTCATCCCCCATTCACTCGGATTTCTTCATGACTTCCAAATGGTCTGTCCCCAGCCCCACCATTTCATCACAACCTCTGACATTTTACTCTCAAAATAGTCAAGGCTTCAATTTCTGTGTTAAAAGGGACAACGGTCTGCCATTATCTTAATTCTTGTGGGGGCAGTTTGTTTGCAGGAGACTAGGTTTTCTACCTCATCCACTCTGGTCTTCTTGAATCCACACTAACCATGCTTTTACACTGTGTCCACCCAGGAAAAACACTGAAGTGTCCTGGACACCTTTTGTTGGGATATCCCATTCATGTATTCTTTGGAGATCACAGATCATACCGGGTGGTATCTGCTTTTACAGAGTAAACTTTTGACCACAAGGTCATTATAGTCACTCATTATGCCTCTAACACATTTCAGCAGGGATTCCTCTCCCACCTCTTCAAGGTTGTCTGTGATCATAGCATTCCAACATAGTCCTCAATTCTCTCATGGATCAACAATACCCTCAAGAGGCCGAAGTATCCCATAATTCTTCTTAGGAATCTCTTATGCACTGCCTTCTCCAAGAATACCATTTAGCAGATGTTTGGAGGGAAATCCTTTCTAAATCTAGAGAATACAATTCAACTCAAACCCTCACTGTAGCTTTTGCAGAATCGACCACATCTTTGTGCCATTATAATATTTACCCTGGTTGACAAGATCATCTAAACCATATATCCTGTTTATAGTGAAAATGTATCACCAGATGCAGATGTGCATTAAAATACATATTTCAACTCAATAAGACATTTTTACACAAATGTCCATAGATAATAAACAGGAAATACTGTAAAATAATGTGCAATATAATTTATAGTGTATGCCCACTGTGCTAATTCCAAAAAATTCATGAATATAATCCAATGTGCACACAGTTTTAAACTTTTCCATTTGCAGTACACTCCAGTTTCACTTGTGCAAACACAATTAGCTCCTCATCACAGGTGCCCCTCTCTCCACACCATGTGCTTTCGATATTGCTCAAACCTAAGATAATGGACCTCTATGTCACAAGAGGTCAAACAAGCATGACAAAGCATCTGTATCCATCCTTCAGCCAAGGCACCAAATATTCCACAGAGGATAAATCACAATGCTAGTTGTGAAAAACAAACACAGCCTTCCATAGTGCTCTCTATTACAATTTATTAACCTCCCTAGCGGTATGATTATTTCAGATTTTTGGTGCTGAAAGTGGTACCATTATTTTGCATGGAAATATGTTGTTTTTTTATTGTAGGCTGTAATATTTAGGAATAACTCACTGAAATCTGTCTGAACAAGAGTCTATTAAACATCCCGGGTATGATAAAATTTGAAACACGAAATCATAAATTATAATTTAATAAATAATCATAAAAAAGAATAATATAATAATATTACATTTAATTCAATAATATAATCAAACCAAAAACACTGAAATTTGAAATATAGCACCAAGTTCGCACATCGCTGAGCAAAGTCGCAAAATTGTTTTCAGTGTCTGATGACGTATTTCTGCACGAATCATTATCACTCAATTCTGCAAGTGTTTCTGATTTACTATCGCTGTTCTCTAGCTGATCTAAACCCGCTTTTGACCTAAAGGGACACTTTTTGGACGCCATGGACTTTTCTAAGTTTCCAGGCAGAAAGAACATTCAAAATGCAGACAGGGGACAGGACAAAGCACTAGGGATAAAATGTATGTGAAATGGGTTGAAACAGCAATGTTTTACTATGTAAAATCGTTTTTGAAAAAAATGACTTTTTTAAACAATTTTCAAATTTCCCGCCACCGGCGGCACCCGTACGTCCCGACGTCACAGGGACCGGAACACAGGAGCCGGATGCTGGCAGCAGCCGGAGGAGATGGCCGGGGACGCTGCAGGGGACACATCGCGGGAGCGAAGGACAAGGTAAGTGCTGCAGGGAATCCCTATGCAGCGCTGCATGGTAAGCCCGAGTGTAGCTCGGGGTTACCGCTTTTGATACAGACATTTTACCCCGAGCTACACTCGGGAATACCGTTAGGGAGGTTAACACTCACCAAGCAAATAAACGTACACACAAATGAAAGAGATAAATCCAGCCTTCAATAAATACAGCTCGTTTCCACCACTTTGTAATACAACCTGCAGTAACAGATTTGGCTTTTCTCCGAGTTTCATCCAGCTCCGTTTAGCATGAACCTGGCTAAATGTAGTGCTCTTAATATCTCTCCTCCCCCAGTGAAGGTCATGCATATTCAGTTTGTCTACAGTACAGGATCAAGCTAGTCTCCGGAGCAGGGCGCAGTGGTCCCGGGATATTGGAGAGTTTGCTGGAGATGTCTGGGATGCTGCCCTGGAATCTGTTGCAGGAATTTCTCTTTCTCCCTCTCATGTATTGTCTCAATTGTTTATTCTCCATCAAGCATATAGGACCCCTGTGCAACTGTATCGGTGGGGCAGGCAGGATTCACCTGATTGTCCAAGGTGTAGGGTCCAACAGGGAGATTTCATTCATATGCTCTGGTGTTGCCCCAAGTTACATAGATATTGAAGTGAGGTTCTCCAACTTATTTCTCTAGTATCGCAATATACTGTTCCTCAGGATCCCTTGCATTGTCTGTTGGGGGCACTGGACCAAGAACTGTTCTAACCAGATATCTAGAATTTTATATCTGGCTAGGAAGTTGATAGCAAGGTACTGGTTATCATCGGCTCCTCCCACTAGTAAGCAATGGATAGATTATGTTAATTCTTTACTCTCACTGGAGAAAGTCACACATCAACATAGCAATGCATATCGTAAGTTCCAGCAGGTATGGCAGGGTTGGCTGGATACACCTGGGCTCGCCCCTCCTCAATTGATAGTGGACTGACTTCTGCAGAAGTGATATTTTATATCAGGTGTGTAGCTACACTCCTCCCCCTGGGGAGTTCATGTGCATCTCCCATTCTTGTTGATGAGACGTCTCGGGTGAACCAGAGGTTGTTGTCGATGTGTTTTTTTTTATTGTTTGAAGACATGTTTTGGGCTTTGTTCCTTTCCTCCATTTCTGTTTGCATCTGGTCGGGAAGAAATAAGATGTAAAAAGGAAAACGCAAGATATTGTCAAGAAAGTTTTGGATCTTTGTGGTCTCTGTTTTGTTTAATTACCATTTCTGTTATTCTGTATATTATGGGATTTGCATATCCATGTTCTATTTACAGTTGCAAGAAAAAGTATGTGAACCCCTTGGGATTACGTGGAGTTTTGCATGAATTGGGCATAAAATGTGCTCTGAACGTCATCTAAGTCACAACAATAGAAGAACACAGTCTGCTGAACATAATACTACACAAACATTAGATGTTGCCATGGTTTAATTGCACATAACATGTAAACATTCACAGTGCAGGGAGGAAAAAGTATGTGAGGCCCTAGCTTAATGACTTCTCCCAGAGCTAATTGGAGCCAGGAGTGAGCCAACCTTGACTCCAATCAGTGTGATGATATTGGATGTGTTGCTGACAGCTGTCCTGCCCTTAAAAAACACACACCTGTTTTGGGTTTACTGGTTTCAAGAAGCACTGTCTGATGTGAACCATGCCTCGCAGAAAAGAGCTCTCAGAAGACCTACGATCAAGAATTGTTGACTTGCATGAAGCTGGAAAGGGTTACAAAAGTATCTCCAAAAGCCTTGATGTTCATGTGTCCACGGTAAGACAGACTGTCTACAAATGGAGAAAGTTTAGCATTGTTGCTTCTCTCCCTAGGCGTGGTCGTCCTGTAAAAATGACTGCAAGAGCACAGCGCAGAATGCTGCATGAGGTAAAGAAGAATCCCAGAGTGTCAGCTAAAGACCTAAAGAAATCTCTGGCACATGCTAACATTTTTGTTGACACATCTACAATAAGGAAAACATTAAACAAGAATGGAGTACATGGGAGGACACCATGGAGGAAGCCATTGCTGTCCAAAAAGAATATTGCAGCACGTTTGAAGTTTGCAAAAGAGCACCTGGATGTTCCACAGCACTACTGGCAAAATATACTGTGGACAGATGAAACCAGATTGAGTTGTTTGGGAAAAACACACAACACTATGTATGGAGAAAAAAAGGCACAACACACCAACATCAAAACCTCATCCCCACTGTAAAACATGGTGGAGGGAGCATCATGGTTTGGGGCTGCTTTGCTGCCTCAGGGCCTGGACGGATTGTTGTCATTGATGGGAAAATGAATTCCAGAGTTTATCAAGACATTTTGCAGGAAAACGTATGACCATCTGTCCGCCAACTGAAGCTCCGCAGAGGATGGGTGATGCAACAGGACAATGACCCAAAGCATACAAGTAATTCAACAAAACAATGGCTGCAACAGCACAGAATACGCCTTCTGGAGTGGCCCAGTCAGAGTCCTGACCTCAACCCGATTGAAATGCTGTGGTATGACCTTAAGAGAGCAATTCACACCAGACATCCCAAGAATATTGCTACACTGAAAGTTTTGTGAAGAGGAGTGGTCCAAAATTACTCCAGATCGTTGTGCAGGTCTGATCTGCAACTACAGGAAACGTTTGGTTGAGGTTATTGCTGCCAAAGGAGGGTCAACCAGTTATTAAGTCCAAAGGTTCACATGCTTTTTCCTCCCTGCACTGTGAATGTTTACATGTTATGTGCAATTAAACCATGGCAACATCTAATGTTTGTGTAGTATTATGTTCAGCAGACACTGTGTTCTTCTATTGTTGTGACTTAGATGACGTTCAGAGCACATTTTATGCCCAATTCATGCAAAACTCGACGTAATCCCAAGGGGTTCACATACTTTTTCTTGCAACTGTGTAATCTCATGTGTAATCCTGCTGTTGCAGTAATATCATTGTGGATTCTGTAAGTACTGTTCCATTATCTCTATTATCTTCACAATAAAAGTTGCTTAGATTTAAAAAAAAAAAGAAATGGCTTTGCAGCTCTTACCCCTGAAAACACACACACACGTACACACTATATTTCCAAAAGTATTGGGACACCTCTCCAAATCATCAGAAGCTCAGTGAATTCAAGCATGGTACCATGCTAGGTTGCCAACTGTGCAATAAGTCCATCCATGAAGTTTCCTTGCTACTAAATATTGTGTGCAGAAGTCGCCAACTGTCTGCAGAGTCAATAGCTAAAGACCTCCAAACTTTTGTGGCCTGTAGATCAGCACAACAACAGTGCATAAAGAGCTTCATGGAATGGGTTTCCATAGCTAAGCAGCTGCATCCAAGCCTTACATCACCAAGTGCAATGCAAAGCGTCAAATGCAGTGGTGTAAAGCATGCCACCAATGGACTCTAGAGCAGTGGAGACGTATTGTCTGGAGTGATGAATTATGCTTCTCTGTCTGGATATCCAATGGACATGTCTGGGTTTTGCGGTGCCAGGAAAACGGTACTTGTCTACTGCATTGTGCCAAGTGTAAAGTTTAGTAGAGGGGGGTTATGGTGTGAGGTTGTTTTTCAGGGGTTGGAAACTCTTAAGCTGTCAGCATGCCAAGACAACTTTGGACAATTTCATGCTCCCAACTTTGTGGCAACAGTTTGGGGATGGCACAAAGTGCACAAAGCAAGGTCAATAAAGACATGGTTGAGCGAGTTTGGGGTGGAGGAACTTGACTGGCCTGCACAGAGTCCTGACCTCAACCCAATAAAATACCTTTGAGATGAATTAGAGTGAAGACTGCGAGCCAGGCCTTCTCGTCCGACATCAGTGTCTGACCTCACAAATGTGCTTCTGGAAGAATGGTCAGACATTCCCATAGAAACCTTGTGGACATCCTTCCCAGAAGAGTTGAAGCTGTCATAGCTGCAAAGGGTGGGCCAACTCAAAATTAAATCCTACAGACTAAGACAGGCATGTCATTAAAGTTCATGTGCATGTAAAGGAAAAAGCGTCCCAATACTTTTGGCAAATATAGAGTGTGTGTGTATATATATATATATATGTGTGTATATATATGTATGTATATTATAAAATGTTTCAACCATACCATGGTGTCGTTTGCAGGATGGACCATTAAGTGGCGCCAATGATCTCATGAGAGAATATGTAGTAAGCTATGTGTTATGTAAGGCTAATCATTTTTTTTCCCTTTTAGAGTTTTGTTTACAATAGAACACTCTGGCAACGTCTAAAAAGGATTTCAGGTTACAAGTCGAAGAGTCATTACAAACAACTGCAGGACACATTGGAAAAGAACACAGACTGCTCTTTGCAAAAGGAAATGTTCAATTCAAGTCGACATTATTCAGTCATGGCAAATGAGTATGTTTAAAGTATTCATCATCCAAAATCTTTCAGATAAAGGGGTGGCTTGTGTGTAGACACAGCATGTTGGAAATTATTTCTCTGGCTCATCAAATACCTCCCCCACCATATCCTTCTATCTGCTGTTAGTGCAGTGGTTCTCAACCTTCCTAATGCCGCGACCCTTTAATACAGTTCCTCATGTTGCGGTGACCCCCAACCATAAAATTATTTTTGTTGCTACTTCATAACTGTAATTTTGCAGTGGGAGGAGTAGTGCCACATCATTGGTGTCAGTGGGAGGAGTAGTGCCAAATCACTGATGTCAGTGGGAGGAAGAGTGTCCCATCGTTGGTATCAGTGGGAGGAATAGTGTCCCATCATTGGTATCAGTGGGAGGAATAGTGCCACATCGTTGGTGTCAGTGGGAGGAATAGTGCCCCATCTTTGGTGTCAGTGAGAGGAATAGTGCCCCATCATTGGTATCAGTGGAAGGAATAGTGCCCCATCATTGGTGTCAGTGTGGGAGGAATAGTGCCCCATCATTGATGTCAGTGTGGGGGGGGATAGTGCCCCATCATTGGTGTCTGTGGGGGGAGGAATAGTGCCCCATCGTTGGTGTTAGTGGGGGGAGGAATAGTGCCCCATCGTTGGTGTCAGTGGGGGGAGGAATAGTGCCCCATCGTTGGTGTCAGTGGGGAGAGGAATAGTGCCCCATCGTTGGTGTCAGTGGGGGGGAAATAGTGCCCCATCATTGGTGTCAGTGGGGGGGAAATAGTGCCCCATCATTGGTGTCAGTGGGAGGAATAGTGCTCCATCATTGGTGTTAGTGACACCAATGATGGGGCACTATTCCTCCCACTGACACCAATGATACTTACCTTGCTGACCTCTGCTCCAACCTGGGCTCGCTCTCTCCCTCTCCCATCTACAGCCAGCATACCTGGCTGCAGCAGCACCATCTGCACGGTGCAGACACTTACCGGTCAGCTGTCTTCCTTCTCCGGCCGCTCTCCTCTTCACTTGCTCCGGCAACTCCCTCACTCGATCTTCTTTGATCTTCGCGCTGCCGCTCGGCTCCTCCTCTCCAAGCTCCACCTCCTCGCCGATGATTGGCCGCATGTGTGCCTCTCCTGAGCTACAGTTCCGGCTGGCAATCACCAGCGAGGAGGCGGAGCTGTTGAGTGATCCCTGGGGTGTGGCCAGATGACAGGGGCGTCATGTCATCCACACATTGCCTGGAGATGCATTGAGGAGCGGTGTCTCAGTTCCTAAGACCATCGGAAAAATGTGTTTTCCGATGCTCCTAGGCGACCCCTGTGAAATTATTGTTCGACCCCCAAAGGGGTCGCGACCCACAGGTTGAGAACCGCTGTGTTAGTGCAAAAAGGTGAAAGTCTTTATGGAAAGTCACTACAGTGAACACTTGACATTCATTTTGGATTTTCTCCTAATGTTACCCAGAAGCTACACTACGTTTGTTATGATACCAAATGCAGTAATAATGGAGAAATGCAAATCCTGAATTTTCCATATAAATCTGTGCTTTAACATGCCCCTTCTGCCTTAGAATCCTTGCTATTGGTCAGTTAGGCTGCCTATAACAGCAGTGGCCTGATAGTGAGGGATTGAGCCAAAGTGCTTACTTCTCAGCTGAATTCATTTCTTTGCATTACAGATCACCCCAGGTTTTGAAGGTTTTGAGGTGCTCTAGTAGAAATCTAAAAGTATTTTGAGCTGTTCAGTGTTCTATAAGAATTATGTATGAATAAATTACAGTTTATTTTAATCATTACAATTGGTTTATATTGGTCCTTACATCTTCCAAGATAAGCCTAAACTTCTGAGATCTCGTAGAAAATGCTACAAATTTCAATTAATAATAATTCGACTCAGGGTCGTTTTGATTCATTTCAGAGTGAATGTTTTCTTTGGATTGCTTATCATGGTATAAAACTTTTCTTAAGTCTTAGAGCAGCAAGGTCAGTAACAGACTACCTGTCTTAGGATGTTCCCACTGTAGATGGAGCCGACACACCCGTGGCAGTAGTAGTATTAGATGCACTAGCAATTTTAGATAGCCTTCACTAACAAATCTGTGCTCCATCTAATACTTTTTAAACAGTTTTTTTGGATACATAGATTTTGCTTGGATTTTATATAAATAACTAAAAGCTGATCATTGTAAGCACCCCTGTCAGTGTTAATTGGTTTGTCTCAACCCAAGGCCTAAATAAGACATTTAATGCAATTACCACATCCAACCAAGCAACTGCCATTTAAGTTTTTTTTTTTGACAGGGGGGAGGGGGTGTCAATGTCATTATTTTTACATTTTACCTTAACACACCTGCACTGTACACAGATGTGAGCAGTTTGTGTGTGTGTGTGTATGTTGTGTTACATTGTGCTTGAAAAAATGGTGCAGATGCGTTTATTGTGCCCCATAATGCATTGACAATTAATTCAAATTTAATTTGCTGCCTTTGTGCATCACATGTTAATGTGCAAAATGACATGCATTAAAGCACTGTAGCAATTTGTATGGGCATTTTTAAATAGTTGTTTATTGCGCAAGAATGCTTACAGGATTTACAATCATGTTCAGAGGATGCCATTTCTTCCAATTGATATGCATTCAGTGCTTCCCATGTGTCTACTGTTTTTCAAGAATAATTTCTCTATCCAGAAAGTTGGTAATACATGTATAATGTGTAATTGTAACTTACGTGTGTGACATTATGCCAGTGTAGCCCTAACCCCTTAGGTGTATAGTCCTGCTCAGCCAGGCAATACTCACCATCTATAGACTTGCATTCCAGAGACAGTAAAACAGTCCTTGAGCTTGGTTTTTAACTTTTTTTAGGAGAAATGAATTTGGATGGGGTAAGGGGTGTATGGAATGCCCAAAGGTACTGCAAACTGAGGATAACTTCCTGGAACTATGTACAAGTATTTACACAGCAAAACTCTTCCCATTTTAAATTCTTATACGCAAGTTATTGGCCATAAAATGGCTATGGGGACTCTGGTACTGCTCTGAGGGACATGAATCACTGAAAAAAAAAGTACAGTTTTCAAAAAGGGCGGTCGTTTTTCATTGCTCAAAGTAAAAAAAAAAATATGCAAAATTCCTTTAACACCCCGTTCACATCGGGGCGACTTGGCATGTGATTTGAATGCCCTGCAACTTGAAAAAGTCAAACCCTATTGTCTGCAATTGGAGCGGTCATAGCGGTAGTACATGCACTAATTTTGGTGCGATTTCATTAGACATCTGTATCAGATGTTTTGCAAATCGCACCTGAAATCGGCGGGTCCCCTGACTTTGAAATCGCGAGACTTCACTGCAAGTCGCACAGTTTCAAAGTCGGGCTTGATGTGAACGAGTGCTAAATATCATACCTGGAGTGAGTCCCCTCAAACTACCTGCAAAGTTACACATCTGTACAATGTATAGAACCTGCTGCAGGAGGACTGACATTTTTTTTTTAAATGGCATCTTTGTTTAAAAAAAAAAAAAAAAAAAAAATCCAATCCATACTGAGGGACACCACAGTAAAATATATTTTTTTAAATGTGTGCGGTTCCCCCTAAAAACCCTTTAGGCCTGGTAGGACTTTTCAGGGGAACACCACCTCCCAAAAATGGGGGGGGGGACATGCGTGAGGTTCCCCCCTAAAAGCCATACCAGGCCCTTTAGGCCTGGTAGGACTTTTCAGGGGAACCCCACCCCCCAAAAATGGAGGGGAAAGCATGCCCCCCCCCTAAATTCCTACCAGACTCTTGATCCGAGCACAGGCCTGGCAGGCCAAGGAAGGGGGGGACTAGTGAGCCATACAAAGCAGTGTGCTTACAGTGAAGCACACACACACACACACACACAGCCATCATAATGAAATAGCACACAGCACACAGTTAACCTTTTGATTGCCCCAGATGTTAACCCCTTCCTGCCCAGTGCCATTAGTAGCATCAGTGCTTTTTATTAGCAGTGATCACTGTATTGGTGTCACTGGGGATGTCAGTGACAAGTCAGTTCCCCCCAGTGTCAGAATGCCCGCCGGAGTCCCTCAGTCCCGCTATAATATGCTGATCGCCACCATTACTAGTAAAAAGAAATAAACAAATAAACATTTTTTAGTATCTATACTGCCATTTGTAAATGATATAACTTTCACTTAAACCAATTAATTTACATGTATTGGGATTTTTTTTTTAGCAAAGACATGTAGCAGAATATATTTTGCCCTAAATTTATGACGAAATTTGATTTTTTTAAATTATTTCACTGGACATGTTTAAAAGCAAAAAGTCAAAAATATTGTTTTTTTCTCAAAATTGATGATAAAAATGCACAAGCGATCAAAAACCACCAAAAAAACTCTATTTGTGGGAAAAAAGGATGTAAATTTAATTTGGGTGCAGCGTTGCATGACCACGCAATTGTCAGTTAAAGTAACAGCGCCGTATCGCAAAAAATGGCCTGGTCAGGAATCCTCTGCAGGGCAAGTGGTTAAAGTGAACATTGAACTTAAACTTTGTTTACCTCTGTTAGAATACAATGTTCATGTATTTTGTGCAACAACTACAAATATATTTTTCAGCCAGTAGATGGCAGTGTTTATATGTTTGTAGCTGCATCTATGGCTATACTCTATGTCTTTTTCCTGAATAAAAGTTCCTGTTTACAGAGAAGCAGCAGATTAACACACATGGACTGTGCACTGTCTGCCCTGTAGGGCTATATACAGAATCTCTAATAACCTCATTCATTAAAAAAGTGAAAATTAAATTTAAAAAAGTGAACACACTCTACTCCTGTAGTAAATTAGGGTCAATGTTAGAATCTTGATCAGGTAGTATATTAAATAGGCAAGTTATGTTCAATGCTAAGGTGGAGGACTATAGGGAACAGAGAATAAGATGCTGATTTATCAGACAGAACAGTAGCAAAACAAAGCAGGTTTTCTAACCTGGAGGGTTGGCGTTCAACTGGCTGTTCACCCCAGCAACTTTTGGCTGCCCCACTTGCAGACAGCCACAGACACCTACGTTTTTTTCCCTGATCCATTCAGATGGTTCTCAGATGCTTCTCTTCTTATGCCTGTGATTGCCTTGACTTTGACTTTCAACAAGGGTTGCTGTCTCTTGGTCCTTAAACTTTAGTATGATTGTACCTGTGCCTAGACTTTCTGTTTAACCACTTGCCTACTGAACACTTTCATCCCCTTCCTGTCCAGGCCAATTTTAAGCTTTCAGCGCTGTCACACTTTGAATGACCATTGCGCGGTCATGCAACACTGTACCCAAACAAAATTCTTATCATTTTTTTTAGACAGATTGAGCTTTCTTTTGGTGTTATTTAATCACCACTGAGTTTTCTATTTTTTGCTAAACTAATTAAAAAAGAACAAAAATTGTGAAAAAAACTTTTTTTTCTTAGTTTCTGTTATAACATTTTGCAAACAGGTAATTTTTCTCCTTCGCTTATGTGGCTGATGATGCTCCGCTGATGGGCACTAGTTTGCACCACTGATGGGCACTGATAGGCAGCACTGATAGGCTGCACTGATGGGCACTGACGAGGAGGCACTGATGAGGCTGCACTGGTATGCAGCACCAATGGGCACTGATAGGCAGCACTGTAGGTCACTGATAGATGGCACTGACTGGCGGAACTGATGAACGCTGACTGCGAGCACTGATGGACACTGACCATCAGCACTGATGGACACTGTTGGAACTGCACTGATAGACACTGTTGGGGCTGCACTGATGGACACTGTTGGAGCTGCACTGATGTCCCCTAGAGGCTGTCCTCTTTCATAGTTGCTAGCTACCGGCTTTCTTCTCCTCAACTGTGACAGCGTGAGGAAAGTGCAACCGGTAACCGACAACTGTGTTTACATCATGTTCAGCTGTGTCATTGGACACAGCTGATCACAGGGTAACAGTTGATTGGGCCTTTACTGTGATCTGTGATCAGCTGTGTTCGACAGACACAGCAATCACAGAGCATGCTGGGCGTGTGCCCCAGGGGGCGCGGCTCTGGGAGGACGTCATATGACATCCTCCCAGAACTGGACAACTGTGCTGTAGCCGTCATTCTGCTATAGGCTGGTCATCAAGTGGTTAACTGTAAAAATGTCTCCTGTCCACTTCTCACGGTCAAAGCATGTTGCTTGTAATGTAGCTTCTGCAGGACTGTATGTCTTAGATGGAGCAGTACTAATATAATTAAACAAATAAATAAGAATTAGCCTTATCCATATATTTCATCATTATCATGAATAGATATACAGAGACTGCATAGTATGACGGTGATCACAGGGGTAAAAAATACCAGAAGAAGCTACAATGCTAGCGAAACTGTGAGAATTGGACAGGAGCATCTTGACTATACGGATGTTTGTTATAGTATTTTCATCCTTGGCTATTTATGTCTTGTACTTTCAGAGAGATACAGTCAGGTCCATAAATATTGGGACATCAACACAATTCTAACATTTTGGGCTCTATACACCACCACAATGGATTTGAAATTAAACGAACAAGATGTGCTTTAACTGCAGACTGTCAGCTTTGATTTGAGGGTATTTACATCCAAATCAGGTGAACGGTGTAGGAATTACAACAGTTTGAATATGTGCCTCCCACTTTTTAAGGGACCAAAAGTAATGGGACAGAATAATAATCATAAATCAAACTTTCACTTTTTAATACTTGGTTGCAAATCCTTTGCAGTCAATTACAGCCTGAAGTCTGGAACGCATAGACATCACCAGACGCTGGGTTTCATCCCTGGGGATGCTCTGCCAGGCCTCTACTGCAACTGTCTTCAGTTCCTGCTTGTTCTTGGGGCATTTTCCCTTCAGTTTTGTCTTCAGCAAGTGAAATGCATGCTCAATCGGATTCAGGTCAGGTGATTGACTTGGCCATTGCATAACATTCCACTTCTTTCCCTTAAACTCTTTGGTTGCTTTTTCAGTCTGCTTTGGGTCATTGTCCATCTGCACTGTGAAGTGGCGTCCAATGAGTTCTGAAGCATTTGGCTGAATATGAGCAGATATTGCCCAAAACACTTCAGAATTCATCCGGCTGCTTTTGTCAGCAGTCACATCATCAATAAATACAAGAGAACCAGTTCCATTGGCAGCCATGCATGCCCACGCCATGACACTACCACCACCATGCTTCACTGATGAGGTGGTATGCTTAGGATCATGAGCAGTTCCTTTCCTTCTCCATACTCTTCTCTTCCCATCACTCTGGTACAAGTTGATCTTGGTCTCATCTGTCCATAGGATGTTGTTCCAGAACTGTGAAGGCTTTTTTAGATGTCGTTTGGCAAACTCTAATCTGGCCTTCCTGTTTTTGAGGCTCACCAATGGTTTACATCTTGTGGTGAACCCTCTGTATTCACTCTGGTGAAGTCTTCTCTTGATTGCTGACTTTGACACACATACACCTACCTCCTGGAGAGTGTTCTTGATCTGGCCAACTGTTGTGAAGGGTGTTTTCTTCACCAGGGAAAGAATTCTTTGGTCATCCACCACAGTTGTTTTCCGTGGTCTTCCGGGTCTTTTGGTGTTGCTGAGCTCACTGGTGCGTTCCTTCTTTTTAAGAATGTTCCAAACAGTTGTTTTGGCCACGCCTAATGTTTTTGCTATCTCTCTGATGGGTTGGTTTTGTTTTTTTCAGCCTAATGATGGCTTGCTTCACTGATAGTGACAGCTCTTTGGATCTCATCTTGAGAGTAGACAGCAACAGATTCCAAATGCAAATAGCACACTTGAAATGAACTCTGGACCTTTTATCTGCTCATTGTAATTGGGATAATGAGGAATAACACACACCTGGCCATGGAACAGCTGAGAAGCCAATTGTCCCATTACTTTTGGTCCCTTAACAAGTGGGAGGCACATATGCAAACTGTTGTAATTCCTACACCGTTCACCTGATTTAGATGTAAATACCCTCAAATCAAAGCTGACAGTCTGCAGTTAAAGAACATCTTGTTCGTTTAATTTCAAATCCATTGTGGTGTTGTATAGAGCCCAAAATGTTAGAATTGTGTTGATGTCCCAAT
Source organism: Staurois parvus (assembly GCF_062004578.1). Lineage (NCBI taxonomy): Eukaryota > Metazoa > Chordata > Amphibia > Anura > Ranidae > Staurois > Staurois parvus. Next base: position 1,682,622 of record NW_028318546.1, read on the forward strand.
ATTTATGGACCTGACTGTATATAACTAGGGAGACCCCCAATAGAGATATACCTCTTTTCTGTTAATCAACTACTTTTTACCATACTATGTGTGACAGGACGAGGCTATGTCACTGTGAGAATATAGGAAAATGTGATGCAGGATTCACATTTAGGCCAAGTGTGAAGTTACAGACTAGTGTTTCTGGGCAAAGAAGGCTGACTTTTTGGCTTTCTCTGGATTCTGCAGTTCTGGATTGGAACATGCAATCCTGTGTCTGGGTTTTGCTTTCTGCAACCTGATTAAGTACACAGGTGTGCCAGGTCATTGTATACTCAGGTCTGAGGATAGCTCAGGGCTCCCAGTTTGGAGACTGATCCCAGTAGAGGAGATGGAAGATCTCAATGAGGGGTCATGGGTCCCCATGCATAAACCAAGAGACAGAGGTCTCAGTTCCAGGAGTCAGGTCAGCTCCTATCAGAGTGTCAGGAGAACCCCAATCCAAAGGCCAGAGGTGGGCCGTGCAGCAGGATGCTGTTACTTAAGGCTAGAAAGCCAAGTATCAAAGCAAGCTGGACAACACAGCCTGAGAGACTGGTAAGAAGTACAGCGTGGTACTGTAAGTGAAGCTGAGTGAGCCTATGAGCCAGGTGGCTCTGCCTTTTCCAGCATTTGAACTCTGCTAAAGCTGGAGAAGATCCCCTGCGTCAGAAACTTTATGTTGGACTGTCATTTTGCTTTCTGCTGTTTTACTAAAAATGGGCTACCAGTCCCTTAAAAATAATTCCTGTCTACTGTGGACTTACTATATAAACGCATCCACCACAAGAGCTAACTACCCTATGTCACATATGTTTTAAAATTTGTATAATAAAGTTTATCATTGTTTTAAGAATTTGGTTTGTTTCATACTGTGTCTTTAAAGTCCACCCTCTAAAATACAAGATATTTTGTTGGCGTGTTTTTTGTTCATTCAATTAGAGGTCACATGCACTTTAGGTAAAAAAATTGATGGTGCAATAGTAGTATGCATTTTCTTTGATACACAGATACACTAAAATCAACAGAAAGTGCTGAACATGATTCTAAGCTTTTTTGTCCCAATTTTTTCTCAGAAATTAAGTGTAAATGGGGACGTAACTTAATGTACAAAGCTTAAAGCACATGCCTCATTAAGGCCTTTTAAACAATCACTGACTGTTTACATCTTCTAAACTGCAATGTACACTTACAAAATCTTCACTCACATCTGTTGGAGAAACTGGAACTTGCTTTAGGGGGTTGTTAACCAAAGAAAGCTGTACTCATGTGAGAAAATATGGAATGTACGTTTTGTTATGGAATGGAATGGGTTTAGAAACCATCACATCACACTGAAGAGTAGTCATATGTCTCTCTTGTGATTTGTGGCAGAGTCCAATGTATGATCTGTAGCTCTGATATAAAAAAATACAGTGCTATCTATTTTTATACAGTTTCATCTTTAAAAGCATTGTTAAATTAAAAGGTCAAATAGAGGATGGAAAACAATATATAGGCCAAATAAATGAGAATAGCCAGTTGTACGGTAACATCCTAACCTGTTTTCCATGGTATGCCACGTATGCCTGCACTGTGCATTTTTCTTATATCATACGCATGTACACATTTACATTTGAACCCCCTTCTATGCTACCTTCTCTAGTTTTCTATTGTCCATCATACATCTCAGCAGAAGTCCCCCAGGGTGCATTTTAAATATCTGTTTTTCCATTATCTACCTACTCTTGATGTAGCTTGTTTAATTTCCACATTGAACCTTGGTCTTTTAAATTATTAAAAAAAATTCTACAGTGAAATGTTTTTCTTATGTTTCAGTTGTTTTACATGTAGTCTGTCCCTGATATTCACTTTAGGAGGAAACCAGCTTCTAAAGACAAAGTACATCTCTGTACTTCAACCTTGTCACCACCCTTACACATGTACAACTTATTATCCATTACAGTAAAATTATTTTACATACTTGCCTATCTAATGCAGCTGCCAGGGTATTTCTCACCTTCCCTTTCTACCTCCTCCATATAGCATAGTTTGGTATCTGCAGTGGCTGAGCAGCCGAGGCAGGAGTGCAAGCACAATTTAGTGGCAAAAGTAGAGATAGAAGTGAATATAAAAGGATTTAAATTGTAATCTTGGATAGGGTCAAGGGGTATATGTGATGCCCAAGGTATTGTAAAGCTTAAGGGCAATTCCTTAGCAACTATGTACAAAGATTTGGATAAGCAACAGTCTCTCTTTAAAGAGCGCTAAACCACTTTGGTGTACCTCCTCAGACTCTGGATGATTCCTCCTCTTCACCCAGCTGCACTCAGGGTATTTTCTGTGCAAGGGGCCCAAGAGCTGTTAGTTCAGAACAGTCCCAGATGAGAAGCTAGTTGGGTCTTGCACCTAACTGCCCTCTCCCCTTATCTGGCCCAGGGGGTGTAAGAGTACTCACACTGTCCTCTCTTATTAGCTGAATAGGTTGGTGGCTGACTTCAGGCCTTACGCTGGACTGGCTCCTTCCCTGCTACACAGGCTGGTGCAGTGGATCCTGGGTTCTTCCTGGTGTAGACAATGCCTGGCCTCATGTGGCAAGAGTATGCAGGCAGTTCCTGGAGGATGAAGGAATTGACACAATTGAATGGCCCCATGCTCGTCTGACCTAAATCCAATAGAACGCCACTGGGATATCGTGTGTCCGTTCATCTACCAGGTTGCACCTCAGACTGCCCAGGAGTTCAGTGATGCCCTGGTCCAGATCTGAGAGGAAATACCCCAGGACACCATCCATTGTCTCATTAGGAGCATGCCCCGATGTTTTCAGATATGCATACAAGCACATGGGGGCCATACAAGCTACTGAGTACCATTTAGAGTTGCTGCAATGAAATTTCAGCAAAATGGACAAGCCTGCTACATCATTTTTTCACTTTGATTTTTGGTGTCTTTGAATTCAGATACAAAGAAAAAACTGGTCACCTACCCAGGTCTATAACTGGCTTTTTAAAGGCGTCACAAAGTAAAAAATAGGACTATCCAGTTCAACTTGCCAGCCTACCCCAGTCTAATAATGGCTATTGAAGGCAAGGAACATGGATAAGTATAACTTATCAAAAGAGGGGGATAAGAAAGCCAGTTCAAACTGCCAGCCAGTTAGCAAACTATCAAAAACCAAATTAACCTGTCTAAGAACATGTGTTTAAAAACAGGGGTTTAGTTAGCACACATTTGCAAATACATACGTAAACCACAGAGCCACATCACGACACCCTGAGTATCTGTGGTCCTAACTCTATAAATCTTGAGAGTCCCCACAATGGAGGCACATGCATTTAAATGGATAGAAACAAGGGCAGGTGAACCTGAGGGAGCCCACCCCTCATTAAGGTCATGGGAGCACACCTGACACCCATGAATGTAAAAAGGGGGGGTGCAGCGCTATATAACTTAGCAAATAGTAATAAATAAAACACAGATAATAAACAGTAATGATAAACAGTGACTGTGTGTTAATGACGCCACTGAATGGTGGCTATGAAGTGAGGGAAGTGAAACAGTCCAATGGAGGAGTGCTCTTAAGATCCAGGATGATCCTCAGATGTCCAATATTAGGGACCGTCAGGTGATAAAATGTAAAGATTGCGCACTCACCAGATACGCAATCTCTATGCGCATTTGTGTAAATATCACTGGACCTCCTGTGTCATCATCCTGGTCTGGTCAGATCTGGTCAGCATGTCCCTCATGGCCTGGTACCCGGATAGATGTAGCTTTTCTGTGGATTTGGCCGGTTCCCACCAGAACTCAAATAAATAGAAAGGGCAACATAGTGTAATATCCTTAGGTATCTTTATTATAGGCACAGGATAGCAGGAAATCCAACATACAAAAATTGTACTGACCCAGATGCAAATCAAAGATGGCCACCGGGGCCCCTCGTGGCGCCGGCGGTGAGGCGTCCAACCTGCTGTAGCTTTCACTGACGCGTTTCGAGCGAAGGCTCGTACTCATAGGGGTGCAGCTTACAGTGGTGGACGCAAATGACAGTGTTTAAATACGAGCGATGGCGCATGCGCGATACGTCATGCGCCATCTTCCCTATGCTGAATGTCCACGCAACGGGCGCCATTTTATTGTAGCCCAACCCGATGGCGCATGCGCAAACGCCCTGTCATCGGGTGCACGGAAACAAACAGCAAAAACAAATGCTGTGAGCACCAGGGATGATTTAATCGAATACTATGAGCACCAGGGATGCGCCACGAGGGGCCCCGGCGGCCATCTTTGATTTGCATCTGGGTCAGTACAATTTTTGTATGTTGGATTTCCTGCTATCCTGTGCCTATAATAAAGATACCTAAGGATATTACACTATGTGGCCCTTTCTATTTATTTGAGTTCTGGTGGGAACCGGCCAAATCCACAGAAAAGCTACATCTATCCGGGTACCAGGCCATGAGGGACATGCTGACCAGATCTGACCAGACCAGGATGATGACACAGGAGGTCCAGTGATATTTACACAAATGCGCATAGAGATTGCGTATCTGGTGAGTGCGCAATCTTTACATTTTATCACCTGACGGTCCCTAATATTGGACGTCTGAGGATCATCCTGGATCTTAAGAGCACTCCTCCATTGGACTGTTTCACTTCCCTCACTTCATAGCCACCATTCAGTGGCGTCATTAACACACAGTCACTGTTTATCATTACTGTTTATTATCTGTGTTTTATTTATTACTATTTGCTAAGTTATATAGCGCTGCACCCCCCCCTTTTTACATTTATGTCTTTGAAGGTTTGATACGGTGCCTTTTTTGGTGTACAGCTGCTGTTCATCATATATTCATTTAAGCGCTCACTTATCTTCTGCTTTTCTTGATTACACACCTGACACCCAGCATGTAGCACAACGGCAGCCTGGGTGTCCAATGCACCCACTGAAACTCCAAAATTAACATACAAAGAAAAAACTGGTCACCTACCCAGGTCTATAACTGGCTTTTTAAACAGTGAACATGCCATTGCTCCACAGGCATAAAGCACACTCCCACACCATTCCACTCAGGCATCACTAGCAAGGCTCCCACTTTTCATCCATTACACATCTGCATCAGAGGCTGGTCATTAGCTCTAAAGAAAGGGATTCGTCCCCGAAACGCGTCACCCATTTGACCACACTGACAGTAAGGACACCTTGCCTGCCGTTGTGGCCATCGTCATTTTTCTATGCTTTTTAGATACATGCTTCGTTTGTGAGTATGTTTTTATTATTTTTTACTCTTTACAATAAACCTTGAATAATGCACTAGGTGTGTGCGCCACCTGTTTTCTCTTTATGCCACTAACTGTTTCATGCTTTTCTTTCAAGGAGATCTCAGCAAAAGGCAGAGGTATCTTCTACTCACTTTCTCAGTTTCTATGCATTCAGTTGTGAAAGCAAAAATATCAATAACAAGTTCAATACTTTTTCAATGTGCAGACACCCTAAGTATTCAAATACAATGGGCATAAAATATTTTTCATATTTTTGATTGATAAATTGTACACAAGGGGTTTAATATAGATTTTAAATAAAACATTGTTTCTATAGGATAGACATGGATTAGAAGAGAAGTATGGGAATATCTAAAGAAAAAAAATCCTACTCCCCTAAATGGCTACAGTCCCAATCCCAGCTATAGCTGTCCCCCACCAGCTGTACCCTGAGAACTGAGCAATCAAACACCGCTGATCGCCCAGTTCTCCCTTCTGTTCTGAGCATAGAGCAGTGACTGTCAGTCAGTGGCTCTTTGCTCTGCCCCTCCAGTGCTATTCTTTGTGCAAGACTGTGAAGAGAGAGGGAAGGAATAGCTCAGGTTCTCAGCACGAAACTGAGCCAGCTGTTGGTTCAAAAATCTGGGTGGATCCCAACTGTAAATCTGGGATCATTCCCAAGCATAGACCAGCTGAGTGACATCTGGCTTTAGCCTGCTGTCAGCTGAAAATGGGTCACAGGAGTGCAGAACAAACAGCACTCCTGTGATCTATAGGAGATGTGTAGCCAAAATAGCTTTAGCTATACTTCTTCTTTAAGATATGGAGACATTTGTGGCTGGAAGCATTGTGCAAACTTTTGGCACTATGTAAATCTTGTATAATAATAATAATAATCAAACGTGTTATTCTATCAGCCTGACTAAAGAAATTAAACCAATCAGGAGACTATAATGGAAAGGCAATTCTTAACGCGTAACTCATGCCAATGCAATTGAAGTAATCTTAGATAAGTAACGTTGCTATGGAATCCTACCCAAACACAAGGTTTTTAATTTGAGGCACATAGTTTTGGTGACATGAAATATCCATATGCAAAGAGATCTTGTCTAGCCTATTTATTCTGCAATAAAGAACAGGTTGTTCTGGGAAGCAATGTGATAAGCAATGAAATTAGCATTCCAAAAACTACTTTATACAAGCAGATTTTCAAGTAGTGTGTGGGAATACAAAACAATACAACAATAATGCTCCATAAAAAGAGGGATTATTGGATGCTTGGGTAGTTGTTTATTCTACAACTACAACTCCACAACAAGCCTCAACTTAGCAGTGCTTGCTGCTGTCTCATATACAGTACCTCAGATTGTCTCCCAAGCATCTGATGTCTATGGAAAGATCCAATCAAATTCAAAGTTAATGCCTGTCTTTGTTTTTTGAAACTTAGCATGCAAATGTTGTAAAGTAAACTGTAATAACATATCTCTGTCTGTACCCACCCTTGTGCTGAGCTTTTTCAAACCTTTTTAAACACTTCGTAAAAGAAAATACTGGAAGACATAAAATAGTGTAGTTGTATGGGACACAAATGTTGTCGTTCGAGAGGAACATAATGGACACTGATATTTTCATTGTGTCAATTGTTACCAAAGAAAGGATATACTGTAATGTGAATTAAACATACTGTCATTTCCTTTTGCATAATAAGGCACTATAAAGCTTTATGAATATATAAAGCTATATAATGGGTAGTATTATTGGAGTTTGTTAAAGGCCACTCAGTGTTAATGAGGAGGTGGAGAATCAGCTCCATCACCGAATTAAAGGGCTGCAAGGGCAGGGACAGTGATAATAATGAGCAACTTTAATTACTCTGAAATTGACTGGAGTAATAGCACAGCTGAAACAGTAAAATGGCAGACATTTTTAAACCTATTACAAGACAAAGTTCTGTTACAATTTATAGAGGCCCATGACTAGAAATGATGCTGTGCTGGACCTTCAAATCTCAAACATTGTGAAGCTTATTACTAATGTTCATATTAAAGAACATCTAGATAGCAGTGACCATAACATTATTTAATTTACTACTAGCTAAAAACAACAAGTCCATACTGAAAAGATAAAAAGATTAATTTTATGAGAGGTAATTTTCCAAGGATTTTCCAAGAGTAACTCTGCATGATTTAGAATGTGAGAGAATGTTGTCATTAAAGAATACAGAACAGAAATGGAAATGCAACAATATTGACTGAATATACTGTAAACATACAGCAAAATATATTCCTGTGGGCATTACACCTAAAAGGCTAAAAATAAAACCTATGTGGCTCACGTCCAAAGTTAAAATAGCTATAAATAATAAGAAAAGGGGGGCAAGACTGAGCAGTGGATGTAGTTGGATACTTCCCTCGACCTCTCCACCGGGAATCCGATCATTTATCCTGCAGGAACTCATATCCCTTACCCAAGTGCTGTCTATATAGTACTGGAGGCACCACTCACCCCCAGGCTCCCAGTTGCAGGTTCCCACGCTGCTGCTCACCATGTCTAAATGGCTTAAAGACTCCCGCTCCTCTGCTGAGACTGTGGGCCAAGATAGCACCCTCCTGAAGTGCTCTACTAAGGAGAGACAGAAAGAGGCCATGTAGAAACTCTTCTCTAAAGCCCTGATGAAGAAAGCATTGGCCCCAGAGGATTCCTCCTTAGGCCTTTCTGAAGCAGACAACACTGTCCCACTGGAAGATGTCCCTGAACCCATGCTAGACTGATACACAGTGAGTACCCCAGCCAATGTTTTTGCTATACCTTCAAGGTCTTCTCTGACAACAGAGGAACTGGAGCCAACAGTATCTACAGTCACCTCCTGTAATGCCTCAATTACTGCCCTCACTAACAAGATCAAAGGCGCTAAAGCTGAAATCACATTTATCTGGCAAGATATGCAAAAACTGAGGGAAAGCACATCTGCACTGGAGGAGTGAGTCAGTTCTATGGAGGATGATTTGACACCATTATGGAGGGATGTTAGCTATAATACCCATCTTACAGCTCAACACACAACTTGCCTTGATGATCTTTAAAACAGGGGCCTTGGGGGACACGAGGCCCACTCTACACTGCTTTGGGGGACACAAGGCCTGTTCTACACCACCTTGGGGGACACAAGGTAGTTTCATAAGCTTTAAGGGGGCATGGTTGAGGGCAGGGATGGGGGCGGGGTTGGATGATGGGCCAGGGGTGGGGTTGGAGGCAGACCTGGGCAAGGTTGGGTGGGGCAACTGGTGGAGAGTAAGGTTTGTGCCTGGCTAGTAGGTCTAGACTCGAAATTTTAAGCCCTGCTCTAATCAATATATTATGTATCAACATGAAAGAGCCCAAAGATTTCAGTTCACTGTTTACCTTTTAAGAAGTGGCTGTATAACAATTATGGAGAGTAAAGTTAGATGTATCCCTCTTTAGTGGGGTTGGACCAAATTCACGTTATCTGCCTACCTCTCCACAATAATACAGCTTCCAAGATAAATTCCCTGCAGAAGCATATTACTTGAGTTCTAAATCAAGAAGAACATAGCCAGCATGCCTATCATGACCAGCACAGAGGGGACCTAATATACCCCCACAGATGCTGACATGCAGTTCGATGTCCAATATGACACCAAGAGATTATGTCATCTGTGGCCCAGCCACCGCGCATGTGCAAAATGTAACCACATGCTGGGTTAACCTACATGTGGGGGATTTGAAACCCTTGTGCTCACCCCCCAGACCTGTCACTCCAGATGCCTAGGCATCCATTTTAAATGTAAGCACACCCTATGTGTACCTACTGTTATGTGAAACTATGTTCTGTACAATTGTATTGTTTGTTAATATTGTACTATATTATTTTAACTATTAGAAGAATATACTACGCTATGCTCTCTTGCAGTACGCGTTGACCTACGGATTGGGACCTACGTACTGCATTTCACCTAGGTTGGGTGCATTGAGTGTATATAAGTTTTTGTGTGCTAATCCTCTCATTTGGGGTACTGCTTTTTAAGGCATCTCACTGTATATGACACCAATGTGTGTACATTCTAATTAACTTTTTAATCGCATGTTTTATTGAAATACGGTAATACAATTTTCTACAATTGTTTAATTTTGTCTCATTATGTGCCAGTAAAGTCCAGCTGTTGCTGTGGGGATACTCCGACATTCCTTTCTATTTACACATAACTGGATGAGGCACGGTGGAGGTCTTGTATTTGATATTGATTGGCGAAGGTAGTTCATAAATTGGTTCATAGAGACCAATCGGAATGTATCTCGACAAAATCCGCTACACAGAATTTCCGCAGGCTAATTTTGAACTTAAAGCTACCAGTAGACTACCTGGTAATAGAGCAAATTTGCTCTTTAGCTGCCGCTAAGGCTTTTAACGGTGTTGATTGGCCCTATTTGTGGAAGTTCTTGGCATGTTTCGGTCTAGGCTCTAATTTTATTAAGTGGATTAAAATCCTCTATGCTGTCCCGTCTGTCAGACTTAGGGTGAATGAGGAGTTGTTGGATGTGTTTCCCATAGCAAAGGGGCGGGGTGCTCTGTCAACGCCTATGGTAGTGAGCTCTGTAGGTCCACAGCTTGGGGTTCCCCAGGGCGCAGAGTCTAAGACCCAGCCTGCTTGCTCACCAGAGCCCCTGTTGGTGGGGATGGACTTGCAGCAGGCTGGGACCAGGTCGCGGCCCCCAGGTACACCCAGCTGAGGTGGAGGAGACCGCTAGCGGGAGCAGGGTACAACAGGAGAAGGCACGGGAATCCAATGGGCAAGCTGAGGTTAGGACAGGTGGAAAACAAGCAAGGTCAGGAATGAAGCTGGGGTTTGTACACAGATAGACAACACAGGATTCACAGTGGAAACACATGGGAGCTCCAACAACGTGAAGTTGCTAAGGCAAAGTGGGACAGACTGAGCATGTCTTAAATAGACATGCCAGCTAGGAGGCAGGCTAGGAAGTGATTGAAGGGAAGGACATAAAACCCAGAGCATAGCAGACGATGCCCACAGGTGAGCACAGACAAACACACATGTGAAGGAATCAAGAGCAGCAAGAAGGTAAGAATAAACACACAAGAGGCTGCAGGCTAACTTGTGACATTCCCGTTGTCACCTTTGCTGTTTGCCCTAGCCCTAGAGTCCTTGGCTGCTCATGTCCAAGTGTCTACGACCACTGTTGAATTTGTGAGAGGTCAATGGGTAGATGTTATGTCACTACATGCAGAAGACACACTGATTTATTTGGATACCCAATGTCAGGGCTCCCGGGTATGACCAGAGGTGTGTGACTGACGCAGGGAAACGCAGACTTCAGATATGTTATAAACAATGTAATTTATTAACACTAACCATACAAACATAAACGCAGTGCAATACTAAAACATAACACATTGCAAACAAACCAAACCAACCACCCACAGATAACAGTACATACAATGCAAGCGTCGTCAGGCAGGCCGGGTCAATATCAGTCGGGCAGGTAGGTACAGGGGGAGCAAGCGGAGAATGGTCGGGGTCACAGGCCAGGTTCAGCAGGTAGCGGGCAGCGTGGTACAGAGGGTCAGGCAGAGGAGAATGGTCAGACAAGCCAGGGATCAGAGCAGGGTCAGCAGAGAATCAGACAGGAACAGAGAGCAGGAACAGGATACAGGGCCCAAGAGAAACACAACACCAAGGCAGAGTCTGCAGGTCTGAATGTCCCTTAAATACACCAGTATAATTAGTTCCAGGTGTTTGACTGGCTGCAAGGTTGAGTCTCTGATTGCTGGGAGCACCCGCTGGCCAGCCCTGGTACTGCAGCTCATAAGGCAGCTGAGTCCCACTATTGCTGGCCAGTCCATTCCTGACACCCAAGGACCATTACATCATCTTATTGATGGCTTTGGAGCCTTGTCCAGGTTCTCCATTAATGGAAATAAATCCATCCTTACAGGATACAGGATTAGATAATTAAGTTTTTAAATGGATAGAAAACTAGCTTAAAACCGTATTCAGTAGTAGTAATTAATGATTCATACTTTTAATGGTCTAAAAAATTCTAAGTGATGTACCCTAAGTTTCAGTCTGGGAACCCATACAGTACTTTTTAACCTATTTATGCTAGAGAGTTTGGGATTAAAAGTACCATAACAGTAACACACAACAGTAAAATCAGTCTGTATGTGTAGTAAAGCATGCTTGTCATAGTCATTGTGGAACTTTGGGGGTTAATCCTCTGCATTGTGTAAAAAGGATGTTTGAACCTGTCTTCTCTGATCATCCCCTTTTATTCCAAAGTCCCCAATCCATTTGCTGATAGAACAAAGCCTTGGGAGCAAGCTGCACATACTCAGTTTGGTGTGTAGTGCTAGAAATTTTTTTTTGTGAGAGTGCATGCGATCAGCACAGGGCCAATCATCACTGTCCATACAGAGGGTCAGGGGTCCTGCAGCCTCATAGGACAATCCGGGTAAAATGAAAACTCCTCCTACAAGCTTTAACCAGTGCTGTGCTGGACATTGATAGAAGTCACAAGACTGCCCTAGCTGCTGATGAGAAAAGCTATTTATCAGTTTACTAAAATAATTTATTTTTGATGTTTTGTGCACTTTTGGAGACCAGGTATGGTGAACACAGGGTCAATAATTGTAAAGTTATGCATGTGGGTGCTAAAAATATGCATTTATCATACGTTCTAGGAGGATAGCATCTGCAGGAATCAATGGTGAAGGATCTGGGTGAACCAATGGACTGCAGACATAGTACAGGAAATGACCAGAGACTGCAGATGTACTATAGAAGATGACCAGAGACTGCAGACATAGTTCAGGAGATGACCAGAGACTGCAGACATGGTACAGGAGATGACCAGAGACTGCAGACATGGTACAGGAGATGACCAGAGACTGAAGACATGGTACAGGATATGACCAGAGACTGCAGACATAGTACAGGAGATGACCAGAGACTGCAGACATAGTACAAGAGATGACTAGAGACTGTGGACATAGTACAGGAAATGACCGAAGACTGCAGACATACTACAGGAGATGACCAGAGACTGCATCATACAGGAGATGACCAGAGACTACAGACATAGTATAGGAGATGACCAGAGACTGCATAATACAGGAGATGACCAGAGACTGCAGACCTTTGTGGAGCAGGTACCCGAATTTGACAGGTACCCGTGCTCCCACTTCCGCTGCGATTGCCTAGGCGTTCAGAAGCAGAAGTTGTCCTCCCTTCCTCCCTGTAGTCTTCTGGGACACGTAACAGGTCCCGGAAGACTACGGGGCCATTCACAATGCGCAGTGCTTCTCACGTATGCTCACAAGCTGTCACAGCCGGGTGCCCACACTAAAGATGCCGACGCCAGGGAGAGAAGACGGCCGGTGAAACCAGCGGTGGTGAGGACACCGCTGGACCAAGGAACAGGTAAGTGGCTGTACTTTAAAAGTCAGCAGCTTCAGTTTTTGTAGCTGTTGACTTTTTTTTCAGCTGGAATTTCACTTTAAGGGGCAGATGCTTTGGGCCCTGCCTGGTGCTGTCACAGAAGAGCCGAGTGGCCGGCTTGGTATTCTAACACAGTGGCAGCGATGGGGGGAATACCAGGCCGGCCGTTCCATATTCGCTCCATAAGATGCACAGACATTTAACACCATTTTTTTGGAGTGAAAAATACGGTACTTTCTTGTATTAAAAGGGATATAGACTTCAGAGAGAGTGACATCATTTTGTATTGGTACAAATCATTAGGAAGACCTCACATGGAATATACAGTTCATTTTTGGGCAGAAAGTTCAGAGAAAATCAAACAACCTGATAAGAGTCATGGAGGAGCTCTGCTATGAGGAAAGATTAGCTGAGCTGAATGTATCCTCTCTTGAGAACAGGTGATTGAAGTAGCATATGATCACTACAGATAAATACATAAGTGGTCCATATAGTGAAATTGATGTCCAGTTATTCACTTTCAAGTCATTACAGGGGACAAGGGGTACTCTTTATGTCTGGAGAAAAGATGTTTAACCTTCACATATGGAAAGGCTTCTTCACGGTAAGAGCTGTAAAAATGTGGAATAGACTCCCTTATAAACTATTTCTGGCCAGCTCAGTAGATTGTTTTAAAAAGAGCCGGGTGCATTCCTAAATGCACAAAACATAACTGTATACTATTTATAGGTAATACAGCAAGAGTATATCCCCTCCTGGGGAATCAGGAAGGAATTTGTTCCCCCTCAAATTGGATCATGCTTTACTAGTTTATGTCTTGTTCAACTGCTGGTATAGGATAATGCATATAAAGGTTCTCTATTTTGCTTTTTTTCTTTATTTTTCTTCTGTATTGGTTACACTAGATCAACTTTAGACCAAAAAAGTCAAAAAGAAGAAAGATATAAATACTACAGGCATTTTTCATCTGAATAAAGAAGAGTTAAATTCTGAAGAAGTGAAAACGAACAAAGGTTTGAAGTGTGTTTCAAAAATATGATTAAATACATTTTTAACATATGTAGACATTCATAAATTTATGAAGCAAAATCTATAAAAAAAACCTTTTGCGTTGAATTCTATAATGAGGAATTCTAATTTAACTTCCCATTTTCAACATACAAACTTGAGAAATGTGTCTCTGTTTAATTCCTCTGGGATTTCCAACCCACACATTGGGACATGAATGTTGGGACATGGTACTGCAAGATTTGGAACATTTTACGGTGAAGAATCCTAGGGTTGACCCAAAAATTAAGAAGGGAATTGAAAGTATTCTGAAAAGGATCTTGTTATAAGACCTACTGATAAGGAAGGGGGGGGGGGTTATTACAGTACTTGATAAGGAAGATTATGTTAAATTGAAGAAGTTGGTAGAGAGGGATTATAAAAAAATGTATACTTAAGAAAAAAGAAAAGGAATACCTTATTCCTTCATCTCCCTGTGATATATTAGGAAAGATTACAGTTGCAAGAAAAAGTATGTGAACTCCTTGGGATTACGTGGAGTTTTGCATGAATTGGGCATAAAATGTGCTCTGAATGTCATCTAAGTCACAACAATAGAAGAACACAGTTTGCTGAACATAATACTACACAAACATTAGATGTTGCCATGGTTTAATTGCACATAACATGTAAACATTCACAGTGCAGGGAGGAAAAAGTATGTGAACCTTTGGACTTAGTAACTGGTTGACCCTCCTTTGGCAGCAATAACCTCAACCAAACGTTTCCTGTAGTTGCAGATCAGACCTGCACAACGATCTGGAGTCATTTTGGACCACTCCTCTTCACAAAACTGTTTCAGTGTAGCAATATTCTTGGGATGTCTGGTGTGAATCGCTCTCTTAAGGTCATGCCACAGCATTTCAATCGGGTTGAGGTCAGGACTCTGACTGGGCCACTCCAGAAGGCGTATTCTGTGCTGTTACAGCCATTATTTTGTTGAATTACTTGTATGCTTTGGGTCATTGTCCTGTTGCATCACCCATCCTCTGCGGAGCTTCAGTTGGAGGACAGATGGTCGTACTTTTTCCTGTAAAATGTCTTGATAAACTCTGGAATTCATTTTCCCATCAATGACAACAATCCGTCCAGGCCCTGAGGCAGCAAAGCAGCCCCAAACCATGATGCTCCCTCCGCCATGTTTTACAGTGGGGATGAGGTTTTGATGTTGGTGTGCTTTGCCTTTTTTTCTCCACACATAGTGTTGTGTGTTCTTCCCAAACAACTCAATCTTGGTTTCATCTGTCCACAGTATATTTTGCCAGTAGTGCCGTGGAACATCTAGGTGCTCTTTTGCAAACTTCAAACGTGCTGCAATATTCTTTTTGGACAGCAATGGCTTCCTCCGTGGTGTCCTCCCATGTACTCCATTCTTGTTTAATGTTTTCCTTATTGTAGATGTGTCAACAAAAATGTTAGCATGTGCCAGAGATTTCTGTAAGTCTTTAGCTGACACTCTTCTTCTTTACCTCATGCAGCATTCTGTGCTGTGCTCTTGCAGTCATTTTTACAGGGCGACCACACCTAGGGAGAGTAGCAACAATGCTAAACTTTCTCCATTTGTAGACAGTCTGTCTTACCATGAACACATGAGCATCAAGGCTTTTGGAGATACCTTTGTAACCCTTTCCAGCTTCATGCAAGTCAACAATTCTTGATCGTAGGTCTTCTGAGAGCTTTTTTCTGCGAGGCATGGTTCACATCAAACAGTGCTTCTTGAAACCAGTAAACCCAAAACAGGTGTGTGTTTTTTAAGGGCAGGACAGCTGTCAGCAACACATCCAATATCATCACACTGATTGGAGTCAAGGTTGGCTCACTCCTGGCTCCAATTAGCTCTGGGAGAAGTCATTAAGCTAGGGCCTCACATACTTTTTCCTCCCTGCACTGTGAATGTTTACATGTTATGTGCAATTAAACCATGGCAACATCTTATGTTTGTGTAGTATTATGTTCAGCAGACTGTGTTCTTCTATTGTTGTGACTTAGATGACGTTCAGAGCACATTTTATGCCCAATTCATGCAAAACTCCACGTAATCCCAAGGGGTTCACATACTTTTTCTTGCAACTGTATGTTAAAGAACTGAATATGATAGTTCAGGATACAGATACATACTCTCCCCTTCCTTTTGAACCTACCATAATATTTTAAAAATGAATTGAAGGAGTTGGTAGAGAAGGGTTTTAAAAAAATGTATACTTAAGAAAAAAGAAAAGGAATACCTTATTCCTTCATCTTCCTGTGATATATTATCTACCAAAAATGCACAAGGATCCTGTACACCCTCCAGGACGACCAATAATAATTGGCAATGGTTCAATAATACTTAGGATAAGGGAATATGTAGACCATTACCTTCAATCTCTTGTAACTTCAACCACTTCTTATCTGCGAGATAGGAAACAATTGTTGAATGAGAATAAAAAACATTCTATTAGAGTGGAATAGTAGCTTAGCTACGACTGATGTGGCATCCTTATACACTAACATAAATCCCCCTGTGAAGGTCGAGTTATTTTCTAATTTACAGGGTTTTTATCCATGTAATAATTGTTATTTGTAAAGTGGAAGCCAAGAGATGAAAGAAATGTGTCAATTTTTACTCTACTAGTACAGGTAAAAATATGACATCCTTCCCTTTGTTTCATGAAATGCCCTTTATATGGTGTACATGCTAGAATGTCCCTGTGGAAAACAACACATAAGAAGACACATTCGCAGATTGAGGGATAGACTGAAAACTTGGATTTTGGGGACACGGTCTGTCTGATCACTTTAGAAAATACCATCCTAGAAATCCTAAAGATTTAAGATTTTTGGCGATGGATAGGCTGGATCCACATTGGAGGGGCTGCAACATATTAAATTAGTTATCCAGGATTGAGACACGTTGAATACATGAAATGAAAACTGGGGCACTATTGGGCCTCAATGTGGATCTGTAATTCAATTGCTTCATTGACATAAGATAATGCATTTTTAGATCTGATCCTTTTTTTCAGGTTCTGTAATTTTCATCATTTTTTATTTATCCATTTTGATTCATTTATTTTTATTCTTAATATTTCTAGTAAATTTTAAGATGCAGTGTGTTGTGTATTTTTTAGCCATCCTTTCTAGATAGAGATAAAAAGTATATGGAACTTTATACCGCTTTAAATTGGGTGAGTTAGATAGAATGGCTTATAAAAATAACAAACAGGCCAGGAAAGGGGGGGGCAAGAACCCCCCCTCCTTAACCATACCAGGTCACATGCCCTCAGCATAGGAGTGCCCTCCCCCCAAAGCACCTTGTCCCCATGTTGATGAGGACAAGAGCCTCATCCCCACAACCCTGGCCCAGTGGTTGTGGGGGTGCGGTGGGTGTATAATCGGGAAACTCCCATTACCAAGGGGGCCCTCAGACCCCCCCCATGTGAATGAGTATGGGGTACATAGAACCCCTACTTATTCACCCCCAAAAAATGTCAGAAGTAAATATAAATAATAACACAGTTATTGATAAGTCCTTTATGAAATAAATAAAAAATAAATATGTCCCGCATTGTAAAACCAGCATCAATCACGATGAACCCTGATTTGCATGAAAAAAAAAATCCAACCGCACTCATAAAACGACTGGTCTCATCGAGAGTCACTTGCAGAATGACAGCTGATTCTCCCCCATTGCTAAGTAAACATGGTGGTAGGGGTACCCGGTTATGTAACCAAGTGACCACGCCCTCATAACATCACTTGGAGACCTCCCAGCCAGGTAGGTGATTTTGGATAAAACAGGCTATCATAATTGCCTATACCATGTATGTTGGCATATCTGCAACAAAAAGCATGCTTATGACACTTTCAGGACTGGTAGTTCTGGTTTGTCAGATTAGCACCTGAAAGCTTTGATGAGGCATTGTTAGTAGCCTTCATATATGTTTTCTGATCTTTCTTTCTTTTTTTTTCAGATATTGTTTTGCTGTGACTCTATGCTGTATCTCTATCTGTAGCTGTATCTTGCTCTTTGGCTGTAAACTGGGCTTAAACCTGTTGCAAAGCTGCTGCAGATCTTACACTTACAATTTAAGATGGTGCTGGACACATGGCTGAGCCTTTCTAGCTTTAATGTAAAACAACACGAATACAGAGAAATTTCAACATAGCCATGTAATTCCACTAGAAAGAACATTGCATTATGCAACCATAAAACACAATGTTAGCATCTAATGGCATAACTACTAATCACATTATATGAGAATGACTGTTGCACTTATGTTTGTATAAACAGCATGCTAACAAATAAACACGGGGGGGGGGGGGGGGATAAAGACAATATACTAAAAAGTATCTTTCTATTGCCAAAGCCATTTTTTTACTTCATGCACAGATACTAAATTGCACATTTATACATGAAAACATGCTTAAAACTCCATTTAGGGGATATCGGTGCATTGATAGGCAGTGTCATCGGCCCTGAACAACAAAATAGAGCATAAACCATATATTTTGAGGATTTTTAAGGCACATAAAGACAAAAAGGCTTTTTATATAAAAGTCTATTTTATTATACAAAAAATAGTTAAAATCATACAACAAGAAAAAGGCTGGCAAACATTGTACATCAATCATGGATCACAGTGAACACGATTTAGGAACCAGAGTTCAAGCCATTGCAGGGCCCTACAATGGCTTGAACTCTGCTTCCTAAACTGTAAAATGTTTGACCGCCTTTTTCTTGTTGTATCTTTTTAACCATTTTTTGTATAATAAAATCGACTTTAAATATTTTTATATAAAAAACCTTTTTGTCTTTATGAACCTTAAAAATCCCCAAAAAAGAGGGTTTTTTCTTTATTTCGCTTAAAACTCCAAAACATTCAGAGACATGATTTCTGCAAGCATATATATATATATATATATATATATATATATATATATATATATATATGCTGTATATACACTGCTTGCAAAAATTTAAGGAAAACTTTGAAAACACATCAGATCTCAATGGGGAAAAATATCATGCTGGATATCTATACTGATATGGACTGGGTAATGTGTTAGGAATGTAAAGATGCCCCATTATTTCATGGAAATGAAAATGATCAACCTACAGAGGACTGAATTCAAAGACACCCTGATAATCAAAGTTAAAAAATGATGCAGCAGGCTAGTCCATTTTGCTGAAATTTAATTGCAGCAAATCAAAATGGTACTCAGTAGTTTGTATGGCCCCCATGTTCCTGTGTGCATGCCTGGCAATGTCGGGGCATGCTCCTAATGAGACAACGGATGGTGTCCTGGGCAGGGGCGGACTGACAACTCATGGGGCCCCAGGGCAATAGGGGATCATGGGGCCCCTGTATCCTTGCCCAAACTCAAAAAAGCCTATGAAAAAGGTACCAGGGGCATCGCATGGGGCCCCCTACTGACCCTGGGCCCTCGACAGTGCCCGAGTTTCCAAATGGTCAGTCCACCCCTGGTCCTGGGGTATTTCTTCCCAGATCTGGACTAGGGCATCACTGAGCTCCTGGACAGTCTGAAATGCAACCTGGCAGTTTCGGATGGACTGAATCATGATATCCCAGAGGTGTCCAATTGGACTTAGGTCAGTCGAGTGTGAGGGCCATTCAATGGTATTAATTCCTTCATCCTTCAGGAACTGCCTACATACTCTTGCCACATGAGGCCGGGCATTGTCGTGCACCAGGAGGAACCTAGGACACACTGCACCAGCGTAGGGTCTGAAAATGGGTCCGACAATGGGTTCAAGGATTTAATTCCAATAGCTAATGGCAGTCAGGATGCCATTATCTAGCCTGTAGAGGTCTGTGGATATGCCTCCCCAGACCATCACTGACCCACCACCAAAATGGTCATGGTGAACAATGTTACAAGCAGAATAATGTTCTCCATGGCTTTTCCAGACCCTTTCACATCTTTCACATGTGCTCAGAGTAAACCTGCTCTCATCTGTGAAAAGCACTGGGCACCAGTGGTGGACCTGCCAAATCGGTGTTCAATGGCAAATGCCAATTGAGCTCTATAGTGCCCGGCAGTGAGCCCAGGGCCCACTAGAGGACGTTGGACACTCAGGCCACCCTCATGAAGTCTGTTTCTGATTGTTTGGTCAGAGACATTCACACCAGTGGCCTGCTGGAGGTCATTTTGTAGGGCTCTGGCAGTGCTCATCCTGTTCCTCCTTGAACAAAGGAGCAGATACCGGTCATGCTGATGGGTTAAGGACCTTCTATGGCCCTCTCCAGCTCTCCTAGAGTAACTGCCTGTCTCCTGGATCTCCTCCATGCTCTTTAGACTGTGCTGGGAGACAGAGCAAACCTTCTAGCAATGGCAATAGTATTGTTATGCCATCCTGGAGGAGTTGTACTGCCTGTGCAACCTCTGTAAAACCATTCCTGTTTTGGGGGTTATCTCTATCCTCAATAAAATCTCTATCCTCAGTAAAACAACTTGCTCGAATAAATTAATGCAATCCCTATTTTTTTTGTAAAGCACAAAAGATTAGGTTGTGTCGAGTAAACTGATACCAAATATGTCAACCCTCAAAATTTCATGTATCTGCACAGTGGCAAAAAATACAGTACCCAAAATTGAATCAAGGAGGGTTGCCAATCACTAATTGTCCCTCTTCAAATGGTGACAATACAGTGCATGCATCCTGTATCAGCAGCCACTGATGTGGGAAAACAACAGCTCACCTGAGACTGCCCTCATGCCTTACTTGAACATATACTCATTGATGGCTCTCTGCTGCATTTTCAGCCCCTGCAGCATAGCCAAAGTCAAGCTATACTTGGTGGGTATGTTACAGATCAGGTGGTTTAT
Organism: Staurois parvus; assembly: GCF_062004578.1. Taxonomy (NCBI): domain Eukaryota; kingdom Metazoa; phylum Chordata; class Amphibia; order Anura; family Ranidae; genus Staurois; species Staurois parvus. Next base: position 1,703,234 of record NW_028318546.1, read on the forward strand.
GGCCAGATGGATTTCCCTTGAATTTCACACAGATGAACACTGGCTGGGTAGGACCACCTGAAGTGGCTGCAAACCTTTCTGGCCTGCCTCAAAAGATCTTTTATTCCTGGGTTCCTATCCAGGAACTGCTGCACCACCATATTGAGGATGTGTACCAGACAAGGCAGGTGTGACAATTTTCAATGCCTAAGGACAGAGAGCAGGTTGGTGCCATTGTTACACACCACCATTCCTGGTACAAGTTGTCCATTTCTGGGCTTTCCCCTGCAAAGATGAAAGAATATCTGCCCCAGTGTTTCTCCTTTCCCCTAGGAATGCCAGCTGGAGCACTGCATGGCATCCATTAGACTGAACTGTAGAATAGTCTTTTGAATGGGGACTGGTAGATCAGAAGACAACTCAGCAGAAGATAAGGAGGAGTAGAAGGAGTTGGAGGGTACAACTCTGGCAGCTATAAGGATGCAGGGCCACTGAAAAAATTCTGGTGGTTTGCCTTTTCCAGCAGAATCACCCAGTGGGTTGTTAATGATATGTAACGCCCCTGCCCATACTTACTGGTCCACATGTATGTAGTTTTATGAACCTTGCTGCTGACCACATGGTCTAGTGATGTGGAAACATTGACTTACATGTGATTGTAAAGAGCAGGGATGGCCTTATAGGCACCTGGGACCCTGCCACTGTGGTACAACACAGGCCTGCAATTTTCAAGGCTTACAGACAAGAGATAGTCAAACACATGACTTTGGGGTCTGGCCACTGCCAGAGAGGGGCATGTTCCAATGCATTTGTTAAAATATCATTTTATGGGGAGCAGTACATTTAATAATATTTAAAGCAAGACATTCAAAATATTAAAAAAAATGCTTTTGAAAGTGGAAGACAATCTCTACATATTCCCTTATAATCAAAAAATGGCAGCAGGACTCAAACTTCTAAATCCACTACTAGGATGCAAATCTGCATTTAATCCTGGCCTCCATGCTTACCCATGAAGATTCTGGCATGGAGAGCGTTTGCATTACTAATATTTTAGTTAATCTTGCTTAACTGTGTTGTAGGTTAGGATCAGATAGAAAACTTTTCCAGGATTTAGCAATAGCTAATTTAGTCACCATAGAGATAAATAGGTTTCTTAAAGACTTTACGGATTTCTGAAAGAGTTTACAAAGCAGAGCTTCCAGTTGGAAGTTAGGGTAGTAATGGAGAATATGAAGATACAAATTATGGTCCAGAATCTCCTAAGCTGTGAATGTAGCTAGCCACCAAATTTAATGCATAGAGACCATGTGAATATATTTACAAAAAACTGACCTCATAAGCCCATGTACACCAGCCTTCAGAGGGGAAGGACTAAATGTAAATGAAGATTTTTTTTTCTTGAATAGCTTGGTCCTAAACTCATAAAATAGTGCCACAGAAGCCATAACTTTGACCTATTTGTTAGTTGTTTTGAAACCAAAGAGACATTTGAATAAAACAGAAAGGTTTGGATTCTGTTAGGTGATATTCAGACCACTATGTTTAACCAATTTTTTTTTCGATAGGATTGTATATGCATTTAAAATATTTTATGCATTGTGTTAACTTGTAAAATCCTTACTTATTTAAAGGATAAATTCACCTTTGGGAACATGTTACATGTTCCACCCACCCAATGAAACCCCAACCCCCCATGACAGAAGTATATAGAAAAGTTCCCCATACTAGCTGTTAGTATTTAAAACCAGTGTGGCCATGCAGGGCTCTGCCCACACAGCCGCATCATTCATTCACATTGTTCTGTGAATGAATGAACTACAAGTCCCGACAGCCATAGCCATAGTTGTGGAGTACCTTGGTAGTTCATTGAAACTGTCAGTTTATCTGACAGATCTGCAGTAGACATGCATGGCACCAGCTGCTGATCTGCTGATCGCTGGTGCAATGCTTTACAGTCTCTTGCAGCCAGAAATTTTAAATGTACATTTTTTTTTACCTGCAAAAAATTGTGCATTTATTATTTTTGTGAAAAAGTTAAACTTATCATTTAAACATCCTAAAGCAGCCGGAAGGAACATTGGTAGAGTAAGGAGGGGCAGGAGCAGAAAGAAAAGAGGGACAGTGAAAAACTTGGTAAAAGTGTTGGGAGAGAATTAAAGTGTTACTAATCCCACAACAGTAAAATCAGTCTGTATATGCAGTAAAACATGTTTGTCATACTCACTGTGAAACCTAAGGGGTAATCATCCAAATTGTGTAAAAAGGCTGTTTGATCCTGTCTTCTCTGATCCGTTCCTTATTCTACTGTCCCCAATCTCTGCACATGCTCAGTTTAGTGTGCATGGCTAGAGAGTTTTTTTTCTTTGGGAGGGTGCATGTGATCAGCACAGGGCCAATCAGCACTGTCCAGACAGAGGGTCAGGGTTTATCCAGCTTCATAGGGTAGTCAGAGCAGAATGAAAACTCATACAAGCTTTAATCCGTACTCAGCCGGACAGTGATAAAAGTCACAAGACTGTTATACACTACTGATGAGAAAAGGTATAGAGCAGTTTATATTTACTAAAATAATTGCATTTCCAAAATCTGTGTACTGTGGGAGAAGAGATATAGTGAATGCAGGATACTGGGTTTAGTAACACTTTAAGCTGGTCATACCTGGATTGAAATTTAACTGGTTCAGCTGGGACCAACCAAATTTTGATCCATGTATGGGCTAGCTGGTTGCATAGACGTTAATCTATTGACCAACTTATGTACAACCACCCTGTCGGATTTTTACCAAACAAATCAGTGCCACCATCTGTAGAAGACAACACTGATCATCACATTCTGCTGATGGGGAAGGCTCCCTGCCAGTAGGACACAATAGCACTGCAAGAAGGATACCTCCATCCACATTGAATGAGTGGATGGGGGAATCAGCTTTTTTTTAACACGCTGGTTGAATGGAAAAATATGAATCATGTATGGTCTGCCTTTGTTTCATGTATAAAATTACTGTTTCTTACTATCAGCTCATGTTGCCCAAAGAAAAGATCAGCATGCTTTAAAAGCTTGCACTTCAATCTATTTATTAGCTAATAAATGGTATAAGTCTAAATCCAAATGTACAGCCCATTTTAAACAAATGAGTTTACTTAATTTCCGATTACAGGGTAAAATTGTTGCCTACATTTTGTAGTCTCTCTGAAATATTTGCATGTGGGTGTTGTATTTACCTTTATTCTGCCCTTATCATGTACAGATTCATATCAACATGAAGAAAATATGAAAGTCTGTATCATCAGCTTCAATATTTTTAAAGTTTGTCAACTTTAATCTTTTGTTGGAGATTTAAACTGAAGAATCTACATAAGACATGCTCTCCAACCAGTGTGTAAGGTCTTATAGTAATCTATCCTCCATAACATAGTGCACTCAGGTAATTCTAAAGTTTGTTTGAAGAACTGAAGGGTAATATAAAATAATAGAGATTAACACAGAAATTAAGAATTCAAGACAGAGTGAGATTTAAAAGTCATTATTGTTTGGTTAGATTGTTGAATTAATTGAAAAAAAAATCTTATATGGAAATGTCAGGAAGCCTGAATGCCAATCGGAGTCATTAGGCAAATTAAGAGGTTGTACTTGTGACTATAAAAGTACCAGAGTGAGAAAGTGTGCAAGTCAGGAGGGATTATTCAGTATTGCTACATTCCCCTGCTAATCTTTAGTCAGCAGTAGATGAAGAAATGGGAGAAAAACATGCCGTACTTAACCAAGGGGAAGAGAATGAAATGGTGAGCAAACAGTTCATTCTTTGTATATATAAAAAAATAACTGAACGTAGAAGCTTTTCATAAACATAACTGACGTTGAAAGATAATTTTCTTTTCTGGCACACTTAGCATATCCTTAAACCCATAACTGATATACATTTATAATCAGCTTTCCAAAGCATACAAGAGCTACCTACTATCACAATAATATACCTGTTATGTAATGTATGAAGGTTGCAAATGTTCTGAAATACTAGATGTGATTACCGTGTTCCTCACATTGTATGTTGTTAAGCTTGTTGATTATGTTCACCAAGTACTTTGTTATTAGTTTTTTAACCCTTTCACGCGAGTGTGCATTTATTTTAAGACAAACCTACAACCTGTCTGTAGACTGGCCAAGTGACCCGAACTCTTATATTATAACCAGATCAAAAGTTTTTAATTTTCCTACATAAAACAAGGAACCCACCAAATGCTAACATTATGTCTTGAATGTTTTTCTGCAGCAGTAGTAGTGCGATTGCAGATTGGTGGAAGAGAGTACATTCACATGGATATTCTGCTGATTACATGTCTGAAAAATAATAATAGACAGTATTGATTGATCCCATTAAAATTGGGCTATGACAGGAATACCTGATTAATTAAAACCAAATATATGATGTGGTTAGATAACTGTATTAACTGCTTATTGCTCCTCTAAAGTGTCTTGTTAGTAGTTGTGAAAAATTAAAAATGACTGGTTCTTATTTTTTTTTTGTACCAATTGTCATCTTCACCATATGGCTAGTTTAAAAATATTTATTAAAATACTTTGAAAACATTCAAGTTATCCTGAAGATAAAAAGGAATATTCAGATACTAGTTCTACAAATGTATGCATACATTTAAAATGAAAGTGGCCTAGACTTAAAATTTTATTAAAAACATCATATTATGCAATTATTAAAATATGTGTAGAAAAATGTTTACTATAATCAGAAAACAATAGCTACTGTAGTATTTTATTCCTAGTTAAAAAAAAACAACAACAAAAAAATCCCTGAATTGTAAGTTTACTTTTATATGGCCGTGTGCATTCCTTTTTTCACAGATAAGTGGAAACTGAAAACGAGAAGTTTAATTTAAGCTCCACAGATCCAAAATAATATGTAAAATGCCTTTTAGGCCAGAGTCCAGATTAAGAAGAAAAGAGTAAGGGTAGAATGTTGTCATCTTAAAACGTAACCAATTTTGATCTTTCTATGGAGGGAAAAGGTAAAACAGAAGTATCCAAAACAATAGCATGTATACAAGTGCACTAGGAAATGCAGACTGAACATGTCAAGTTAAGCTAAGTATAAAGTCCAATGAAGGCACCAAATACCCAGTGTTAGACTTCCAAAACACTAAGATGTCTATTTATAAAAAATCTGCTATGTGAATGTCTCATCAAAAGTGCAAAATTAAGGAATAATACCCATAATGTTTGAGTGTATTCTCAGCTGCCTTTTGCTGGACAAATGTACTGTTTCCCTAATATATAAACCTTAAGAGAAAATAGCCATAAGAACATTTGACCTTAGAGTTAGAATATTCATCAACACAAAAAAGCCTAACATTATAGGTTAAGAACTTTCAATCAACAGGAGAAAAAAATTTGAGGGAGGCCTTTGGATTGTGTGCACAGCCTATTGAGATTCCCGTGTGAACAGTCGAATGAATGAGTGTTTGACCAATTAAACCTCCAGCTGCTCTATGAAGTAAGGCATTTAGTAGCATCATTTTTACCACTGTTAATTGTGAAAGCTCCCTGTCTGAGGCGTCTGCTGATAGGGAGCCAGCACTGGTCGGTGTCCTAAGAAGCAGTGACTTATCACTGTCCGGCACATTCAGCAGTCAGGCAGGACCTCCTGGCTGTCATGTGAATGTAAACTAAGGAATAGTTTAAAAAAAAACCTTTTTGGTCCCCCCAAAATCATATCAGGTCCTTTGGGTCTGGTATGGATTTTTAAGAGGGGCCCTATAAAAATAAACAAAAAAATAAAGCCCCCCCGCCAGTGGGATCCCAATGATGTCAACAACCAAATATGGTCATTTCCACTTAATCCTGTGAGGACCAGCAGATGTCATTCAAAAGGAATGAAGTGGTGAGTTCAGTTGCGTTGGTAGATGCTTGGGCATCAGAAGTGATGTGGATCTTACATTGCGGTACTTTTTATATTAAAGGACTGTGTGTGTTTATTTGAAATTTCCACCACATTCATGTGGGAGTGTATTATCTGGGATCCCCTTATTCTTAAAGTGGGCCTCCAGATTCAATTAACACCTACCTGAACACCTCCACAATCAGCATGGTGACAATATGTTTTGGTACCCCCCATTTTAAGGACATGTGGTATATGATTGGTGGGGGGGGCAGGGGGGTAGACTTGTTTCCTCCTTTTCTTGCCAGCTAGGTTGAATGCTGGAATACGGGTCTGGAATGGATTTGGGGGGATCTATCTTTTTTCTTTCTCATTTTTGCATGGGGTTCCATCTTAAAATCCATACCAGAATGTAGGATCTGGTATGGAATTTTGGGGGGAAGCATGCTGTTTTTTGTGGGGTCCCCCATGAAAGTCATACTAGACCTGGAGGGCCAAGTATGAATTTTAGGAAGTACCCCAACACTGTTTTTTAAATACTATCCCCTTGTATATATTCACCTGTCATTTGGGAATCCCTTGGACATCTAGCGATTAATCACTAGTTTTTAGGATGCTAGCAGGTGCTGGCTCCCTACCAGCCAGGATCCCTGAGCAGGAAGCTGTCATGCTTGGCAATGGTAGTAGTATTGCTTTTAAATGTTTCACTTCACACTGAAACTGGAAGTTCAGGAATCTCCATAGACTGTGTACACAGTGCAGAGGTCTCACTCATAATATTTCCCCTTCTGGTGGAATGTTCTTAAACTATAGTGCTACTTTCTGTATTGACGGATGTTTTTTTAAGTATATGTGAACCCCCACCTTGTAAAACAACCTATTCAGTTTAAAATAAAAGTGAAATACAAAACATTTATGTATGCACATAAAAATTTATAAATACCATTTTCTCTTTTTATATAAGTGATCATCTTCCCTCTGGTCTTAGCTGCATGAGGAACTTAGAGAGCTAGTGGAGGAGAAACAGCAGTACACTGAGCTTCCCACTGAATAGTTGTGCAGGGGTATTGTGAGCACAAGTCTAATTATTGGAGTAGAGCGGGCTGAGTCTCAACACAGCTAGAAAAATGACCATGCTGTGCTCTTATGCCTAGTGTGGTCAGTGTTCAATAGGAAAGAATAGGGTCTGGAGAGGAACGTCAGATATTTTACACAAAGGAAGCAATACAAAGAGAAGTGGATACTTTTTCATACAAGTACATGGTACAGCAGGCACTTATCAGGAATATGAAATGTTGGGTCTACATAATTTTTAGCTGTTATGGTTGAATGTTCTTATTACTATTTTCTCTTAGGATAGAAAGATAAGAATGGCAACAAATAGAAACTGACATTACACACGTATTACAAACATTAGAGGTAATATTTATTACTTTTCAAGAATGATGAGATTATTTGTGCATCACATTTTTTTATAAAAAGCTCCCCAAGTTTTGGTTCATACACAAAACAGTCAACACATTTTGGGGACTCACAGATATTCTCCTCCCCATTCTGGATGCAAAAGTAACAAAAACACTTGTGGACAGCACCAATGTCAATCCGGGTAGAGAGTAGTTTTAGATGTGCTAGCAGATTAAGACTGCATTCACATTGGTGTACTGGTCAGTACACCCAAGCAAAAGGCCATATTTATCTGCCTGGGAGGCTTTAGATGGGCTTGACTAGCAAATTAAAGCAAAACTAAAGGTGACACTATTTTCATTTTGGATAGGATAAGGTTAGGTTATAACCCGTAGTATAAAAAAGGAAAGTGCACAAAACTGCAATAATGAAGCAAAGTGAGCAGCAAACACATCTCTCAAATATATACTAATTAAATAAAACGTGTTGTGCTGTAAATACATATATCAATTTGTGCAGTTAAAAAATAATATATAAAAACGCCCACTGATACATAACATATTAACAAAATGTAACACATAAAGTAACAAAAAATTATGTGAAAAATTGTATATAAAGGTAAGTCCCCTTTAAATAAATGTAAACTGATAGTGAAGAAAAAAGTCCCCTTAAGATTCAATATGGACTCCTGAAGTAATTTCCAAACTGTGCAATATCACCAGTGCCACCAGTCACCAGGAAGAGTGAATAATATGGAAGCTTACCAAATGTGCTTTAAAATTCCATGCAGTCCATATCATGTAAAGAGAGCACACACATTCTCCACAAAGTGTAAATATTGTAAAAACACCATTTATTAAATATAGAGCCACACTTACAAACACAAAATCAAATGCACATATCTCAAAATTCACTCAAGCCAGTAATAGGACCACACTTCCAGTATATTCCGTGGGCTGGGCCATAGCCAAAACATGATTTGAGGGGAAACATTTTCAAAATGAGGGAAACTGGGTGTCACCAGGACTAGTGTCCCCATTGGAAGATTTCCCCTCTACTACATTTATGGGGACAAGTCTGCGTTTGGGATTTTCTTTCACTTTCACAAAAGAGGGTAAACAAGACAAACAAAGAGGGTGAATCTCCCTAATCGGGGCACAGACAGTAGTAGAAAACCTGACAGGTGTTAAAATCCCTAAAAGAAAGGTTTGCCTTCAGTTATACTTTAAAGCTGACCATTGTAAGCTCCCCTGTCAGTGTTAAATGGCTTGTCTCAACCCTTTACCAGCCACTTTTGCTGGGCAGCTTGGTCTGTTATATGACCATATTCATCAGTACCCAATGGATCGTCAATAAAATCTTTACTGAAGTACAATCACATCACAGAAGACTTATTTGTCAGGTATGTGACGCCTGATGAAGGGGTCCTGTACGACTCCAAAATGTTGCACTATGTCCTCTGTACTGTGATAGTTCCTCAATAAAGATTTTGGATGCTATTTGACAATCCATGGTGTACTGGAGAATATGTGCATATAATCTTTGCTGTCTCCAGTTCCAGCTTCAGCACCCATTATTCCTAAGCTTTATTCAGGAAAGTGTGCAATGGGAATATTGACAAAGCTATATTCCCATAGCTTGGTCTGTTAAACACTTTGGTGCTCTCTTTAGACTTTACAAATGTGAATCTTCAAATCTGGGCCCTTTTTTGAGGGACACCCGTGTCAGGGATGCGGGTGTTACCAGAAGTGTGTGGACTGACACAGGGAAACGCAGGCTTCAGATATGGTATAAATAAGACAATTTATTAAGACTAACAATACAAATATAAACGCAGTACACCAAACCCCAAGCTAACACAAATACATACAAAAGGTGGAACAAACCCAAACCTAAACTGATATAAATACACAGGTACATACACATATAGAGCACAACGTAGTCAGGCAGGCCGGGTCGATAACTATCGGGCAGGTAGGTACAGGAGAAGCAGGCGGAGAGTAGTCAGGTCACGAGCCGGGTACAGCAACTAACGGACAGGTAGGTACAGGGGGTCAGGCAGAGAATGGTCAGGGTCACAAGCCAGGGATCAAACAGGAGAAGTCAGCAGAGGTCAGGATCAGGCAGGGTCGGCAACAAGTCAGGCAGAAACAGGAACAGGAATGCAGGTTACAAGATACAGGGGCTTATGGAAAAACACACACCAAGGCACAGACTACAGGTCTGGCCATCCCTTAAATACACCACCTGCAATCAGCCCCAGGTGATGGCTAATTGCCGAAGTGAACCTCTGGTTGTTGAGAACACCCACTGGCCAGCCCTGGTACTGCAGCCCACAAGGCAGGTGAGTCCCACCACTATTGGCAAGTCCGTTCCTGACAACCCAATTTTTGTTGAAAGCTGTCTTACCAGAGCCATTGTAGTTTATCAAAAGCTAACTGATCTTCTGATTTGAATCCAGTGCCTAATTTCTACTTGCTCCAAGTTAAGTTAAAGTAATACATGTATTCTGGGGCATTTCGATTACATTGATGTATACATCATAAATAGTTGCCACCACAAACTGAAAACCACCTGTAAACCATATGTCTTGTGCTTCCCAGACTGACAGCTGCCATTGTGACCAATCTCACAGATTAGCCAAACCTGCCCAGATACTTCCCCCACCCAGAGTAACAACCATTATATAACATAATATTCGACTGAGGTGGTAGGGTGGGGGGGGGATATAGCCATGGCTAATCACCATTGTATTATATATGAGGTTCTTAGATAAAGTATGATAGCATATAACGTGGTTGTAAACCGTTATGTGGCTAGCTGTGGCTAGATGATACACAGAGAACAGAGATGAAATGTATTTTCCTACATATGTTGTACCTACTTATCTGCAGCCCCCTCATCTCTACAGCCTCCTAAAAAAAACACATATTTTATACAGCATTTCCAAGCTCCAGAAAATAGGGGATAAGGATCTGATGTTATACACTTCAAGAACATAGAGCAGGGCACTGAGTATAATCTGAGACCAGAGTGGATGGAATATACACACTTCAATCTAAACAGTCTCATAGGCAATTAATCACATGCTGTGTCTTGGAGGGGAGACAGGGTTGTCTGGTGCTGGCATAGACTGTCTGCAATGCAGATAGCAGAGAAATGAGAGCAGACAGAAATCACAGTAGGTGCTTTGGATCAAATCAAGTAAACCTATATGCTTTAACAAGGATAAAAGGACTCAGTGAGCGCTCACAATATAAACTCATAAAAGCAGCTGTGTACAGTAAAGGAAACCATAAACCTTTCAAGGAACATATATGTAAAATAAGTGCAGCGCTAAGTATAATCCAGACAAATATATGGTAACAGGGTTCATAAATGGGTTATTAGTCCACAAAACAAGAGCTCAAAAGGTGATATACTATTCCCACGGTCGTAGTTTAAGTAAGACTCGGTGAGGGGCAGGGTATGTATAAAATGCGCACTCACCGGAAGCGCAAAGAAAATGTGCAATATATCAACAAAATGGAGGTCTGCCAGGGGGTCCCTTTCAGGATATGAATAGAGCCAGCCCAGGATGGATGGACATCGTCTTGATAAATGCTCTCAAACCGGAGGTCCACTTTAAGGACAAGGGTGCAGCCTCTTCAGTACAGTGGAATAGTCACCAGGGGGAGCTCAGCTAGTGATCAAATGAGGCCGCCGGATCTCCGTGACCCGGCGGCGGGACGTCAAAGCTTGCAGGCTTCGTACACTAGTATGTCTTCAGAAGGGGTGTGCCAATTTTACATATATAAACCTATATGCTTTGTTTATTATTAATTTCAAAGGTTTACAGCCACTTTAAGGTCTGTTGGTGTTATGTCATGAAAAGTAAGGGTTTGGTGTAAAATATTGTAACATCTAGTTGCATAATACACAGGTGTGGGGTTATGAAGTGATAATACACAGATTTTTAACAATGTACTGTATTTCTAAAGCCAAGACCTCTTTCAAGTTTTCAACAGAGATTGAAACTTCTGTAAGTTTTTTTTTTTGCTTTGTCCCTGTTAGGGAGATTTACTCTCTACAGTCAACTCTTTCAGTGGGGACACCTGTTCTGATTACAACTTTCTAAGCAGGAATCTGCCCTTATATGGAGATTTTTCTCTCAATTTCTGTTCTGTCTACAGGGAAATGTACTCTCCTTAAGGAGACAAAAAAGACTGACAGAGACTTTAGTCATTCTCTACTTTTAAACATAAACAAAAATTTTTTAAACATACTTTAATTAACTTTTTATCTCAATTTGCAGGAACTGTTTGGTTACAAAACTGAAAGATGGCGTAGTATCCTGTGTCTAATTGGTTACATCTTTTCACTGGGGTTCCTGAAGCTTCTCTTCTATTGGAAGCCTGAGCTGGATGTATGGTGCCATTGTGTCCCATGTAGTTTAGCAAAAGCTGATGTTGTTTTGCTCAAAAGAGCTGTAAGTATATTTATGTACATTTAAGTACATTGGTCTTTGCCTGTGTGTATCGGGGATATGGCATAATCATACTGGCAAGCAGACATCATTTGCTAGTAATATAGGATGGCAATTGTGTAAAGTACAGTGACCACATGTCCCCAGGTTCAAGAGATGATCCCCACTCTCTGCAGTCTGTCCCTGATAAAAATGTCCCCTATTTTGTTCCTGGGACACATTGAAGTCCCCCAGAGCTGCAAGTACCTCCTAAGCTGCCTGAATTCCAGCCTACCAGTTTGATCTCTGCAAAGCTCTGGATAATGGATCTTCTCTGCTTCAGTTCCTCCAGTTAGTGACCTCTCCTGTAGCCATTCCCCTAGTCCGGTGATGGTGAACCTTTCAGAGACTGAGTGCCCACACTGCAACCCAAAACAAACTTACTTATCTAAAAGTGCCAACACTGCAATTAAACCTGAATACTGAGGTTTTAGTTTAGCAAATACTACTCATACATTAACATATTTTGTCTTAAAAGAAAACCCAATAACAGAGCTTTTTTCCACAATGTTCCACAATGACCACCAGCACAAGGGGCAAAGTTCCACTGACCACCAGCACAGAGGGGCAAAGTTCCACTGACCACCAGCACAGAGGGGCAATGTTCCACTAGCCACCAGTATAGAGGGGCAAAGTTCCACTGACCACCAGCACAAGGGGGCAAAGTTCCACTGACCACCAGCACATGGGGCAAGGTTCCACTGACCACCAGCACACAGGGGCAAAGCTCTACTGACCACCAGCACAAGGTGGCAAAGTTCCACTGACCACCAGCACAGAGGGGCAATGTTCCTCTGATCACCAGCACAGAGCGGCAATGTACCACTGACCACCAGCACAAAATGGCAATGTTCCACTGACCACCAGCTTTTGGCCTGCTCTGAAAAAGGCATCTGAGTGCATTTACTACCTTGTGGACCTGTGGGGGCTTCTGCTAAAATCACAGTCCAGTGATCCCAGTCCAAGTAAATATAAATATAATTTTCTTGGCAGCGCACTCACCGGAAAAGCCGTGGCTACTGAGTCACGGCTTGTGACTTCATTGTCTGGCGCCGCTACTCCTATCCGAGCATGCACATTGGCCCCTATGTGTGCCCTTATCCAGTGCTCGGCTGCTGGGGTGATGCTGGGGCAACTTAGCTAGTAAACCTGAGAATGTATCCAGTTTTTTTGCCAGCTGACCATAAAGACTGGAATCATCTATATAGTCTAAGAAACCGGAAGCTACGAGCATTTCATCACTTCAGTTTCGCCGGATAAAAACAATGCCATTTTTATATTGGGAAAGCATCTGATCACACTGATCTTGATGAGATCAGATGATGTAAGAGCAGAGGAGATATCTACAGTCTAAAAGACCCCAGATTTCTCAGAAAAGAATACCTGTCACTGCCTATTGCTTTCACGGGGGATATTTTCATTCCCTGTGATAAAAATAAAAGTGATAAAAAAGGTGAAAGGGACAGTGTAAAAATAATTTAAAAAAAAAGCACCCTCGCCCCCGTGCCATGTGTGCAACTGCATGCGCAAGGGTTAGCCCTGTGTCGATATGTAAACAGGAGTTGCACCATGCATGTTAACTATTGCCCCAAATGTCAAATTGAGGGCAGTAATTCTAGCACTAGACCTCCTGTGTAGATAAAAAATGGTAGCCTGTAAAGGCTTTTAAAGCGATGCCTATGGATATTAAAAATGTATGCAGTTTGTCGCTGTCGCAGGGGGCATGCGCAGTTTTAAAGCATGTTATGTTTGGTATCTATTTACTGGACATACCATCATCTTTTATATTTTACTAAGCAATTTTTGTGCATTAAAAGTAAAAAAAGTGTATTTTTTCCTAATAATTTGCGTTTGAAAAATCGCTGCGTGAGTACGATGTGACATAAAAAATTACAGCACCCACCATTTTATTCATTAGGGTGTCTGTTTTAAAAAAAATATGTAATGTTTGGGGTTTCCAAGTAATTTCCTAGCAAAAAATAGGCATGTTGAGTCAATACATAGAAGAATTTAATTTTTTACCACAAGTTTTTCGAAAATTACAAACAAAATTTTTTTTTTACAGAAAGTTGTCATTTAAATGATATATTGCTTACACATGCCATGGGTATATGTGGAATTACTCCCCAAAATACATTATATTACTGAGTATGGGGATACCACATGTGAGAGACTTTTTGGTAGTCGAACCATATACAGGTCCCCAAAATAAAAAAATAAAAAACCCAGAGGTGATCAAATACCACCAATAGAAAGCTCTATTCGTGTGAAAAAAAGAACATACATTTCAATTGGGTACAGCATTGCATGACTGCGTAATTACCAGTTGAAATAGCACAGCGCTGAATAGCAAAAAATGGCCTGGTCAGGAAGGGGGGGGGGGGGGGGTAAATCCTCTGGAGGGCAAGTGGTTAAATGTTTATTTGTATACACATGGTAAAAACACAGGTATAAAATCAAACAGCTTAAATAACAAATAACTTTAAAATAACTAATATATAATTGACCCAAATCAATTGTAGTATCTCTTTAAAACACATGTGAAGATAACTTCCCACATACTGAGACACATCTGTATGATGTTCCACCCCTTTACTGCAGTTTGTGCCAGAGTTGCAAAGTCATAGAATTTTTGGGTAAGATCCAGCTTTAAACTGGCTTGTTTTCCTGACAAAGGAACATCTGAGGACATCAATGGGGTGTCCCTCTGGCATGATGAGTTGTCCTAATCCACAATCAATATAGTGTTTGTTGACCGTGCAGGTTGATAATTAGACAGCACACAAGGTAGCATACTTTTAATGTACTGTATGTCGTTTGAAAAAGCCTCATATATAACATATGCAGTGAGGGAAAATTGAATGCGTTGCACATAATAACCAATCAATTCCAAACACAGACTGGGAAAGTAAACATATTAGACTGTCAGAGCCAGCTTCTTTACCTGTGCATCTTTCTTACAGTTGTTATGCAATCTCACAATGTATTTGCCATTTCCTATTATCAAAATCTTGTTTACTACACCTAATAACAAACAATAGAAGCTTTTACCAATTAGCATAGCATATTTTACAGCATAACAAATTATTAAAGTTACCCATACACAAGCAAAAGTTTACACAGTATGTGAAAATTTCTTTAAAAAAAAAGAAATACAAATACAATTTAATCATGTATGTAAGATTTGAACAAACTGTATAGGATCATTGGTCAGTATACTAAGCTGGGAAAATGTAGGTGATTCCTACTGTGCAGAGATGATTGCATTATATCTAAACCCTACATTATGACATTATATCTTATTAACATACTATAGATTTATATGTTTAATATGCTAAAGTGTATCATTGTATTATTGTATTGTAAAGCACTTGATATCTCAGGGTTACAACACTTGCTCAGTTTACTCTATCTATTGAGGAGCAACATTCTTATGCTAGACTGATCTCGTGATTTAGACTCCAACTCCCCCCACCCCCCATCCCCTCAACATGTCCATTACATAGATGGGAGTGTTTTGTAGTACACAGAAGATAGTTGGGAAGGTTGATAACATTGATGGTAAGTCTGACCTCCTAAACTTTTGGATTATTGACAAATATAATCTGGGTCCTAGAAAAGGAGACCAAGATAAATGTCTTTTGAAACTTGAAAGCAAAATGGATTTTCCGTTTAGGTTCAAGATCACCTTATGGTTTAAATGAAGGCTTTACCATCCTTCCTTTGTGTGTGATTGGGGACTCTGTGCTTTTTGTTTGATTTTGCCAAATAAATGCTATATAATGGCATGAAGTGTAATTTTGGTCCTTAATTAGTGACGCATTAATATTGTTTGAGCGCACCAGCAGTGTGTATTGTGTTGTGGATATTGTGTTGTGGATTGATGTGCTGCTGTAGTGTTATTTTTTGTCCACAAGATGGCATCTGTTGAGGTACTGAGCATATGGGGGGGGGGCAATATCTCTATATATAGAAGTGAAGCAAAGGATAGGTGCCATTTTGCCACCATGTGGAACTAAGCACAACCAGCCACTATGTGACCTATTTTAATTCTTTGTACTCCTGATGAAGCTCTGTTTTTTGGAGTGAAACATGTAGAGGTTCTTTTTTTCTTTTCTTTGGGTTTTTCTTTGGGAGCACTTTTTGAATGCACATGGTATTTATTCATCTCCCCCCTTTTTGGAGTGGTCTGCACAGCACTTTATAGTGTATCATTTGCATTCCTCAAGATAGTGAAGTATTTTTGAATGGATATGGTGATATATGGGGCTTGTCCATTAGAGGCTGACATTAAGACCCATGGATGAGTGTACCCGTATTACATATCTATAGCAAGATAGATTATACTAGCCAATTAGTTCTGTCCATGGGGTAACTTTATCTCCTTAATAGAGATTATATATTCCATCTGATAGGCTTATGATCAAACTATAGTGTCTTCTGTATGCCATAACTTCATCTAAAACGGTATGGTATATGATCTGGTCTAGTGTTATTAACCATTTGAATGTAAGGTAAATAATTGTAATGGTATCCAGTTATACTGTTGTGCGTAGTACATTCCACTCCAATAGGCATTCATTACAGCTTAGCATACATTTTATATGTATATGTGAATAAAGGTTATATTTTCTATTCATCAATTGGCCAGATGGTGTGTAGGGACATGCACCCTCGTCCGGCATAGATTTGTTGTTTGCCAAAGATGATGATTTACAATTAGGGTTTAGCTCAAAGGTTGATAACATCGTTTAAGGTTTCAGTTAAATGCACAGGAAACTAGAAATAGATAGAAGCTAATCTGCTTAAGTTTGGTTCAGGAACAGTTTTGCAAATCTAATTTAAAGTCTACAGGCAGAATCAGCTTATTATTCAATTTGGCTATTTTCTGGGGTAGTAAGCAAGCTATTGCCAAACAAAGGGCATAAGAAGCTGGGCATTGCCATGGGGAACATGTGCCAATGCTAAAATTAAGAAAACAAAAATAAAAAATACACAATTCTGCCTACATAGAACTGTCAGAAAACCTAACAGCTTTAATACACACGCCGGCAAACTGTTGCTGTGGTCCAACCCTTTTATAGAAAGGAGATAGACAGAGCTATACATTCTTCCAAATTATTGGCTTCTGTGACTCATCTGACCAGTGGCAAAGGCTATACAGTACATTATGTGTGCTCTTTATTTCTGGCAGAAAACCTGCAAACTTTTTGGTAAAAACCTCACAATTCACAAACTCCCAGGGACTTACCCAAACTTCGTCCTTACAAGTATACTGGAATATTGGCAAGATTAACAGGCATTTTATCTACCTGCAGAAAATTATATTTAACCTGAATAGAAAACTAATGCAACCACTACATCCAAGGACTGGTAAACTGTACTATATTACATTCTTGTAATTCTATAAAATTTTAAATATACTTTAAACAGTGATAAGCTGACTGCACATATATCTCTCCAGAGTGTCTGTATGATATACAGTATACTATACAGTGGATGTGCATTCTAGGTGAAAAAAAAATAACTGCTCAAGGGTCTCCATTAGATGACACATGATAGGGACTTTATATACTGTATATATCACATGTTAAATGAAATTAAACTATACATTATAATCAGGTCAATAATCATTAAATATAGGAATAGTTTGTGGGGGTTTTATGTTTAAAGCAGTATTAAACCCAAAAGCAAACATTTATTAGATTGCAGCTTAACAATTCTTAGATGTGATGGATGCATTAGTTTCATTTTTTAAGTCCCCCCCCCAATTCTATTTTCATCCGATAATCCAGCCAGCAAGCCTGTTGCTTTTCAGAAGCACAAGCTTTTTGGCGGGGCTTACTATGCCCTTGCACTAGTGGTGCCTTTGCTCAAGGGGGTGCTCACCAAGGCAGGAACTTTGGTCATGTGTGCAGTCTAACATTAAGACTCAGAGGTGAGCTTCCACAGCATATAATAATAAATCAGAGTTGTGTGTTAGGTGGTGTTCCATTGCTCTATACACCATGACTTCTATTTGTTGTATTAAGAGTGGAGGGTTGAGCCAGCCCACCTCCACCAGCCAGCGTACCTCTGTTACCACACTCTCAATAACTGAATGAGAACCCATCAGACACATAGCATAGATCTCATGCATGCAGGGGTGGACTGACCATTTGGAAACTCGGGCACTGCCCGAGGGCCCGGGGTCAGTAGGGGGCCCCATGAGATGCCCCTGGTAGCTTGTTCATAGGCTTTTTTGAGTTTGGGCAAGGACACAGGGGGCCCCATGATCCCCTATTGCCCGGGGGCCCCATGAGTTGTCAGTCCGCCCCTGCATGCATGTCATGTGTTAACTCCTTTTCTCCCTTAGCATGTGGCTAGATTGAGGGTCTTCATAATACTGGTCTGCTCTGGGAAAGTGACTGCTAGGGAGGAAGCCAAAACAGCCACCCCCTTGTTACTGGAGGACACCTCACCTCTCCCAGATATCACTCCTTGACTTGTTGCCATGTGTCACGCATATGTACTTGGTTATACTTAGTAACTACCTTGTTCTCTTCTCCTTAAGTTCTGACTTGACACTGTAGTGTACTATACTTCATACCCCTCTATTGCATTCAAGGCCCAGGTTCTTTTTGGATATGCCAGCCCCATTACACACCCCTTCAAATAACTGCAGACCAAGGACAAGGGAATTTTTGACAGTCTTTACAGATCAACTCTAGTGCAACCATGATAAAAGTGCAAGCGGTTCATTTTCCTCCTAACCCTGACTAACTGGAAAATGGCCCATGCATACCTCTCAGGCATTAGTCCATAGAGAGCCGCACCCAGGGATCTCCGGAATAGAAGTTAGGAGAGACTGTTTCTCCTTGTTCTGTGATGTAACAAGAACAGCAGCACACCAGAGCACACAGAGGAAATCTTGTACATAAGCCTTCCTCCAATATATACAAGTGGGGTGGCTGAAGCCCCCAAAAGCTACAGCACCAGGAGCAAACATAACCCTTTCCCAACCCAGCCCGGGCCAGTACCTAACTTTTTAAGCAGTTCCCAACTTGCTTATAAGCTCCCCAGCAGAATGTATCAGTTTACATGGATAAGACAATCCATTTACCACTGGCAGGGGTGATTCAAATGATCCTCCTTTATTTATTCATGTAAAATCCTTATACCAAGAGGAAAAAAATTGCTGTAACTGATTGTAAAGTGTGAGCTGGAGTTTGGCTTCCATTTGTTATTGTATTCAAATATGCTAATACATTCAACCCTCATCTCCCCACCCCACCCAACAATGAAAAAAACAATGCTGTTGTCTGCTGTGTTTTCTGTTCTCATTCCTCTAGAGATATGTCTTGCTAATATAGGAGGTGTTTTACTGGCCAGATCACCAAGGGAAAACAAGGGTGAAAAAAACTAAGAAATGAAAACTAATGCAGCCACCACATCTAATGATTAATAAATTGCAATATAATAAATTTTTGGTTTAATACTGCTTTATTATGGGTCTAGGGCAAACAGTAAAAAAGATTTAAAAGAATATAAAGGCCAAGTTACTTTTTAAATATATACTGTCATTCTTTCTCTACAGGATGATCTTAAACAGTACATAAAAAAGCGGGTGATTGTGATCCAACCTAATACTATGGGAGAAAAACCAGGTCATCAGCTCATTCAAGATGAAAATTCAGTTCTCAGTAGATCTATAATGAAGCCAGAAGGAAAGGTACTTGTACACTTTTGAAAGACAAGTCAGCCTAAAATTTCCATTTAGATATGTAGATGATTGTTGCCTCAGAAATCTGTGATGAGACCTGTCAGGTTCCTAATCTATTCTTAAAACATTTGTGTCATCAGTATCATACAGTATATCAGTTTAGGATGGATTGATTCAAAATATGTATGGTAATTAAATACAATATCTAGCAAGTTATTTTTTACTTGGTAAGATGTGTGAACACCTAATTTTTATTATTAAAATGAACACACTGTACCACTAATTATCGTGTTGATACTTTATTACATTACAGGTGCGATATTTAGAAGTTCAAAAAATACGTTATGTTTGGATTCCTTCTATAAGCATGTTTAAGAAGATTGGGTAAGTTGAATGGAATAAAAGAAGAAGGCAAAACTTCATGTCATCGATCACATACATAAGTGATTCCATACCATATGATGTTCTAATTCCAGCATCCTAGATGAGTCTCTTTCCTGTGCAGATGTTCACACAAAATATGGTTTTGGTTTAAAGAAAGAAGAACAAGATATAAGGTATATGCATTTAATAATCATAGTCAAGCAGATTTTTTGAGTGTTACACAGAATTCTATAAACTTTCAAACTTGCATGGTTCTTTTAATCCCTTTACCCAGTTTCAACAAGAGTTTAGTATCCTGGCATTATCAATATCTCCAATTAAAACATGCAGCTGTACCTCAGCTAGGGACTGAGAGGTCTGTTTTCATAAATTTCTACTTGAAAAGACCTTGTTACACCCTGAACATTAAAAACTAATCTCTTCCTTTTATAGTACTTTACTACAGCACAAACCCACTCACCTCCATACTTCAAGGTTCCGTTGGCTGCATGATATCCCGTATGTTTCAAATGAAACAGGGATAAGATCCTTCATACTTTAGCACCACTATTTCCATGAGATATAGACTTATTCAATTACATATATATCACAAGATCTATTATACACCACTTTGACTTTTTCAGATGTGTAGGAGAGACAACCCTAATTGTCACAAATGTCATAAGTACCCAAGGGACCTTCTCCATATGCTCTGGGGCTGTGACAAAATTCACCCTTTTTCGTCCAAAGTAACTCAATTCATTGCAATGCATTTTGAGCTGCCTAATGTATGTAACCCGAAGTGAAGAGACGTTTACTGGGTGTGTTGGAAGATATAGATTTGGGTTCATATCAGAAACAATTCTTGTGATTCTTAGTGTTCTATGCTAAGAAAACCAGTTGTGTTATAATGAATACACTCGGAAGTCATCCATATTAAAATGTGAAAAAATCTGATTAATAATGTTTTAATGCTTTATAAGCTAACTTATGAAGCCAGGGGATGCCCTCACAAATTTGATCAAATCTGGGCCCATAGCCATTCCTTCCTTGATTACCAGACTTAAATTTTTTGTTTAGTTCCATTTTTCTTCGTTTTTCAGTTTTTTAAACAACAGGAAACATTGCATTGCAGAGTGCTATTCTATTAATAATTATGTGGCACCTTTTGTTATTCTATTTCTATGTATAAGCTGCCCCCATGATGGGGGGGATTGTCTAACTATCTGTTAGACAACTGGTTGGATGTGTATCTTGCATCGCTTGTATGCTGCATATGCTGTATTTACCTTGTTTAAATGTTCAACAAAAAAACAGAATATATATTAAAAAAAAATGTGCAAGGTTGGAAGAACTCTCCAGCTATTAGGTCTTTGTTAAAAAAGCCTAATGTTTTTCAGTGAACTTCCCTCCTTTGTGAAAACTAGTGGTCAATGGTGACATCTGACCCGGACAATGCTCTTCTAGTCTTATGTCTGATATAAAAAATGTCAACTAATACTTGGCTGACCTTTGAGGTTTGCAACTCTCCAGTTTGTATCTCAAGCTTAGATATATGAACCTGCCTAGGTCAAAGCCTCCATGGGGAAAGGGGAGCCCAGCTCAACTCCTATGCTCACTCATGGTCATATCAAGTAAAACAATTCTACAAGACTTTTGGCAGAACAAGGTGACCCAAGTAAAATGTGTATGTTGTATTTTGCCAGACGACAGATCTGTGGATTCAATACAATTACAGTGAAGGTCATCCCAATCTGGAAACTACTTTTCAAAGAGGTAGGATAACAATGCTATATTATTAAAGAACTACATTCTATTTTTTATTGTGGGCTAAATAAATTGCTGCAGGGGTAAAAACAGTTACTTCACGAAGAATAAAAAAATATATGGGAGAAACACGTAAACGTGTAAATAAATAAAACTATATTTTATTTTGATGTTCATATTGGCAATAGGAAAAAAAGTGGAAGGTAAAGAAACTAATTGTATGCGATTGTTTTAACCACTTGCCGACCAGCCACTGTAGAAAAACGGCTACAGGGCGGCACCGCTGTGCAAAATCATGTTTTAAAACGTAATTTTGCAAAACAGGTAGGGGCGTGCACAAGGTGCGCGACCGCCCTACCCGTGCCGCCGATCGCGGCCGCGGGTGTCAATCACCGGGTCCCGGACAGTCATCACCTGCCGGGTTCCGGCGATTGCCGGCAAACAGTGACACAGAGCACAGCTGCATTGTTTACAATGCAGCTCTGCTTCCTGTCAGCTCCTAACACACTGTTCCTGAGAGCGAAGTTTAGCTCTCGGGATCAGAGTGTTCCCATAAAGTACACACCCCCCGCCCACTAGTAAAACACTCCCCTCACACAGTTAACCATTTGATTGCCTAAAAAAAGTTAACCCCTTCCACCCCAGTGCCATTAGTACAGTGGATTTTTTTGCACTGATTACTGTATTGGTGTCACTGGGGATGTCAGTGACCCCAAGTCAGTTCCCCCCCCAGTGTCAAAAAGTTCACCGCAGTCCCACCATAAGTCGCTGATCACTGTCATAAATCGCTGATCACCGCCATAAGTCGCTGATCGCTTCCCTTATTAGTATAAAAAAAAAAAATCCCAGTATCTTTCCC
Source organism: Staurois parvus (assembly GCF_062004578.1). NCBI lineage: Eukaryota > Metazoa > Chordata > Amphibia > Anura > Ranidae > Staurois > Staurois parvus. Next base: position 1,725,705 of record NW_028318546.1, read on the forward strand.
GCCATTTGTAGATGCTATAACTTTCACGTAAACCAATTAATGTACATGTATTGGGGTTTTTTTTAGCAAAGACATGTCGCAGAATACATTTTGGCTGAAATTTATGCTGAAATTTGATTTTTACATTTTTTTACTGGACATGTTTTATAGCAAAAAGTCCAAAATATTTTTTTTTCTCAAATTTGTCAGCCTTTTTTTTTTATAACGCAAAAAATAAAAACTGCACAGGCGATCAAATACCACCAAACGAAAGCTCAATTTGTGGGAAAAGAAGGACGTAAATTTAATTTGGGTGCAGTGTTGCATTACCGTGCATCTGTCAGTTAAAGTAACGCAGCAACGTAACACAAACCGCTTCTGTAACCGCTTCCTGACCGCCCTATAGCAGAAATACTGCTACAGGGCGGCATGGGTGCGCAAAATCACATATATATATATATATATATATATATACAGTCATGGCCGAAATTGTTGGCACCCTTGATATTTCTCCAGGAAATCATGTATTTCTCACGAAACGTATTGCATTAACACATGTTTTGCTATACACATGTTTATTCCCTTTGTGTGTATTGGGACAAAACAAAAAAAGGGAGGAAAGAAAGCAAATTCGACATAATGTCACACAAACCTCCAAAAATGGGCTGGACAAAAGTATTGGCACCCTTTCACAACTGCGGATAAATAAGAATGTTACAAGCATGTGATGCTCCTGTAAACTCACCTGGGGCAAGTAACAGGTGTGGGCAATATAGAAATCACACCTGAAAGCAGATAAAAAGGAGAGACGTTCACTTAACCTTTGCATTGTGTGTCTGTCTGTGCCACACTAAGCATGGACAACAGAAAGAGGAGACGAGAACTGTCTGAGGACCTGAGAACCAAAATTGTGGCAAAATATCAACAATCTCAAGGTTACAAGTCCATCTCCAGAGAACTAGATTTGCCTTTGTCCACAGTGCGCAACATTATCAAGAAGTTTGCAACCCATGGCACTGTAGCTAATCTCCCTGGTCGTGGACGGATGAGGAAAATTGATGAAAGATTGCAACGCAGAATAGTCCGGATGGTGGATAAGCAGCCCCAAACATGTTCCAAAGACATTCAAGCTGTCCTGCAGGCTCAGGGAGCATCAGTGTCAGCGCGAACTATCCGTCGACATTTAAATGAAATGAAACGCTATGGCAGGAGACCCAGGAGGACCCCACTGCTGACACAGAGACATAAAAAAGCAAGACTACAGTTTGCCAAAATGTACTTGAGTAAGCCAAAAGCCTTCTGGGAAAACGTCTTGTGGACAGATGAGACCAAGATAGAGCTTTTCGGTAAAGCACATCATTCTACTGTTTACCGAAAACGGAATGAGGCCTACAAAGAACAAAACACAGTACCTACGGTAAAATATGGTGGAGGTTCAATGATGTTTTGGGGTTGTTTTGCTGCCTCTGGCACTGGGTGCCTTGACTGTGTGCAAGGCATCATGAAATCTGAGGATTACCAAAGGATTTTGGGTCGCACTGTAGGGCCCAGTGTCAGAAAGCTGGGTTTGCGTCCAAGATCCTGGGTCTTCCAGCAGGACAATGACCCCAAACATACGTCAAAAAGCACTCAGAAATGGATGGCAAAGAAGCGCTGGAGAGTTCTGAAGTGGCCAGCAATGAGCCCAGATCTAAATCCCATTGAACACCTGTGGAGAGATCTTAAAATTGCTGTTGGGAAAAGGTGTCCTTCCAATAAGAGAGACCTGGAGCTGTTTGCAAAGGAAGAGTGGTCCAAAATTCCGGGTGAGAGGTGTCAGAAGCTTATTGATGGTTATAGGAAGCGACTGATTTCAGTTATGTTTTCCAAAGGGTGTGCAACCAAATATTAAGTTAAGGGTGCCAATACTTTTGTCCAGCCCATTTTTGGGGTTTTGTGTGACATTATGTCATATTTGCTTTTCTGCCTCTGTTTTATATTTGTTCCAATACATACAAAGGGAATAAACATGTGTATAGCAAAACATGTGTTAATGCAATACCTTTTTTGTGTGAAATACTTGATTTTCAGGAAAAATATCAAGGGTGCCAACAATTTCGGCCATGACTGTATATACATGATTTGCACTCCCCTCCCAGATAGCGTCAGTACACCAGTCATCACATTTAACCCCTTGATTGCCAGGAACATGCTCATGCACAATAAACCTCCATTGCTAGTATAGTGTCTGAACGGATCAATATCTTTGATCAGATCAGCACTATACCAGCGTTCACATTAGTATAGCGTCCCCAAAAACACAGCATAAGCGGGATCAGGCCCGGCACCTGCCAGAACCTGCGTTTAGCCCCTAAGCTTACCCCCCCTTCTCCCCCAGAAAGTGCAGTGTCAGTAGGTCATTGTCACTTGATACATTGCACACAAAACCGCAGTGTTCGCAGAATCAGGCCTGATCTCTGTTAGCACTTGTCGGTAAATTTTGATGACTTTCATATACAACAGAGTGCCAGTGCTAGTGCCGCTCTACCTTTTGGTGAACTGGCGAGTACCAGCGGTCTAGTACATCCTGGTCTTTCACATACCTCCTTGATTTTTGGAGCTGTTTTTCACGAAATATCTGTATGTGTTGATTGTGGATCAAAGCAATTTATATGCACAACAATTTATCAAACCTTGCCAGACCATCGCATGGAAACTCATTACGGTTTCCGAATTTACATTTTTTTTGGGCCTAACCCTCAACATGGGCATTACTAAAAGAAATGAATTGTGGTTGTATTGGTCCGCAGACCCGATTCATCATATGCCCATGTTCTCTGCTGCCATGGCCAGGCATAGATATGAGAGTATAATGTGTTTTATGCATTTCAACGGCAATACACTCTGTCATCCTCGGGGTGACCCTGAATTTGACCGGCTCCACAAAATTCAGCCCCTCGCAAATCACCTTAACCAAAAATTTGCAGATGTCTATACTCCCCAGCAAAACATCTGCGTTGATGAGTCCCTGATTAATTTTTCTGGCCGCCTTGCATTCAAACAATTTCTCCCCAGAAAGCGTGCCAGATATGGGGTCAAGATGTAGAAGACCTGTGAGAGGACAACAGGCTATACTTATAAGTTTCGGATTTATGAGGGAATAGATAGTCACGTGGAGCCCCCCGGATGCCCAGGCTACATGGGGAGCAGTGGCAAGATAGTTTGGGACTTGATGTCATCCTTTTTCCATATGGGGTACCACACATGCGTGGACAATTTTTATTCAAGCGTGCCACTATTTAGACATTTCTACAATCTTGGAACAGGAGCATGTGGCAAAGTGTGACCTAATGTGTGCCCATCATTGGAAGTGGGTGGATGCAGGGCGGTATATACCAATGGTGGGCATACCACAAACTTTTTCTGGCAGAGATTTTTTCTCTTTTTTTCATTCAGTCCACAGGCTGCATATAAAAAAAAAGAACATAGCATATATACCCAACAAGGACCAGCGACGTACTGGTACATCACTGGACTTTGAATGGTTATACCAGGATGATGCCTACAGCTGCAGGCATCATCCTGGTATCGTTTTTTTCAGCCAGCGATCGACTTTCATGTAAAAGCAATCCTAGTGTCTATTTAGCTGCAGGATTGTTTTTACAAGCAGCAGAATTTGATGCCCCCCCGCTGCCTTCCACGGCCTTCTCGGGCAGTCCCGTGCCATCAGGGAAACCTGAGAATGCAGCCGGAGTTTCTGCCAGCTGACCATAGAGCTGCTTGGAGACCAGAGTGGTGCTAATCATCTCTATAGTTTAAGAATTCGGAAGCTACGAGCATTTCATCACTAAAGTTTTGCAGGATATAAACAGCATCATTTGTAAATTGGGAAAGCATCTGATCACACCGATTTCGATTTAATTAAATAAGTTAAGGGCAGAGGAGATATCTAGAGCCTGATAGACCCCAGATTTCTCAAAAAAGAATATATGACAATGCCCATTGAAGATATAGGGGATATTTGCATTCCCTGTGATAGCATTAAAATTGATAAAAAAAAAATGAAAGGTACAGTGTAAAAATATTTAAAAAAATTAAAATAACTTAAAAAAAACAAACTCGCCCCTCCCATGCATGCACACCTGTGTGCACTATGTAAACAGCGGTTGCACCATACATTTGAGGTAGCACTGTGAACGTCAGATCAAGGGCAGTAATTCTAACACTAGACCTCCTCTGTAAATCTAAAATGGTAGCTTTTAAAGGCTTTTAAAGTGTTGCCTATGGATAGTAAAAATGTATGCAGTTTGACGCCATTGCACGGAGCATGCGCAGTTTTAAAGCATGTTATGTTTGGTATCTATTTATTCGGCATACCATCATCTTTTATATCTAACCAAATAATTGGCCAATATATAGTGTTTTTGTGCATTAAAAGTAAAAAAAAGTGTATTTTTGTTTTAAAAATTGCATTTGAAAAATCGCTGCACAAGTACTATGTGCCATAAAAAATGGTAGTACCCACCATTTTATTCACTAGGGTGTCTGCTTTAAAAAAATATAATGTTTGGGGGTTTAAATTAATTTCCTAGCAAAAAATACTGATTTTTTTCATGTGAACAAAAAGTGTCAGAAAAGGCTTGATCTTCATGTGGTTAGAATGATGTGTGGCATAAACTTCTAATGCTGGCCATAAAATGCCCCCACCCCCCAAAACGACCCCTTTTTGGAAAGTAGACACCCCAAACTATTTGCTGAGAGGCATGTTGAATCAATATAAGAGTCCATTTTTTAACCACAAGTTTTTGGAAAATGACAAACCAAAACATGTAGCAGAATACATTTTGTCCTAAATTTATGACAACATTTTAGTTATTTGGGATATTTTTTATGACAGAAATGAGAAAATATTGTTGTTTTTTTTTAAAAAAAAATTTCTTCAAAATTGTTTTTGTTTATAGCGCCAAAAATATAAAGTGCACAGGTGATCAAATACCACCAAAAGAAAGCTCAATTTTGTGAAAAAAAGAACATAAATTTCATTTATGTACCGTATTGCATGACCGCGCAATTGTCCGTTAAACTAGCACAGCGCTGTATAGCAAAAAAATGGCGCAAATTGCAGTATCTATACCGTAGTTTGTAGACGCTATAACTTTAACACAAAGCAATCAATATACACCTATTGGGATTTTATTTTTACCAAAAACATGTAGCAGAATACATTTTGCCCTTTTACTATGTATTTTTCATAGCCGAAAGTAAAAAATATCGTTTTTCTTCAAAATTGTCAGTCTTTTTTTGTTTATAGCGTGAAAAATAAAAAGCACAAAGGTGATCAAATACCACCAAAAGAAAGCTCTATTTGTGTGAAAAAAAGGACGTAAATTTCGTTTGGGTGCAGCATTGCATGACCGTGCAATTATAAGTTGAATTAGTGCAACGCCAAGTAGCAAAAAGAGGCCTGGTCATTAAGGGGGGGTAAATCCTCAGGAGTGCAAGTGGTTAATGCTGTGTGTCTAAAACCTTCATTATAACTGATATATATTACAAAAGTGCTTATATTTTGTGCTTAAAATATTTAATGTACAGTGTGTAAATCCAGAGACATTGAGGTTGATTTACTAAAGGCAAATAGAATGTGCACTCTACAAGAGCAGTTGCTCCAGAGCTTAGAAAATGAGTAGAAGCTGATCTGATTTCCATCATCCAATCATGTACAAGAAAAAATGCTGTTTTTGTTTTTTTTTTCCTTACACCTGATTTGGTATTCTGTGCAAAGTGAAGCTTTGCTGCCTTTACTAAGCTTTGGAGCAACTGCCCTTGCAGAGTGCAACTGCATTTTGCAAAGTGCACAGCCTATTTGCCAATATCAACCCCGTTATGCCGCTAAAAACCTTTTGTATTGACCATGCACCTTACCAGGTCATTAAATGGCAGGGGCTAATGGGCCATATACACGATCAGAAAATTGTATGAAAAATGCCACTTTTAAAGTGATCGTATGATAATCTGATCGTTGGCAAACAGCAATCATCTGAAAAAAATTGAAGGGACAAGCGTCAAGGGACAATTGTTATCGTATAATACCAGATCGTACGATTTTCTTTCAATCGGTACAGCAGTCGTCCAAATATACAATATAAATTCATGACATTCTTAACAATTTTATTTCGTCATACAAGAATTTTCGGAAAGTTAGTAATCGCTTCTCTTTCAATATGAGACTAGCATGCAGGAAAACAAACGACAATCATTCGTCTGATATTCTTATTGTGTGTACAGGCCATAACTCAAAGTCAGTCAAGATGAAGGAAAGAAAAAAAAAACAATAATAGCTCTGATTAAAGTAATTTAATTCCCCTCTAATAAAACCTGTTTGTGTTTCCTATTGTCAACATTATGAGAAAAGATATGTTTTCAAAACAATAGAATAGGTATTCAGCGCTGTCATGGGTTATAGTGATAGCCGCTTAAACTGAGCATTTAACAAAATTCTGTCACACATTTGCATCCATGCATTTACATACACAAATTGCACAGCAAGAAAAAATAATTTCAGGATGATATGATCCATATTGCTATACATTTCCTCATACAGTGCATGCTTCACAAAGGTAGGTATAGGCTTGACATTGCCGTTGTTTTTTTAGAAAACTATAAGCTATCAGTAGTGATGAGTGAACAAGGCAAAGTTCATCCAACTAAAGTCTACTAGAGCTGAATCTTGTTATTGTTTGTGGCTTAAATGGCAACATTAAAAATAGACAATGACAAGTAAAAGCAGCGCAAAAAATTATAAAAATTATAAAACACAAAAGCAAAGTGAAAATATGACACAAAATATAACACTTCGATAAATATACACAAATATTTAAATCATTTGACATAAGTCCACCAACTGTGATGAAGTATAAAGTCCTTATTGATCCACCAAGATCACCACGTGAACAACATAACAATAATTGGTTGAATAAAATGCACTCAATTATCACCACGTGCTCCAGAAGAAAACATCCCCCAATTCAGTGGCACTCACCAAATATTGTGGCCCATCCAAACCTGAAAGGCAATATCACTTGTGGTGAGTGTCAGCTTATTGCAGATCATGGATCAACAAACCCTTCATCAATTAGAGACTGATATGATGGCGGGACATCCTCCAAACTATCAAATGCCTTTGATAAAGTCTGGTGACGAAACACGTGTCAGGATTGAGCCACATGACGTATTCTGTAATGAGGCTCCATGTGATATACAGATACCCTTTACGGTTATTGTGGATATTTTGGCATGCTTTCATTTATTTTATTATCCAATAAATAGTTTTTAATGGATTCACGCTACGAGTTTCCTTTCACATCTTTCCCTGATTACGGAGTGTAATAGTTTGGAGGATGTCTCGCCATCATATCAGTCTCTAATTGATGAAGGGATTGTTGATTGATGATCTGTACTATGCTGACACTCACAAGTGCTATCGCCTATCAGGTTTGGATGGGTCACGATATCTGGTAAATGCCACTGAATTGGGGGAGGTTTTCCTCCTTAGCACGTGGTGAAATTTGAGTGCATTTTATTCAACCAATTATCGTTATGCTGTTCACATGGTGACCTTGGTGGATCAATAAGGACTTTGTACTTCATCACAATTTTCATTTTCCAGTTGGTGGACTTACGTCAAATGATTTAAATATGTGTGTATATTTATTGAAGTGTTATATTTTGTGTCCTATTTTCACTTTGCTATTGTGTTTTATAATTTTTTTTTGTGCTGCTTTTATTTGTCATTGTTTCATGAGGTGATTATTGGATTAATCAATATTAGGGCAGCTGAATGCTTACACATTTTATGTACTCATTTATTTATTTAGGTGAGTGATTTATTGTGCACTTTCAAGTGTTAGGTTTTATATATATTCACATAACATTTGCACGTTGAATATATGGTTTATACATTGATTTTGGGGATTAAAAATAGAGAATTCCTTTAAAGTGGTTGTAAACCCTTCCATATACCCAGTGAAGTGACTGGCCTTAGGTGATAAGAGATTAAACAAATCATCCTGCAAGGTTGTGCCTGTCTTTCTGCAGTCTTCTCTTTTATACATCCGTTCAAAGTGCTGAATTTATAAAGCTTGTCTGAGAGTTCAAAGAAAAGGAGATAGAAAGATAAATTAACACTCTGCAGAGCTCAGTGAGGGGAGTTCTGAGAACTGATTGGAGGGAAGAGATACTCCCCCTTTCACGTAGCACACAGGAACAGAGCTGAAGCTGTCAGTCTATTGGAGGTCCCTCCCCTTTCACCATTTTTCTCTTAGTGCCAAGAAAACTTGCCAGTATTGATTCATGCTGATAGCAGAGGAATGAAGCAGCAGATAGAAAGGAAACTTAGTGCTCTTAATTGAGACATGTACACACTATAGAGGGATATGCTTTGTTCATATTTCATGTCTGAGATTTACAACGACTTTAAATAACATGCTTTGGAGGTGCTGCACAGCAGTACAATGTCATCCTTTAAAAGAGACATTGAAAATAAAAATTTGTTAAATGGCAGTCATATCTGTCTTTAAACAATGACAACATACAAGTTTCCTGGCCTGTTTCATGACATATAGCAGCCAGCAGGGACCTGTAATTTGCAATAGGAGCAGTGGTAGGAAGGTCATCAGACCACACTCATCGTGATTTATGCTGTATGTACATAACTGGTTGATTTGATGTTGGATTTACAGCATGGGGCATTTTTTTAAATACAGGTGAAACTCGAAAAATTAGAATATTGTGCAAAAGTTCATTTATTTCAGTAATGCAACTTAAAAGGTGAAACTAATATATGAGATAGACTCATTACATGCAAAGCAAGATAGTTCAAGACGTGATTTGTCATAATTGTGATGATTATGGTTTACAGCTCATCAAAATCCCAAATCCACAATCTCAGAAAATTAGAATATTACATGCAATCAATAAAACAAGGATTGTACATAGAACAATATCGGACCTCTGAAAAGTATAAGCATGCATATGTACTCAGTACTTGGTTTGGGCCCCTTTTGCAGCAATTACTCCCATAATGCGGCATGGCATGGAAGCTATCAGCCTGTGGCACTGCTGAGGTGTTATGGAGTTCCAGGATGCTTCAATAGCGGCCTTCAGCTCTTCTGCATTGTTCGGTCTCATGCCTCTCATCTTTCTCTTGGCAATGCCCCATAGATTCTCTATGGGGTTCAGGTCAGGCGAGTTTGCTGGCCAATCAAGCAAAGTAATCCCATGGTCATTGAACCAGGTTTTGGTGCTTTTGGCAGTGTGGACAGGTGCCAAGTCCTGCTGGAAAATGAAGTCAGCATCCCCATAAATCTCGTCTGCGGAAGAAAGCATGAAGTGCTCCAAAATCTCCTGGTAGACGGCTGCGTTGACCCTGGACTAAATTAAGCACAGTGGACCAACACCAGCAGATGACATGGCTCCCCAAATCAACACAGACTGTGGAAACTTCACACTGGACTTCAAGCATCTTGCAGTGTGTGCCTCTCCATTCTTCCTCCATACTCTGGGTCCTTGGTTTCCAAATGAGATGCAAAAGTTGCTCTCATCAGAAAAGAGGACTTTGGACCACTGAGCAACAGACCAGGTCTGTTTTTCTTTAGCCCAGGTAAGACGCTTCTGACGTTGTTTGTTGTTCAGGAGCGGCTTGACAAGAGGAATATGACATTTGAAGCCCATGTCCAGGATCCGTCTGTGTGTGGTGGCTCTTGATGCACTGACTCCAGCCTCAGTCCACTCCTTGTGAAAGTCCCCAACACTTCTGAATGGCCTTTTCCTGACAATCCTCTCCAGGCTATGGTCATCCCTGCTGCTTGTGCACCTTTTTCTTCCACACTTTTCCCTTCCACATAACTTTCTATTAATGTGCTTTGATACAGCACTTTGGGAACATCCAACTTCTTTTGCAATTACCTTTTGATGCTTTCCCTCCTTATGGAGGGTGTCAATGATGGTTTTCTGCACAACTGTCAGGTCAGCAGTCTTTTCCATGATTGTGATTCCTACTTAACCAGACTGAGAGACCAGTTAAAGGCTCAGGAACCATTTGCAGGTGTTATGGCTTAATTAGCTGATTAGAGTGGGACACTTTGAGCCTAGAATATTGCACCTTTTCACAATATTCTAATTTTCTGAGATTGTGGACTTGGGGTTTTCATGAGCTGTAAGCCATAATCATCACAATTATGACAAATCACGGCTTGAATTATCTTGCTTTGCATGTAATGAGTCTATCTCATATATTAGTTTCACCTTTTAAGTTGCATTACTGAAATAAATGAACTTTTGCACGATATTCTAATTTTTTGAGTTTCACCTGTAATTGCCTTTTTTGTGTTTATGTTTACTATGTACATTTTTTGTAAATGAGTACTGAGCAGTAGTGTATGTAGGGGGCCTGATATATTCTAAAGAGGGCTTCAAGATTCTGATAAGTCTCCCCCATAAACCCCCACATCTTGCTGTGTTGCTCCTCTTGCAAGGTACCCTCCCAATGTTGATGGCATATAGCCTGTGGCTACATGCTCACTGTCCCCCTCCTCCTGGACAGCCAGGCTGAATGCCTGGATAAAGGTTTGGTGTAGATGTTGAGGGGGAATCCAAGTAATTTTTCCTTAAAGGGGCAGTACACATTGTACTAGTGTAGTGTACAAAAGTGCTATTCCATGAAGAAATAGAATGTCATGGGGTAACCTTAAAATCTATACTAGGCCCTAATCTAGGCTTGTATCCTCACTGGCCAGAAAAGAAGGGGGGGGCAACAACATTAAGAGGGTGCCTTGCAAGGGGTGGTGGCCAATCCCCCCCTGCAGATCACCTTGTCCCCATTTTGATGTGACAAGGGTCTCATTCCACGTTCTGTGCCCCAATGGATGTAGGGGTCTATGGGGGGTTACTTCAGAATCTGTAAGCCCTCTTTAGAATAAGTGGGCTCCCAGATATACATATCCATGCGAATGGGTAAGATGTACATAAAATGTAAATAGTCAATACAAAACACGGACAGCTTGTAAAAAGTCCTTTAACCACTTGCCCTCCAGAAGATTTACCCCCCTTCCTGACCAGTACGGCACTGTTTTACTCTAACTAACAAGTGCGCGGTCATGCAATGCTGTACCCAAGTTAAATTGTCCTTTTTTTCTCACAAATAAAGCTGTCTTTTGGTGGTATTTGATCACCTCTGCAGTTTTTACTTTTTGCGCTATAAACAAAAAAAAGACTGACAATTTTGAAAAAAAAACTATATTTTTATTTTCTGCTATAAAAGATATACAATAAAATACTTTTAAAAATCAAATCATATATTTAGGCCAAAATGTATACTGCTACATATTTTTGGTAAAAGAACATCAATAGTTGTATGTTAATTAGTTTCCACAAACGTTATAGTGTCTACAAACTATGGCACCTATACTGGCATATTTTTTTTAATACTAGTAATTGCTGCGATCAGCGACTTAAAGTGGGACTGCTGCAGACATTTTTACACTAACTGACACTTTGTGGGAACCAGTGACATTAATACTGTGATCAGTGTTAGAAATAGATCACTGTACTAATGATAATGGTTGGGAAGGGGTTAACATCTAGGACGATCAAAGGGTTAAGTGTGTGCCTAGCTATGTACTTGGTGTACACTAAGTGGTGCTTTTATTATGGAATATGATGGATCGTGTTCTCAGCTGTGCAGAGTAACATGATTCATGACTCCCTCCTGTCACAACAGTGCTATGGCTATGTTTACACGTTCTTCCTCCCTGACCAACGATCTGCAGGTTCCAGTGAGCAACTGCTTGCCGGGGCTTGTTGATCGGTTTGTGCTGTGACAGTTCACAGCAGAAGATCTCCTCTGGCGGGGCGCATGCACTCCCGTGCGGCGGAAGTGCGAAATCCATTTCTACCACCCTATGAGAATGAGAGACATTAACAAATTTGCTTGCACTTGTTTGAAATGGTGCATAGCCAGTATTGCATGCATCTTTCATAACTTACTCATCTGATGTGCAAATATATGTAGTTAAAGGTCTGTAAGAAAGGAGAATAATAACAGAACAATAACAGGATCATCTAATATGTGAGAAAATGTGATGTGATAACAGAATTTGTGTGTAGAAACAAATGCTTAAGATGAGTGTTATCACTTAGAAGAACACATTCTCTGTTCAGGAATTAATTGCAAATATTGGGTGATATATGGCTGGCCAAAGAGAGGTCCACAATCCTAAATTGCTTTTCTATAACACATTGATAAAAAAACAAGCTTGTTATAAACTGAATAACATTTCTTATGACATCATCAGAACAGTAGAAAAAATGAAACCAATGTTGTTGTTTATTGTGACAATCATGTGACTACAAAATATGTGAATAAGATATATTACTTTGACATTACAAATGTAGTTATAAGAACAAATTGTGCTTTCAGAGCCTTGTGGTTGCATAGCCACTGAATTTTAATCTGCAAGAAAAGAAGTAATGAATTCTACAAAAGAGCACATTGTTAGGCATTTTCTGAAATAGGAAAGCATGATTGCTGTCAGCCATGAGCCAGTTTTAATAACTGTGCAATACAAGCTATTGTTTAAATTTAAATCTCTGCATTATTACTTTCTCATTTTCTTTTCTGCTATATAAACTGTGGATGTGTTAAGTAGGATTTACCAGTATTTAATTCCATCTTTTAAAAAAAAACTAATGCAAAGATAGGTAACAGGGTAAATTATTTTATTGAGAAGAACATCATATTTAACCAAGACTGCAAAATGTATTTAACATCTCTGAATTTCATTTAAAATGATCACAAAATTTACGTGTGTAATAAATATCAATGTATTATTTAGATACTAATCTTTTTCATCCTTCATCCTGTATGGAAACTTTATTAGTCCATAAACAATCTCAAAGTAATGTGTAACTAAATTAAAGTGACAAATACTGTTATCACTGAAAGTGAAAATAATAGAAAATCCCAAATTTTGGGTTGACATCAATTTTTCCAATGAGAACACTAGTTCTGATGACCCCGGTGACACTATGGGATTTCTTCATTTTGGAGTGATTTCCTCTCACTCCTTGTTTTGGCTACGGGACAGGAAATGAAGGGAAATCTCCCCAATGGGAGACAGAGGACAAAAAAAAAAACTAGCAGGAGTTATAACTCTTCCTTACTCTATCCGAAATGAAAAAAAAAAACCTTTGCCTTTAGTTACAGTTTAAACTGTTCAATAACAGGAGTGGGGCTTAGTCCTGTGTGGGGTCTTTGGTATACAGGAAACACTCTCAAATTGGACTGTTGAATAAAAAGGGAGGCCTCTTTCCAGAGGGACAGGGTAAGAGCCATCCGGGTTAGAAGTCACGATGTTGTGGACCAGAGATAAGTAGCTCCCTGGCCAATTGGAAAACTATCTTAGAAATAAGGTGCTGAAACATTTAAACTGCTGTTAATCTAGATATTATGAACATATATCAGGTTCATTTTAAGGTACCAGCAGGGTTTATATGATTGTTGTTGAGGAAGATCAGACTGATTTTGGTGAAAATGATTTTGTCAAAGCAGAAAATCTCATTTTAGACCATTGATATGCACAGACAAAAAGGCTGACTCTTTATTTCCTTCATTTAGAAGGTTTTTACTTTTTTGTTGTGTGTATTTAGAGTTGGTTTTATTCAATTTAGTATTCTTTGTTTTTTTTCCTTTTTATATGTTTAATTTTTTTGGAATATCATTTTGCAAACTATTTGACTTTTAACTCTGACTGTTTATTTTTTTCTTTTTGTAAAAGTAACATAAAAAAATATGCTACAGAGTGACCATTTTTGGGTCAAGAACAGGTCCAGGTCTAATTGAAAGGAGATTCCTTGAAAGAGATGTGTGGTAAAAGCTTATCTGGCCATACTTCTCTTCTGGGTTAAAGGGGTGCACTTACTGACTTTACAGCGCTGCTCCAGGCTCCCAGGCTCTGCAGGGATTCCGAACATATTGTTGGGATCCACCCAGATACCTAATCTGTAGATGGCTCACCCTATCAGTGCATGGCTGAGAGCTGGAGCAAGCTCCTCCAGCCCCTTCTCCAGTGAGTGCTGGAGGGGCAGAATGGGGATGGCGACTCACAGTCACCACTCTCTGCTCAGAGAAGACCAAAAACTCTGGCCAATTTGATAAATGTATGAGCACATTTAGTCACAACAGTGAATGGTTGGTTAGATAAGAATTATAGTTGACAGTAATTTAAATGCTATATGTAACAAAAATTTTACAGTTGTGATAGTTGCAAAACAATGTACTAATTTATTAAGTCTTGTCCTTTACAGGTTTTCAACCCATTTTATGTTTTTCAAGCTTACTCTTTAAGTATATGGATTGCTACATCATACATTGAATATAGCTTAGTTATTTTATTGATGACTTTCTTGTCCATTTCTGCAACTGTATATAATCTAAGAAAGGTATGTATGTTTTCAATTAATTTTTTTATGTTTTCTTTGATTGCACAATAAAATAACCATAGTTTTTATTCCACGTTTTTTCCTCTAGCAATCTGTCAAACTACACAAAATGTCTGCATCCTATAACAGCATTATGGTTACGGTGCTTCATAAAAATGGAGGTAACAGTGATAGAGTGATAGACATATGTAAGGACATAATTATTAATACCTATCAACAAATGAACATGTTTGGAAATATATAAATATGTATCCATAAGTGTTAAAGCTTAACTCCAGGCAAACAGGAAAACACACTGATGAAATTATGGATAAGGGAACCCTTATACCCACCAATAGATTTGTATTTCTGTCTAGCCAGCCCTAATATTTACATGTCCTTGAAAGTAAGCACTGCCAGCCTGGTGAACTGATATTTCTTTCCTAAAGCTAAGCAACACAAGTAGGTGACCTCCCTACCCTCTGTCTGTGACTGGACAGTGAAGGAGGCTCATCTTGTCAGTGTGTCCCTTGTCAGGCCTTTTGCATGTAGGCACCTGATTGTCCAGTACTGCCCTTTCCTGAGTCTGAGTGTTGAAGTACAGTGGATGACAAGAGGATGAAATGAAGTCAAATTACGATATTTGCTTTAGTGTTTTATTATCGGCCTGGAGTTCAGATTTAACAATTTTTTGTCTTTTTTTTTTAATGAAAGATGACCTTTTCTTTGACCTTCCATTGACTTGACATGCTTTTTTTCAGAGGCTGAAGAAGTGCAGTCCCAGTCTTTGGTCCCTGGTGATGTTATTGTTCTAGGTGGAAACAAACTTTTTCTGCCGTGTGATGCCATATTATTAAGTGGTGGATGCACTGTGAATGAAGCAATGTTAACAGGTAGGTAACTATATTATTTAGAAACAGCTCCATTGAACATGTTGTATTACAGCCAGTGGACCTTATTTAAAGGAAAATCTAAAAGGGAAAGCACAAGAGCAGGAGGAGATTGCTATGAGCTGGTACACCTGGGTTGCTGGTTAGTCTCCTTTCCTCTCTGCCTCCCCTGCACAATCCTTCATTTGCCAGAGCAGAGGCAGGATTCAGCCTGTGTGCCCTCTCAAGGGTCTCCCTTTCAGTGGACAATGTCATCCTATCAGCAGGGCAGGGGGTGGGAGAACCTGCAGATTCGGATCATATTACCAAGCCCTGACGCTCACTTCTCCAGCACCTTCAGCCTCTCCGCTTAGCATTCACAAAACATCACCATGCATGAAAGATAGCTCCGGTCCCAGCCCATACAAATGCCCGGTGTGCCCTATGGCTAGTCCTGGCCTGGATTTGTTACATTAAAAATATGTGCGGTAAATGTCAGCCTAAAAAAACACAAACTATAATGTACCTCTGCTATATATATATCTTTAAACAGTTGTTGGGGTCCTGCTTTCCTTTAAATCTTTTATTGCTTGCTTAGGTTATCCTCTCCTGGAATTTCAATATTCTCCAAACGATAAGTTGTACATATTATGCCATGATTGTATTCAATTTTAGTTGCATATTTTTGGTTAACTAATCTTTTACCCTCACTACTATATTTTGTATAATTTTTGTCTGCTATGCTTTACTAGTGGCTTTATGTTGGCAACAGTTGGACACAAGATTTCACTGTACTTCTGCATTGTTTTTCTGTCTTTTGTTGTCAAAACTAAAAAATACAATTATAAAAATAACTGTAATGGGATAGATTTACCAAAACCGATACACTCAGATCTGGTGCAGCTGTGCGTGGTAGCCAATCAGCTTCTAACTTCAGCTTGTTCAAATAAGCTTTGACAATAAAAACTGAAAGCCAAATGGTTTCTACCTGGTGCAGATATGTACTAGATTTTGCACATTTCAGTTTTATTAAATCTTCCCCAATGTGACAAGCAGCGTGATTGGCAACTAAGGTATGAGAGATTTGTGCACCAAACGAACCAGCAATATATTGCTGGTACAAATAAGTGTAAGTACAGTTGCAAGAAACATTCTCAATTAGTAGCATAGGAAATTATGTAGGCAATTTTGTCACACATGTATGTGTATGTACCCTATCACCGCAAAGCATGCACTATGGCTTTGTTTGTATATTCAGTGACTCATTGACTTCAATGATATCAGTGTTATCAAGAGAATATCAATAGAATATCAAGAAAATTACATTTTGATTACAGGTACTCATTGACATAGCCAGCATATATTTAAATGTTGCAGAGTGTGCTGCTTAGCATACCACATTTGAAAGTGAACTAGCTGTATGTACTCTATCAGAGCTGTGCTCATCACTGTACACATAGTAATGTTTGAACTTGTTACTATTTTCCTACCAAATGATTGGTCATCTACTGATACATATACCTCTACTAGTAAGGAAGATCACTCTGCTGCTTCCTGGGTAAGTATTATTATATCCTGGGTCAGCATTAAAGCTTCCTGGCCTTGTTCACATGGACCAATATTATACCCAATGGTTTGGCAAAATCTGAAAAATGATGTTATGCTGAGTAAATAGATGCCTAACATGTCATGGTTTAAAATTGCACATGCTCATGGAATGAGGACAAACGGCTGTACTTAATTAGCTCCATATGTGGGCTTTTAAAGACTTTACAGGTTACCAGTTTAGATTTACACAGGAGGTCTGGTGTTAGAACTATTGCTCTCACTCTGAAGTGTGCATGTGTGCTGCAATCGCCATTTACGTATGCATGTGAACTTGTGTTTGTCTTTGCCAGCGTGCACAGTGGGATGGGGGTACTGTAATGTTTACACTGTAGCTTTATTTTTTTTTTAAATAATTTGTATTGCTATCACAAGGGATGAACAACATCCCTTGTCATAGCTGGATCAGTAACAAGGTCTCTTAATAAAGAGACCTGGGGTCCACTAGAATCCCAGATATCTCCTCTGACATTAAAAGCATCTGGTCAAACCAAGATCAGTGTGATCAGATGCATTCACAAGCCAGAAAGGGCTTGTTTACATCTTGGCAAAACCAGAAGTGACAAAATACTAGTCACTTCCAGTTTCTTAAAGCATAGAGATGATCATGGACATTACAGTTGATTATCTCTATGGTAAGCTGGCAGAACTTCTGGCTTCAGTCCCAAGCTCCCTGGTAGAAGCCCGGAAAGGAGAGGACCCCCTTGTGTCGCCTGTAAAAGCGATTCAGCTGCTAATTATCCACTAGGATTGCTTTCACATTACATCCCACTTCCGACAGAAAAAAAGATACCAGAATAATGCCTGTAGCTGCAGGCATCTTCCTGGTATAACCACTTCAACCTGGTAATGTACAGGTATGTCACGGAGGGTGAAGTGGTTAAGTGTACATCTGTGTGAAGGGCTGTGTTTTCCCCATTTGGATGCACAGGTGTTCCATGCATCAACATGCATCATCTCATTCATGTCTATTGGGATGCATGGACATAGCTGCTGCTCTCAATTTGGCATCCATGTGGGTGTGGTGGCATGTCCCCTAACTCACAGTGTCTGCATATGCCCATATGCTCATGTGAACAATGCCAAAGAAAATGCTGTATCCCTGATCAGCATTATATCTTCCTGGGTCAGAATTATGGTATCGCTTTGCCCCTTGTGATTATCTTATAATAAATGACATCATATATTCACAATATATAATCTGAAAGTAGATCTTTGGATTTGTGTCATCTTATTGACCTTTAACATGTTTCCTCTTTTAGGAGAAAGTATTCCAGTGATAAAAACACCTCTTCCGAATATTGACAACTCCATTCCATGGATGGCACACAGCGGTGATGATTATAAGAGACACGTGCTGTTTTGTGGAACTGAAGTGATTCAGACAAAGGGAAGTGGACAAGATCTTGTAAAAGCTGTTGTCCTACAAACTGGTGTGCTATATATGAGTTCTTCTTTTGCAATTCTCCCTATATACATGTTCTCTTTATAAAAACATTGGAGTGGATTTTGGGGATCTCGTAATTTTTGTGGCTTTTGTTTACTATAACTTTGGAAAAGATTGATAGGGGCTTTGGAGTGCATGGAAAAGGTAGGCATGTATTTATTTCCTCAAAGCACATGTATAGCCAAACTTTAATTTTGTTTTGGATAGAGTGGAGAAGGGTTAAAACCCCTGCCAGCTTACTTTTTGCTATCTGTGTATCATTAGAGGGATTTCCCTTCACCTCCTGTCACAGAGACACAGCAGAGGTTAGATGAAAACTACTAAAATGAGAATTTCTCATTTGGACAGTTGTCCCCATTGGCAGATTTCCCCTTTTCGTTTGTTTTGGGGAAAACTCACAGCCAGCACTCAGGTGGTTCCAAATTCATTCACATGCTCCAGTAGGACTGCAGCTTGACAATGGTGTTCTTAGCCTTGTTCTTCAAACAACAGTTTAAGACAAAAGGGGCGAGCATCTCATGTAAAATTGTTAGGTAAACTTTATGCATACAATATTTAAAACACCAACAAAGAAATTTGAAAAACAGCATAACACAGCTACCATTCAGGCGTGGATCCTCTGAAGTCACCAGATGTAGATGACCAAGGAAATGTACATGATAAATGTAATTGTGCTGCTGGGATAATACCATATATGAGGTCATTATCAGTGTTTTGACAATTAGGTATGAACTGTTTGGACACATCCTGTATGCCAAGTAAGCCCTTTGCTGGCAGAGCCCTTTCTCTGTATTTTTTTTGCACGTTTATATGCACAGTTTAGGCCTGAAGATTTGTTAAAACCCTCAAGCATTATATATTATAGAAATATTATAGAAATAACAAGCTAAAGTTAATTTTAATGCAAACAATTGCCAAATATTACCCATTTTGTCAAATATAAAAAGATGAGGCTACACCTAGTAATACAAAACATGTCAATTCTTAAAATTGTGTGTGAAACAGTGACAAACTTCACTACCTTAAAATGTCCTTAAGCAATGCTTTAAAACCCCTTAAAGATTATCAGTTTAGAATTAACAATAAATGATTACCCTAAAATTATTGCTCTCACTCTGGCATACACAGCGATATGAATCATATCAGCACATATGTAGCACAACTGACATTTTGTTGTAGGTACCCAAAAACATACGTTTATGTTCATGTGTACACGGTGGAGAGAATTTAAATTGTTGTGGGTGTTTATTTATTTTTTTACAATTAACTTTATTGCTACCACATAGAGGGCTAACAAGCCCCCTATGTAATAAAATTTTACTGTTACAGGTCCCCTTGACTAAGACATCATTGTTCTAAGACAGTGGTCTCCATACTGCGGCCCTTTGCTTGCTTTTATCCGGCCCTTGGGGCACTATTTCATTCACCGACACCAAAAATGGGGCACAGTTCCTCTCAATGACACCAATGATGGGGCATAGTTCCTCCCAATGACACCAACAATCAGGCACAGTTCCTGCCAATGACATCAACGATGGGGCACAGTTCCTGCCAATGACCACAACAATGGAGCCCAATGACACTAATGATGGGGCACAATTCCTCCCAATGACACCAATGATGGCTCACAATTCCTGCCAATGACACTAATGATGGGGCACAATTCCTACCAATGACGCCAATGATGAGGCACAATTCCTCCCAATGACACCAGTGATGGCTCACAATTCCTCCCAATGACACCAGTGATGGCACACAATTCCTCCCAATTACATCAACAATGGGGCACAATTCCTCCCAATCACACCAATGATGGGACACTATTCCTACTAATGACACAAATGATGGGGCACTATTTCTACTAATGACACCAATGATGAGGCACAATTCCTCCCAATGACACCAAGGATGGGGCATTGTTTACTCCAACTAATGCTGGGACATTTTCTACTCCTGATGGTCACAGTGCAGCCCCTGTAAATTCCTAGGGGCAGTAAACTGGCCTTTAAAAAGTTTGGAGACCCTTGTTCTAAGAGACCCATGGGGGTTTATTTACTAAAGCTGGAGAGTCCAAAATCAGACTCCCTTCTGCATAGAAACCAATCAGCTTCCACGTTTCATTGCCAAAGCTTCTTTGACCAAGCTGAGGTTAGAAGCTGATTGGTTTCTATGCAGAAGGGAGTCTGATTTTGGACTCTCCAGCTTTAGTAAATAAACCCCATGATGTCTGCCCTGACCGCCAACACATTATTACTATGCACAACTGGGACAGTGACAGAGGGTTGCTTAATGAGTCTTACAGCTGGCCATCTGCACTTGGTGATTTAAACTGAATGGATGTTGTGTTTTTTATCTTTGTGAATATTTGAACTAATTTATGGATATTTTTTTATTGAAGACTTTGCGTGAGGCTGGTACACTCTTCTTTTTTTATATAGCAATAAAAAGAAACTAGACAATGGGCCTAAATCTTCCCCACTCTATCAAAAATAAAATTTAAAAAAATTGCTTAGTTGTGCACTTTAATCTGGTCTAAGCAGCATCTGCCATTGTATGGCCAGAATCTAACCTAAGATTAAAAGAACTGTTATGTTCCTGATCTAAAAGACAGTGTTAAATGTGGAACTTCTCATGCCCTCTTTGATCTAAGTAATTGCCATTTAAATCAAGGTCAAACTACAGTCAGACCATAATGGCTATTATTTCAATCAAGACACAGTTTGGCAGGCTGCAAGCAGGGCAATTGTTAGTATTACACATAAGGAATACACACGAGCAACTCAAGGGTCAGAAAACACAGAAAACACAGCATAGGACTGGCCTGGTCCCCACTGATCAGTTAGGAAAAAACTATAGGAAACCAATATACATAACAAACTGGTTTGACTAGAGAAAGCCAGGTAGAACAAATGTTTGTAAATGAAGTGGGCCTCTACTGTGGTGATAGAAGGAAAAGTCAAAAGGGTTCTCAAGGATTACCAACAGAAACTAATGAAGACTACTGAGTGCTTAGACCTAGAAATTAGATATTTGTATATAGGCAATTAGGTATTGTGTGGTTTTCCTTTTAAGTGTTCATCAAAATAGATACCCAAGTGCACTGGCATTTGCACAAACTGTGTAACTTGCATATATTTGTGTTGGCATCACTGGTATAGCTGAATTTACAGCCCAATTTTACATATGTTCTAGAGCTCAGGTCCACTACCTGATAGTTCAAAGACTTTTACAGTTACAGTAATTGTTTAAATATATACTAAGTACTAATGAAAATATATGTTTTAGGATTTAATACAGCCAAGGGAGATCTTGTAAGATTTATCCTCTACAACAAGCCCATTAATGTGAAGCTGCACAGAGAAGCCCTTAGGTTTCTATCAGTGCTTGTCTTTATGGCTTTGTCTGCGGTCATCTATACAGCAGTTGTGTTCAAAATGAATGGGGTAAGTACAGAAAGGATGCAATGGCAATGGCAAATGGTAAAAGGGAGATAACATAATGAGCATACTGTGAACAGTCTAAGTATACTGTCCTCTCCATCCTTTTATTTAGCTTTATAAGTTACAGTTCAATGTTGCTATACTTTCTACAGCTTGCACATTAACTCCTTGGCACCATACGAAAGCAAATACTTGGCCTCTTGGCAGCTGGGCCTTGGCGCTGACAGGCTGCATATTTGCGTAACCAATGTGAACAAAATATGTGCTGATAGTATCCCAGAGAGCACCCTGCTAACTTCCACGACACATTTACAGGCGCCTCACAGAAAGGTCACAATCACGAGCTTTCCTATCGTGTGACCCCTTAAAGGGCTAGGGTTAACATGGATATATTACCTTTGGGTCTAGTTTTGAATACTTTCACCCAATATTCACACCACGTTTTTACAAACTTCATCTCACACTAAATTAAATTAGAAAAATTGTTGAGTGTCAAGTGAAAGTTGTGTGAATCATTGGTAAAAGCAATGATACATGGCTAGCAATGCTTTTTTTAACCACCTAATATTGAGTTATGCTTGTTTAAGTAGCATTTATGAACAACAAAGCTTATTGTAGTTAAGCAGCTTCTTTTTATTTTCCTTCTTCCCCACAGGCCAGTGTACATGATATAGTACTGATGTCATTATTGATTCTAACAGCAGCTGTGAATGCTGTTCTTCCAGCCACCATTACACTGGGTCTTCTTTATGGACAAACAAGACTGAAGAAACTGGGCATATTCTGTATTAGTCCTCAAAGGATTATTTTAGCTGGGCAATTAAATCTTGTATGTTTTGACAAAGTAAGTTTAATCTTATTGAATGGTTTGCATTCCATAAATGTTTTCCATGATCATAGTAAAGTGAAAAGAAAATGCAAAATAAAGCATTGCACTTGTGAGCTATTTAAAGCCAATTGGCTGATGTGATATACTTCACCGTTTACTCAAGGAAAACTTTAGACTGGATAGAATGATAGGAATAAATCACAGGAAAATACATGTCAGCGGGGACATGAATGAATATTTCACTACTAAAATACCGCATGACTTAATAATATAACTCATGCGATGTTTTAGTAACTGAGTGGTATCTTACTGCATACTCAGATTCCTAAGATACCGCTCAGTAAATTGTCCCTGTTCAAAGTTTGCGGTTGAACTTTCGGTAGGTTCGAATGTTCGACAGAAAACCGAACAGAGGGGTGTTTAGCCAATCACTAATCTAGAATATGCCACCATGGATGATCAAAGTGTCTGCTTGGATTAATATTTTTCTCTATACCTTTAAAGTGGTTATAAAAGATAACGTGTTTTTTACCTTAATGCATTCTCTGCATTAGGGTAAAAAAACCTTTTATGTGCAGCTCACCCTTGCCCCCTTAAATACTTACCTGAGCCTGATCTTGATTCAGCACTCTGCCCAAGAGCAGTGGAAGCCGTTGGCTCCTGCTGCTGTTAATCAAATCTAGTAACAAAACAATTGCAGAGAGCAGGTAAATATAGCATGTTTCTTATTAAAAGAAAAAAAAAACCCTTTCTATCACTTTAAACATTTGTTTTAGTTGATTTTTTTAATAAAAAAAAGCATTCCTTTATTATCTCTGCTTAGACTTCCAAATCCCCAGAAGCAATCACAGTGACAGATTTCTAACCAGATAGATCCAGCAACGCCTATTAATCATGACCTATATTAGATATATTTATATACATAAATGATACTAAAAATAATTTGTTAATTATTCTTTTTTTATCCTAGACAGGCACTTTAACAGAAGATATCTTAGATTTATATGGCATACTTCCCTGTGATAACAGTAGGTAAGTTTGAACAAACCAATGGGGTAATATGAGCTAAGTAACCATACTAAATGTATTTATTATTACAGTTCTAGTTTTCCATTTTCATAATACTGATTTAAAAGTTCCAAAGCATGCAGCATTTATGGATCCTGATAGCACTGCTTCCACTACTTGGTTACATGCAAATTAATTGTGAAGTGATCTCATACATCTCTGAGCTTCCATTTAATCATGGAACTGGAAAGAGCTAAGCATGCTCTCCCTTTCCTCCTCCTCCTACAGCAACAGGTTTATACAATAGGAATATATTGTTTGCTTATAGCAACCACTAAATTACTTTAAAAAGTGATCTAATGCTACACAGGTGTATGAGGGCTGTATTATGTTCCACCTGATCACATCCAGTTCCTTAACTACTTGCCCTTCAGAGGATTTACCCCCCTTCCTGACCAGGACATTTTTTGCAATACGGCGCTGCGTTAATTTAACTGACAATTGCGTAGTTATGAAATGCTGTATATAAGTGAAATTTATGTCATTTGTTCCCCACTAACAGAGCTTTCTTTCAATCGTATTTGATCATCTCTGCATTTTTTATTTTTTGCGCTATAAACAACAAAATACTGACAGTTTTGGAAAAAAAACAACTATTTTTTACTTTTTGCTATAAAACATATCCAGTAAAAAAATTTAAAAAAAAATGTCTTCATAAATTTAGGCCAAAATGTATTCTGTTACATGTCTTTGCTAAAAAAAATCCCAACACATGTAAATTAATTGGCTTACGTGTCAGTTATAGCGTCTACAAATGGCAGTATATATCCTGGAATTTTTATTTTTTTATACTAGTATTGAAGGCGATCAACAACTTATAGAGGGACTGCGGCGGGCATTCTGACACTGGGTGGGAACTAAGTGCCACTACATCCCAATGACACTAATACAGTGGCAAGTGCTAATAAAAAGGACTGACACTGTACTAATGACACTGGGCAGGAAAGAGTTAGCATCTGGGGCAATAAAAAGGTTGACTGTGCTGTGTGCTGTTTTACATTATGTGCTGTTTCTGTTTTACTAGGGAGACATGCTGCTTTGTATTTCACTGCTATGCAGAGAAATAAAAGCAGCATATCCTTGCTGGCAGCAAAGAGACCTGTGTTGTTTACACACAGATCTCTCCCCGGTCAGCTTTGCCCGACGATCGCTGCGTGCCGGCAGGGAATCTCCAGCCAATACCCGGTGATTGACATCCCTAGCAAATCACATATATATATATATGTGTGTGATTTTACACCACCCTGCCACCCTGTAGCAGTACTTCTACTATATGGCGGTGGGCAAGCAGGTAATGAAAAGAGTAAAGAAAAAAAAAAATTAACAATAGTAACTTTTACATTTCAGTGAGCACTCTGGATGTAAGCTTTGTCAAATGTTAGCTAAACATATGAACTGCCAATTCTGTGATCAGACTAATTAACACAAATCAGATTTTATTAAATTCAGAAGTGAAATTGAAAACACATAGACGTCAGAATCCTCATACTCAGAAGACTTTACCGATATACTGTATCTAGAGTTGTGCTAAATACCTAAAATAGCATTTGATTTTTACATTTTTCTCTTTTTCTTCCTATTTAACTCCAGTATCGGGCACTTTTATCCCCTTCTACCCAGGCCAATTTTCAGTTTTCAGCGCTGTCACACTTTTTAATGGCAATCGCGCTGCCATGAAATCTGTACACAAAGTACATTTTTATCAATTTTTTCACACAAATAAAGCTTTCTTTTGGTGGTATTTAATCACTACTGTTATTTTTATTTTTATTAAATAAATGAAAAAAGACCGAAAGTTCTGTTATAAAATCTTGCAAAGAAAGATTTTTTCTTCAAAATGTATTCTGCTACATTTCCTTGGTGAAAATAAGCTAAATCAGTATATATTATTTAGTCTGTCTTGAGGCCCACTAATGTCAGGACAGTACAAATACCCCCCCCCCCTCAAATGACCCCTTTGGAAAGTAGACAGTCCAAGGTATTTAGTAAGAGGCATGGAGAGAAGTTTTTTTTAAGTTATCATTTTTATGTAATAATTTTTTTGAAAATGAAGAAAAAAAAAGAAAAATGTTCACAGTTTTTTTTATTTTACATACTGTCATCGATGCAGTACAGAGTCATCACATAACTGGTGCTGCAGTGATCAGAGACAGTAACTGGTGACAGTACGAAAAAAAACCCAAAGTAATCATTTATTCAAAATTTTTATAATTAGTTTTCCTTTTTTTAGTGCACTGTGACCAAAACAATATAATGTGACCATAATAACATTGTACTACTCTGGATAAGTGATCAGAATTTTTTTTTTTTACACATTTAAATTGTTTATAGCAGTGAATTTCACTGTTATAAGCAAGTATTTGACTGTATAAAAGGTATTCATTCTGTTTGTTTTGCTGTGATTGGCGACAGCTAATCACATGGTAAAGATGGTTTGTGATTGGCCCTGTCCGTACCATGGGATCACTGTGACCAATCACAGCTAACAACACAATTAAAACAATGATTGGAATGGATCAAAGCCATTTTTGATGATTGGTCACATCAAGCACAAGGTACCAGCAGTGGGCCAGTACACTGCTCAGTCATTGGCTGTGTCCAGTGGACACAGCTGGTGACAGATCATGCCCGCAATGCACCCGCAACTGCATGAGTCTTGTTCTAGGAGTCAGTTTTCTATAGGCTCGGTGGGAAGTGGTTAAAACTGATACATTTAAAATATATCTACACTGCTTAAAAAAATTAAAGGGACATTTTGAAAACACATCAGATCTCAAAAGAGAAAAATATCATATGGATATGGATATTTATACTGATATGGGCTGGGTAATGTGTTAGGAATTTAAGGATGCCCCATAATTTTCAAGAAATTAAAATGATCAATCTACAGAGGACTAAATTCAAAGACACCCCAAAAAATCAAAGTGAAAAAATTGTGCAACAGGCTAGTCCATTTTGCTGAAATTTCATTGCAGCAACTCAAAATGGTACTTTGGTAGTTTGTATTGTACCCACGTGCTTGTATGCATGCCTGGTAATGTTGGGGCATGCTCCTAATGATACGACAGATGTCTCCTGGAATCTCCTTCATGTTCTTGAGACTGCGCTGGGAGACAAAGCAAACCTCCTGGCAATGGCACGTATTGATGTGCCATCCTGGAGGAGTTGGACTGCCTGTGCAGGGTCCAGGTATCGCCTCATGCTACCAGTAGTGACACTGCAAAACTAGTGAGAAACAGTCAGAAGAGATGAGTAGGGAAAACATGTCGGTGACCTCCACCTGTAAAACCATTCCTGTTTTGGTGGTTGTCTCATTGTTGCCCATCTTGTGCACCTGTTGTTAATTTTATTAACACCAAAGCAGCTGAAACTGATTAACAACCCCCTCTGCTACATAACTGACCAGATCAATATCCTAGGAGTTTAATTGACTTGATGCTATACTCTGATTAAAAAGTGTTCCTTTAATTCATTTGAGCAGTGTATATTATGAGTCTTGCTGATGGGTTAAAGACTTTCTACAGCCCTATCCAGCTCTCCTAAAGTAACTGCCTGTCTCCTGGAATCTCCTCCATGCTCTTGAGACAGTGCTGGGAGACACAGCAAACCTTCTGGCAACGGCAATGCTATTGATGTGCCATCCTGGAGGAGTTGGACTGCCTGTGCAACCTCTGTATGGTCCTGGTATCGCCTCATGCTACCAGTAGTGACACTGACCCTAACCAAATGCAAAACTAGTGAAAAACAGTCAGAAAAAATGAGAAAGGAAAACCATTACTGTTTTGGGGGTCGCCTCATTGTTGTACATCTAGTGCACCTGTTGTTAATTTCATTAACCCCAAAGCAGCTGAAACTGATTATCAACCGCCTCTGCTACTTAACTGACCAGATCAATATCGCAGGAGTTTAACCTCCCTGGCGGTATTCCCGAGTGTAGCTCGGGGTAAAGTTTCAGTACCACAAGCGGTAACGCCGAGCTACACTCGGAAATACCCTGCAGCGCTGCTCCGTGATCCCTCGATCACTTACCTTGTCCTGCGCTCCCACGATGTCCCCCCTGCAGTGTCCCCTGTAATGTCCTCTGGCGGATGCCGGCATCTGTCATCTGGGTTCCGTCCCCTGCGACGTCAGGTCGTACGGGGGACGGAACTGGCGGGAAATTTGAAAGTTGTAAAAGTGACATTCACTAAATTCACTAAAATCACATAGTATAACATTACTGTATCAAAGCATTTCACATACATTTTGTCCCTATTGCTTTGTCCTGTGCCCTGCCTGCATTTTTACTGTTCTTTCTGCTTTGAAACTGAGAAATGTCCATGGCGTCCAAAAAGCGTCCCTTTAGGTCAAAAGCGGTTTTAGACCAGCTAAAGAACAGCAATAGTAAATTAGAACTACTTGCAGAATTGAGTGATAATGATTTGTGGGGAAATTTGTCATCAGACACTGAAAACGATTTTGCAACTTTGCTCAGTGATGTGCGAACTTGGCGCTCAAATTTCAGAGTTTTTGGTTTGATTACATTATTGAATTCAATTTATTATTATTATATTATTTTTTTATGATTATTTATTAAATTATAATTTATGATTTTGTGTTTCAAATTTTATCATACCCGGGGTGTTTACTAGACTCTTGTTCGGATAGATTTCAGTGAGTTATTCCTAACAATTACAGGCCTACAATAAAAAAAAATACATATTTCCATGCAAAACATGTACCGCTTTGAGCACAGAAATATGGACATAATCAGACCGCTAGGGAGGTTACAGGATAAGTTCACCTTTTAGACAAAAATAATAATTGCACAGGTTTTTGCTGGTAAAAAAATGTGCATTTATTATTTTTGTCCAAAGGAGCCTGTAAAGCATTGCACCAGCGATCAGTAGATTGCTGATACCATGCAGGTCTCCTGTAGACCTGTCAGAATATCTGCTAGCCGTACAGGATGAAGATATTCTGACAGGAAGCTTAAATGAACTACCAAGGCTCTCCACAGCGCCGTGGTAGTTCATTTGAAAACTACAAAAAAACTGCCGTTAAGGCTGTCGGGACTTGTTGGCACTCATTCACAGAACTCTGTGAATGAGTGACGCGGCTGAGTGGGTGGTGCCCCACACGGCCACGCTGTTTTCAAATCTGACAGATAGTACAGGAAACTGCCCCCCATACTATCTGTCAGGGGGGGGGGGGGCAGCGGGCGCTCCTGCGGCTATGGGAACATGTTACATGCTCCACCCTAAAAACGGGTATAACATATAATATATTCCAAAGGTGAACTTATCCTTTAATTGACTTAATGCTATACTCTTATTAAAAAGTGTTCCTTTACGTTTTTTAGCAGTGTATAAAATTCTGAATAGAGGGGTATTTCCAACTCAAACTGTATGATTTACAGATTTTAATTGGAAAAACAAATTTACAGGGACAATGGGGTCTCTTTGTAACAGCAGATGAATAGAAATTCAAGCAAGCTGTGATTTAATTTATTGCCATTTATGAAAAAAACTCAATATTGTCTTTACATGTTTTCAAAATTTAAAGTATTTGATGGTGTTCATTTGGGATGAGGGTATTATTTATATGTGTTCTAAAGTTAGTTATGTCTTTGATTTCTGCTCATTTTAAATCTTTTTGATGTTCCCTTTATATTTTCTGTATATCTTTGCAGATTCCAGGATATGACATTGCTTTATAGCTCCAATAATTTGCCCTGGGGCATAATACTTCAGGCTATGGCTAGCTGCCATTCCTTAATCAAGATGGATGGGAAATTAAATGGAGATCCACTGGACTTGAAAATGTTTGCAGGGACAGGATGGGTACATTATTTTCCTATATTACACTAATCAGCAATAGGTTGGTTTTTAATGCTAGATTAAGAGTAGTAAATCCAATTAAGGCATCTACTAAAATCATAGTATCTGCTTACTAGGATAATGTTCTCTCAAATGACATTACTCACCACTATACTATTATCTGTAATCCCATTTAAAGTATTATGAAATCAGTTCATCATATGAGCATAAACAAATGTAGTTCATGATTTAGATATTATTTATTTTCAGTAATTTTTCATTGTGTGAAATTTGCAACAGGAACTTCAAGATTATATTGCTAAAATGGTAGAAGATGGACCACCGATTACTTGCACAATAGCAAAACCTGAATCTAAAGCAGGACAGGCAAGTTATTGTTTTTTTTTACACTCTTTCATCTAGAAAATGCAAGATAAAGAAACATCCACAATGTAGCAATGTAGCAATGCTGCATACATGTTTTCTATTAAAAGTAATCAAATTCAGGGCCAAGTCTAAATTAGTGAGCGTAGGTTCACCGACACAAAGCAACTAGGCTTTGATAGGTTTATTTCTGAGAAAAGAAAGAACAGTCATTTTATTGTGCATGCAGCATATGTATAGTGTATGTGCTGGAAGGCACTGTAGCGGCCATTATTTGCTGAGCAGTTTAGGAATGGACCCAGACCAGATCTGCACAATACACATTTTGAAAGACTAAACAAACATGATGCTGGATACAATACATGGCCAAAGGTTTAGGGTAACCTGACCATCAAACCTATAGGAGCTTGTTAGACATCCCATTCTAAAACAAAGAGCATTATTAGGAATCCTCCGCTGCCTTTATTTTTGGCTATAAACCTTTCCAATTTGGAGTGCATTTGTAGGAATGGGCCTACATAGAGCCAAAAGAGCATCTGTGAGGTCAGGTATTTATGTTGGATGAGAATACCTGGCATGTAATTGGCATTTCAATCCACTCCAATGTTGAGGTCAGGGCACTGTACAAAGCCCTCAGGTTGTTGCATCCACATTCCTTAAAACGTATGGATCAAGCTTTGTGTACATGCTGGAACAGAAAGAGACCTTCTACAAACTAGTGCCACAGGGTTAGAAGAACACAATTGTCTAAAAGGTCTTTGTATGCTGTAACTTTAAAGTGTTAACAAAACCAACAACAGTAAAATCAGTCTGTATATGCAGAAAAGCATGCTTGTTATACTCACTGTGGAATCTAAGGGGTTAATCCTCTAAATTGCGTAAAAAGTTATTTGATCCTGACTTCTCTGATCCTCCCCTTCTTCCAGTGTCCCCCTCTTATCTCCTGAGAAGACATATCATGTGGTGACACTTTGCACATGTTCAGTTTGGTATGTATTGCTAGAGAGCATGTGATCAGAACAGGGCCAATCAGCACTGTCCAGACAGAGGTCAGGGGTTCCACATTCTCTTTCAGCAGAATGAAAACTCCTCCCACATGCTTTAACATGTGCTCCGCTGGACACTGATAGAAGTTACAAGACTGGTTTAACTGCTGATTAGAAAAGGTATTTAGCAGTTTATATTTAAAGAAATAGTTGCATTTCCATGTTGTGTGTACTGTGGGAGACCAGATATAGTGAATGCAGAGTCCTGGGTTTAGAAACACTTTAAAAGTACCAATCACTGGAAACACCTGAATTTAATAAATTGGAGGGGTTTACACATACTTTTGGCCGTATAGCAGGTATAATAGTAAGGTGTCCAGAAACTTTCTGCAATATAGTATACATTTGCTTAACCATTGAAATGTACTTTGGTATAATGTTAATCTTTTTATTATAAAGATAATGGCTTTTACATTTATATATTAAAACACAGCTTTTCTATAGAAACACCGATTGCTTTTTGTTTTTCTATGGTAAGACAGTGTATGAAATGTAGATACAGTTGCAAGAAAAAGTATGTGAACCCCTTGGGATTATGTGGAGTTTTGCATGAATTGGGCATAAAATGTGCTCTGAACATCATCTAAGTCACAACAATAGAAGAACACAGTCTGCTGAACATAATACTACACAAACATTAGATGTTGCCATGGTTTAATTGCACATAACATGTAAACATTCACAGTGTAGGGAGGAAAAAGTATGTGAGGCCCTAGCTTAATAACTTCTCCTAGAGCTAATTGGAGCCAGGAGTGAGCCAACCTTGACTCCAATCAGTGTGATGATATTGGATGTGTTGCTGACAGCTGTCCTGCCCTTAAAAAACACACACCTGTTTTGGGTTTACTGGTTTCAAGAAGCACTGTCTGATGTGAACCATGCCTCGCAGAAAAGAGCTCTCAGAAGACCTACGATCAAGAATTGTTGACTTGCGTGAAGCTGGAAAGGGTTACAAAAGTATCTCCAAAAGCCTTGATGTTCATGTGTCCACGGCATGACAGACTGTCTAGAAATGGAGAAAGTTTAGCACTGTTGCTACTCTCCCTAGGCGTGGTCATCCTATAAAAATGACTGCAAGAGCACAGCGCAGAATGCTGCATGAGGTAAAGAAGAATCCCAGAGTGTCAGCTAAAGACCTACAGAAATCTCTGGCACATGCTAACATTTTTGTTGACACATCTACAATAAGGAAAACATTAAACAAGAATGGAGTACATGGGAGGACACCACGGAGGAAGCCATTGCTGTCCAAAAAGAATATTGCAGCACGTTTGAAGTTTGCAAAAGAGCACCTGGATGTTCCAGAGCACTACTGGCAAAATATACTGTGGACAGATGAAACCAGATTGAGTTGTTTGGGAAGAACACACAACACTATGTGTGGAGAAAAAAAGGCACAGCACACCAACATCAAAACCTCATCCCCACTGTAGAACATGGCGGAGGGAGCATCATGGTTTGGGGCTGCTTTGCTGCCTCAGGGCCTGGACGGATTGTTGTCATTGATGGGAAAATTCCAGAGTTTATCAAGATATTTTGCAGGAAAACGTACAACCATCTGTCCGCCAACTGAAGCTCCGCAGAGGATGGGTGATGCAACAGGACAATGACCCAAAGCATACAAGTAATTCAACAAAACAATGGCTGCAACAGCAAAGAATACGCCTTCTGGAGTGGCCCAGTCAGAGTCCTGACCTCAACCCGATTGAAAGGCTGTGGCATGACTTTAAGAGAGCGATTCACACCAGACATCCCAAGAATATTGCTACACTGAAACAGTTTTATGAAGAGGAGTGGTCCAAAATTACTCCAGATCGTTGTGCAGGTCTGATCTGCAACTACAGGAAACACTTGGTTGAGGTTATTGCTGCCAAAGGAGGGTCAACCAGTTATTAAGTCCAAAGGTTCACATACTTTTTCCTTCCTGCACTGTGAATGTTTACATGTTATGTGCAATTAAACCATGGCAACATCTAATGTTTGTGTAGTATTATGTTCAGCAGACTGTGTTCTTCTATTGTTGTGACTTAGATGATGTTCAGAGCACATTTTATGCCCAATTCATGCAAAACTCCACGTAATCCCAAGGGGTTCACATACTTTTTCTTGCAACTGTATATGAAAACCTGTATATTGATAGCATGAATATTTAAGTAGCATTTATCTTTAACCACTTGACCTCCGGAAGGTTTTATCCCCTTCATGACCAGGGCATTTTTTGCTACTCAGCACTGTGCTACTTTAACTAGCAATTGCTTGATCATGCAACACTGACCCCAAATTAAATTTATATTTTTTTTTTCACACAAATAGAATTTTTTTTCAATATAATCACCACAGTGTTTTTATTTTTTTGCTATGTAAATTAAAAAATATAGAAACTTTTGAAAACAAAACACATTTTTCTTTTTTCTGTTTTAAAATTTTGCAAATAAATAATCTTTCTTCATAAATTTAGGCCAAAATGTATTTTACATTTCTTTGGTAAAAATAACCTAAATCAGTGTATATTATTTAGTCAGTGTGTAAGTTATAGATTCTACAAACTATGGTATATATATTTGGAAATTGATCAGTCCTGATCTACTATCAGCCTCATTTCTTGAGTCCCTAAAATGCCAGGACAGTGCAAATTACCCCCTTTTGGAAAGTAGATAGTCCAAAGTATTTAGTAAGAGGCATGATTAATAAATAAATCCTCCTGTGCTGCCACGCCCTAAAAATGTGAGTTGCAGCCAGCACCTCATTGTGTTCTCACAAACCAAATAGAATCAACTTAAATGATGGTGTGCTATGCTCTTAATACCTAATATTAATCAAATAACCTTTGCAAATATAACAATAACTGTCAAACCCACAGTGCATACATAATAAATTCAAAGTAAATATCCAGCTGAGCACTTCTCCTTAGGGTGCATTAAAGTGACTAAAATATGGTATTCATAATATAC
Source organism: Staurois parvus (assembly GCF_062004578.1). Classification (NCBI taxonomy): domain Eukaryota; kingdom Metazoa; phylum Chordata; class Amphibia; order Anura; family Ranidae; genus Staurois; species Staurois parvus. Next base: position 1,759,575 of record NW_028318546.1, read on the forward strand.
CTACACATATATTAAAGCATTCAGTGAAAAAAATAAATAAAATATAGGCAAAATAAACACCCAGCTGAGCACCTCTCCTTCTGGTGAAAATGCAGTAAAGATAACTATATAACCATATAAATACTGTATAACCAAACAAATCTTCAATAATAAATCAACCCACCAGTGATCATCAGGTTTTTGGATGCTCACCTCCAAATCTGACCCATAAGCTATATAGGTCACATACACTTTTAGTAAATAATTTCTAAACAGCTGTCTTGGATGTCTCCTCATCAAGCTACTCCTCTCCATCGGTCAAAACTCAAACGAATAAATCATCAGGGGTTCCCATAGTGTAGTATGTTCTTGTTTAGTTAATAAAAGGCAGGTAAAAGCTACTCACATTTAAAAGTGGGTCTACAGACCCATACAGGTATGTATACTTTTGTTAATAGGGATCAGTGTATCAAGATGGCGGCTTCCATTTGAAACAGGAAGTTACGTCATCACGCTTCCACCTAAGTGGTGGTTTGGTGGTGATCGGGGATACTGGTGACAGTATATTAAATAAAATATATATTTTTTCTAACATTTTTTTCATTTTTTTCCATTTTTTTTTTAACTTTTAACATACTGTCTTCAAAGTAGTTCAGTCATTATAATGACAGTGTAGTACTCTGGTGGGTGATCAGGGATTTTTTTTTTACACTATTATTTCTTTTAACAGTAATGATCACTGTTTTAAGCAGTAGTTATGAATGGATTCATTCATGACTTAGTGCTTACTATTGTGATGCTGTTATTGGCCACAAGTGATCACATGGTACAGGGTGCTTTGATTGGGCCAGGTACCATGTGATGACTTGTGACCAATCACAGTATCACAACAGTAAACAAAATTTCATGAGTGAAAGTCATTCATGACTTTTTTTCTTACAAATTATCATGTGATTACCATGATTGGATATAGCAATCACATGATACCCCAGATTCTCACAGCAGCTGGGTACCAGGGCATGTGCCAGTATGCATAGGTTCAGTGAAGTACAGGTACGTCGCTGAGCCTGCAGCTGGCACCTGCAAGCAGCAAATCTACTGCATGGGGGTAGCGAGTGGTTAATAGACATGAAAAATAGATGAAGAAAACCTGTTTTTTTTTTCTTTTCACAAGGTGATCTGGTCAGTAATACAGTCCCCATCTTATTGTGTCTCTATTCTGGATGGAGGAGTAATGGAGACACTTTTGGAAAGCAACATTGTTCATCTGCGGAGAGAGTAGGATTAGATGGACAAGAAAATTTAAATGGACATGACTGAAAAAGTAAAACTGAGCTGCAGCTAACACTTTACAAGCAGTTACAGCAACCATTTTTTTTACTTTTGGGATAAAGGTTTTAAATAAATAAATACAAGCTGATCAATGTAAGCATCCCTGTCAGTGGTAAAAGGTTTGTCTCAACCCTCTAACTGCCATTTTTACTGGATAACCGGCTCTGTTAAAGTAGTAGTAAACTTCTTTTTTGGACTTGTACCTACAGGTAAGCCTATAAAAAGGCTTACCTGTAGGTACAGTTCCTTCAGAGCTGTGTGCCATGCCCATGTCTCCCGTGTGCATGAGGGGAAGTGACATCATCATGGCTTGGCCAGTCAGGCAGCCGAAGCACGCCAACCCAGAAAGAAGAATAGGTGAAGATGGAAGCCCTGTCATCAGTGACAGTGCACCACTGGAGGGCTTCGTTCTAAGGTGAGTATTTCATAATGTGCTAGTATACAATGCATACTAGCACATTATACCTTTACTTTGCAGGGTTTTTTAAACACGCCCAAGTTTAAAAGTTGAAAAATAACAGCCTTACTGGCAGGATCACCAGATGAAAATAAAAGGAAAAAGCCTAAAAAAAGAAAATTATGCAGCCTCCACATCTAAGGATTGCTAAGCTACTTTTCTGGAGGGTTTAATACTGCTTTATGAATTCTAAACTTTCTAAACACATAACAAAAGATCATTTCATATTATTATATTATAATATATTATTTAATATACAAGTGTCCACTACTAAAGTGTCCATTTGTATCTATGTGCTTTAGGTACATTTAACCTATACCTTGTATTTATATAATAGGGTTTTTTTTAATTGCTGCTAAATGTCATTTCGCGCCTTCATGACAATGTAACATTTATGCAGCGTCCAGGAGGTGGGCTTTAATCCTGTCAATATGTTTAAGTAGAGCAAAAAAAATACTTACTATTGTTTCTTGGCCCTACTATGAACACAAAGATTAAATCACATACACATACATGGTATCTCCATGATCATCAGAAAAACAATTTATTTTGCAGGGTTATTGGTGGTGAGTCATGGTAATGGCATAAAAATATACAGCCAAATTAAAAAAAAAATTTTGTTACTATTTTGGTCCAGTTTTCCTTTGATTAAAAAAAAATCAGGTTATGAAAAAAAAACCCACGGTATAATCCACCTGGATACAAGTAGTTGCATTAATATGTACATTTGTACTGACACGTCAAAGTTGCAAAATTGGGCTTGATTTATTTTGACCCTGGTCACGAAGGGGGTTAAATTGCATCTTCCATAGGAAAGAAAGGTAGGATATATAAAACATGTTACAATGCATTATAAATGGAAGAAGATGCACAGTTACTTATTAAAAACACATATAGAAAATACAAATGAAAAAGTCAATTAAGGAAGGACTAGAACTTCTGTCAGTTTACAACTTACTATTACTGTCTGGGTCCTCCTCTCCTAGTGATATGAATCTCTCCAAAGGTCAATAAATAGTATCTACTCTTCCCAAGTATATCAAAAGCTAAAAAATAGGTTTTCGTGTTGCCCTGTAAATGCTCAGTTTTTAAACGTTTCGGTGCTTAACTATGATCTCAAGTATTTTGATGAATAAGCACTTAATAAATAGTAAGAATATTAAATAACAGAATAAATTTTATCCTTTAGGTACCCATGGAAGGAATCATCATTCTACATCAGTTTCCCTTCTCCTCCACCGTACAGCGTATGTCAGTGATCACTCAGGTTATTGGAGAGAGTGACTTGACAGTGTTTATGAAAGGAGCTCCAGAAATGGTTATCCATTACTGCAAATCTGACACAGGTTAATATTAGATAGTATTGAGTTAACATTTGGTAAAAAGAAGAATTGAATTTCAATTTCAATGGTATTTCAATTATAGGTGGAGTTTAGTGGGTTGAGTCACTTGCTGGATTTTTATATCTGTTAGGGACTCCTTTTTAAAACGGGTTCAAACAACTACATCTGTATGCATGCAAAAAGTGGAAACCATAAAGCATATCTAAACCCAAAAACAAATGTAATTTATTTCAGTTTACCATGCCTTTTCCTTTTTCAGACTTTTTCCCCTTTATTTTCACCTGGTGATCCAGTCAGTATGTCTGTTTTTCTTCAACCTCCTTTAACAGACCAAGTTGTCAGCAAAAGTGTGTTAGTACAGTGTTAAGACAAATCAAATAATACTGCTTGCAATGGTTAGCTTTTCTTTATTTATGTACTATAAAACCTTTATGCCAAAAGGAAAAAAAAACTGTTTTTGGAACTGCTTAAAAGGTGTTAGCTCCATCTGCAGCTATCATGTTTAAAGACTGGTAAGATGCAGCATATTTTATTTTGGTGATTGGGTTTGGATACACTTAAAATTAGATGACTCATTTTAAGAAGCTTTATATTTGGCTGACTAAGGGTAACCATACATGGTCAGTTTTCTCCTTGAGCCAGCCTCAAATGAGGTAGATGGAGGAATCCTCTCACAGGGACATTGTATTCTGAGAGCTACATCCACCGTTGTCAGAATACCCTAATTCATGTCTACCATTGATTTGATTTTTAAAATATCTTTTCTGTGAGCATTTGTGATCACAAAGATGTTTTGTTTGTTAAATAGTTCCAGAAAATTTTTATAAGCAACTTGACTTCTACACAAAGCAAGGCTTCCGTGTAATAGGACTGGCATATCGATCTCTACAAAAGCAGGGACTGCCACTTACATCGAACTTAGAAAGGTGACAATTTTTATAATTATAATATTTTATAATATTATTATCTTTTAAAACTAACATGTTTTATATTGCATAAAAAAAATCTGCAGCTGCCTCCCAAACTTTCCTGTCAAGGCTCAACCCCAAACTATTCTGCCAGGCTAAGCTTTCACATTTCATGGCAATTTAAGAGGTTGTCATTTAGCCCATCCCCACTAATTCCTATTAGTTCATCACTATAATGGGCAGATTGATTGTCAAATAGGAATGTGTAGGAGTTAGAAAGAATGGGCAAGTTTAAGCACTATTTATAAACTTTGGCCTATCAGTGCAGCCCAGATTTTAGTTGTGATGAGAAAGTTTGGGAGGATTATACAGAGGTGCCTGAATTTTGATGACAGATTCCCAGTTCAAAAAAAAAAATGTTAAAGGGAAACTACACAAATAGTATTTGCAAATTGATGTTTTAACTTTGTATTTTACTTTTTTCATTTGTGTTTTTGAAATACACAAATTAATAAGGAAAAAACAAACACAAATACAAAAGCACAAAGTAACAAGGAAAAGGTGCCTTACTGGTAAAATTTTTGCTGAAATCATTGTGGTAATTTCTAAAAATCACACTTCACTATTTTATTTCAGAAGTCAATTCCTCTTTTTCTTTATGATTACTGTATCTTACTAAACAGTAAATTATCATACATTTAATACTGGACATATTTCTCAAAACAGAACAGTCTCTGCAGGTGAACATACTATGCAAGAATCTTACCAAATTTATTTCTCTGTTCTGAAGACAGAAGTTTGCCTTAGAACTGGGGTGTCCAAACTTTGGACCTTACTGGGCCACACTGGAATAAGAGGAATTATCTTGGGTCACACATAAAATACACTAACAATAAAGATAACTGATGAGCAGTTCCTCCTGCGGCTCTCAGCGGGAAGGTGCAGTTGCCGGGCCCATTTACTATGACAGGTCCCCAATGGCCACACTATTAGGGGCTCTCTGTGCAGATCACTGCTGGACAATGTGTTTCGAGCAGTGATCAAGGCAGATAATCGCTGGCTGTGTAGATAGCCACGAAAAGATGCTGCTGCCGATGATCTGTCTTTATAATGTATGGGCCCAGCAGCAGAGAGCCTCAGGAGGAACTGCTCATCATCTATCCCTATTTTCACCTATCTGCTAAGCGCCACTACAATTTGTACCAGTCCTAACCACCAGTGTGAATGCAGCCTATGTATGTGCTGTGTGGGGAGGTGGGGGCGGTTTGCAGATGGGGGGCACATCCTGGAGCCTCTGCATTTCCTGCTGCCGGTGCTATTGCAAACATGGCATCCTCGGTGTCGCTACAGCTGTGCATAGGCTGGGCTTGTCTGTGTTGGCCATCATGGCTGCTCTGCTTGCACACCCACCTCAACTTCCCTCCAGACTGGCCCGGGCTGCATGCTAAACTCTCTGGGTCTGCATGCAGCCCATGTGTTGCGGTTTCGACACCCCTGTCTTAGAATGTCCTTTCTCACATTTACTACAGAAGTGCACATTTACTACAAAGTCTGCTTTCATTGTCATCACCTAAGCAAGCTTAATGTTTTAGTATGAAAAGGACCATCAACTGCATTTCTTTTGCTATGAAGATATTTAGGAGGAATCTCCAAATAAATTGAATCTACTATAGCCTTTGTCATTCCAGGTCTGTACAGACCTCTAGGAAAAGCTGTGATCCACACACATGCAGGAAATTAAAAATCTGGAGGGATTCTGTACATAAACATGCCCCCCATTTACCACATTCTAAACTTGACATTTTAGTATCCTGTAAGTATTAAAAAGTGATAGCTAGTTGCAGAATGAGAGCAAAAGTATTTTTTCCCAATTACATTAATTGCAATGTAACACTATTTACCATGAGTTAATGATGAGTGACCACTAGATGGTGAAATAAGCCTAGTACATTTACTTTGGTGTAGTTTACCTACCAATAATGTGGGTATTTAATTTGTAGAATTTGAACAAACCTTCATTCCCAAATTTTTGAAAGATTTGAACTGGGGAAGAGAGAAAACGGGATACCCAATACACACTGTTAACAATGCAAGCCTGGCTTCTGAACCTTTTCAACATTTGTGTGTGCACTCACTGGTGGTACTTTGGTTAAACGTCCCTAAGACAGGACAACCTGGAAGGTTCATATGTGGAAATGCCAGTTTTTGTTTCTGTGAAATAAATAGATGTATAGGATAGAGTTGTGCTCAAAAGTTTGAATACCCTTGGAGAATTGTATACAGTATGTACCATTTTTAAATAAAACATGAGTGAGCAGACAAAACACATTTCTTTTTTTCTTATGGGATTCATATTCAACTGTAGGTCATAACAGAATGGCACAATCATAAAAAAAACATGGCAACTAGTAAACAAATTAAATTAAGCCTGTTCAAAATTTTGCATACCCTTAGTTCTTAATACTATGTATTGCCCCCTTTAGCATCAATGATAGCGAGCAGTCTTATGTAATAATTTCTATGAGGCCTCAAATTCTTGCAGAATTTCAAGAATGTCTCCAGGTCATGCAAAGTCTTTGGTCGTCTTGCATGAACCGCACATTTGAGATCTCCCCAGAGGGGCTTGATGATATTAATGTCAGGAGACTGTGATGACCGCTACAGAACGTTCACCTTTTTCTGCTGTAACCACTGGCAGGTTAACTTGGCCTTGTACTTAGGGTCATTATTCTGTTGGAAAGTCCAAGAGCCTCCCATGCACAGCTTTGGGCAGAAGAATGCAAATTGTCTGCCAATATTTTATGATAACATGCTGCATTTATCTTTCCATCAGTTTTCAGAAAGCTCACAAACTGCCAAAACATCAGTGAGCAACCACCATGCTTCACAGCGGGGATGGTATTCTTGTTGCTATAGATTTTGTTGACTCCTCTCCAAACATAGCATTTATGGTTGTGACCATAAGGCTTTATTTTAGTCTTATCACTCCAGATTACAGTGTGCATTTGTGAGGCAAGTCAAGGTGTTGTCAGGCATATTGTAACCAGGCTTTTTTGTGGTATTGGCACAGTAAAGGCTTCTTTCTGGCAACTTTACCATGCAGCTTATTTTTGTTTAAGTATCATCGTATTGTGCTCCTTGAAACAACCACATTGTCTTTTTCCAGAGCAGCCTGTATTTCTCCTGAGGTTACCTGTGGGTTTTTCTTTGTATCCTTAACAATTCTTCTGGCAGTTGTGGCTACAATCTTCCTTGGTCTACCTGACGTTGACTTGGTATCAGGAGATCCCTGAATTTTCCACTTCTTGTGATTGAACAGTACTGACTGGCATACTCATATCCTTGTATATCCTTTTCCATCTTTATAAAGTTCTGTTACCTTGTTGTGTATGCCTTTTAACAGTTCTTTTCTGCTCCCCATGGCTCAGTATCTAGCCTGCTCAGTGCATCCATGTGAGAGATAACTAATAGCAATTTAAAAAGCCACAGATGTGGGAAATTAACCTTGAATTGCCTTTTTAACCTGTGTGTGTGCCAAGGCCAAACATTCCATGGTATGTAAACTTTGATAAGAGCCATTTGGGTGATTTCTGTTATTATGATTTAAAAAGGAGGCAAACAATTATGTAATAATAAATGGCTTCATTTAATCACCATCTTTAAATAAAAGACAGTTTTTTGTCACAATCAGTCATTTGTTCAATATCAATGTCAAAATTTCACAATTTCTGCCAGAGTATGCAAACGTTTGAGTACAACTGTATATGTATATATAGGATATATATTTACAAATGTATTGAGACACCCCTCCAAATTATTGGATTCAGGTGATCCAATCACCTCCATGGCCACAGGTATATAAAATCAAGCACCTAGGCATGCAGACTGCTTCTACTAACATTTGTGAAAGAATGGGTCATTCTTAGGAGCTCAGTGAATTCAAGTGTGGTACCATGATAGGTTGTCACCTGTGCAAAAAGTCCATCCATGAAATTTCCTTGCTACTAAATATTTAACGGTCAGCTGTTAGTGGTATTATAACAAAGTGGAAGCAACTGGGAACAACAGAAACTCAGCCATGAAGTGGTAGACCACGTAAAATGATAGAGGGGGGTCAGCGAATCCTGAAGCGCACAGTGTGCAGAAGTCACCAACTGTCTGCAAAGGCAATAGCTAAAGACCTCCAAAATTTGTGTGGCCTTCACATTAGCACAATAACAGATAGCTTCATGGAATCGGTTTCCATGGCTGCATCCAAGCCTTACAGTATATTACCAAGTGCAATTCAAAGCATTGGATGCAGTGGTGTAACGCACACCACCACTTTACTTGAGAGCAGTTGAGACATGTTCTCAGGAGTGACGAATCATGCTTCTCTGTCTGGCAATCCAATGGATGTGTCTGGGTTTCCAGGAGAACGGTACTTTCCTGACTGCATTGTGCCAAATGTAAAGTTTGGTGGAGGGGGGATTTTGGTGTTTTTCAAGAGTTGGGCTTGGCCCCTTAGTTTTAGTGAAGGGAACTCTTAAGCTATCAGCATACCAAGACATTTTGGACAATTTCATGCTCCCAACTTTGTGGAAACAGTTTGGGGATGGCCTCTTCCTGTTCCAACATGACTGCGCACCAATGCACAAAGCAAGGTTCATAAAGACATGGAAGAGTGAGTCTGGGGTGGAGGAACTTAACTGGCCTGCACAGTGTCCTGACCTCAACCTGATAGAACACCTTTGAGATGAATTAGAGTGGAGACTAACAGCCAGGCCTTCTCTTTCGACATCAGTGCCTGATCTCACAAATGTTCTTCCAGAAGAATGGTTAAACATTCCTATAGACACACTCTTAATCCTTGTGGACAGCTTCCCCAGAAGAGTTGAAGCTGTTATAACTGCAAAAGGTGGGCCAGCTCAATATTGAACCCTACGAACTAAGACTGGGGCGCCATTAAAGTTAATATGTGCGTGTAAAGGCTGGTGTCTAAATAGTTTTGGCAATATAGTCTGTATATATATATACAGTGAGGAACAGAAGTATTTGAACACCCTGCAATTTTGCAAGTTCTCCTACTTAGAAATCATGGAGGGGTCTGAAGTACACATTGTAGGTGCATTCCCACTCTGAGAGACAGAATTTAAAAAAAAATTCAGGAAATCACATTGTATGATTTTTAAAGAATTTATTTGTCTTGCACTGCTGAACATAAGTATTTGAACACCTGAGAAAATCAGTGTTAATATTTGGTACAGAAGCCTTTGTTTGCAATTACAGAGGTCAAAGGTTTCCTGTAGTTCTTGACCAGGTTTGCACACACTGCAACAGGGATTTTGGCCCACTCCTCCACACAGATCTCCTCTAGATCTGTCAGGTTTCGGGGCTGTCGCTGAGCAACACAGAGTTTCAGCTCCCTCCAAAGATGTTCTATTGGATTTAGATCTGGAGACTGGCTAAGCCACTCCAGAACCTGGATATGCTTCTTATGGAGCCACTCCTTGGTTATCCTGGCTGTGTGCTTTGGGTCGTTGTCATGTTGGAAGACCCAGCCACGACCCATCTTCAATGCTTTGACTGAGGGAAGGAGGTTGTTGCTCAAAATCTCACAATAAATGGCCCCATTCATCCTCTCCTTAATACAGTGCAGTTGTCCTGTCCCCTTCACAGAAAAGCACCCCCAAAGCATGATGTTACCACCCCCATGCTTCACAGTACTGATGATGTTCTTGGGATGCAACTCATCCTTCTTTTTCCTCCAAACACGATGAGTGAAGTTTAGACCATAAAATTCTACTTTGGTCTCATCTGACCACATGACTTTCTCCCATGCCTCCTCTGGACCATCCAGACAGTCATTGGCAAACTTCAGACGGGCCAGGACATGTGATGACTTGAGCAGGGGAACCTTCCGTGCAATACATGATTTGAAACCATGACGGCGTAGTGTTCTACCAACAGTGACCTTTGAAACTGTGGTCCCAGCTCTCTTCATGTCATTGACCAGCTCCTCCCTTGTAGTTCTGGGCTGATTCCTCACCTTTCTTATCATCAGTGATACCCCACGAGGTGAGATCTTGCATGGAGCCCCAGTCTGAGTGAGACTGGCAGTCGTCTTTAGCCTCTTCCATTTTCTAACAATTGCTCCAACAGTTGATCTATTTTCACCAAGCTGCTTGGCAATTGCCCCATAGCCCTTTCCAGCCTTGTGGAGGTCCACAATTTTGTCTCTGGTATCTTTTGACAGCTCTTTGGTCTTGTCCATGGTAGTAGTTGGCGTCTGAATGACTGTGGGGTGGACAGGTGTCTTTAAAGAGCTCAGACAGGTGCTACTAAGTTAGATTAATGAGTGGAGTAGAGGTGGACTTTTTAAAGGCACAGTAACAGGTCTTTGAGAGCCAGAATTCTTGCTGTTTGTTAGGTGTTCAAATACTTATGTTCATCAGTGCAAGACAAATAAATTATTTAAAAATCATAGAATGTGATTTCCTGAATTTTTTATTTAATTCTGTCTCTCAGAGTGGGAATGCATCTACAATGTGAATATCAGACCCCTCCATGATTTCTAAGGGGGAGAACTTGCAAAATCACAGGGTGTTCAAATACTTCTGTTCCTCACTGTATATATATATATATATATATATTTATATATATATATATAATGATCTATCCTTAATCAACAGTATAAACAAATAAGGTAAATACATTAACTATATCTCTTCTCTTGAGTGCTATTTTACAACCATCATAATATATATATATATATATATATATATATAACATAGGATGCAGCAACTGGTTGATCAGTGAGGAACTTCTGTTCCTCACTGTATATATATATATATATATATATATATATTTATATATATATATATAATGATCTATCCTTAATCAACAGTATAAACAAATAAGGTAAATACATTAACTATATCTCTTCTCTTGAGTGCTATTTTACAACCATCATAATATATATATATATATATATATATATATATATATAACATAGGATGCAGCAACTGGTTGATCTATTATCTTATTGAATTGCCTTTGTGTTTAAGAGCAGATGTACCAAGTGCAGCCTTCAAGTTAAGCAACTATAGTATTGGTGCTTGATTCCAATAAACCTCCTCAATCAATGCATTTACCTTTGTAGACATTCAGTTTTGTTTTTCCCTAAGACATTCCTTCAGGACTTAAGGACATGATATGGGGACAATTGCTTTCTCAAGGCTGAAAAGGAGATTCCTCCAATGCACAAACCCTCTACGTTAAAGCCGATGGCAGAGTGTTCTCTCTAGAAAGTTTGAACTAATTATTTATCACCACCTCAGCTAAACCACCAAAAAAAGGTCCTCTGTGATTGGCTAGGATGGTACATATTCATAACTCAGGTTGTTTACCTTTCTGCCACAGACTCCTTGAACATCTTCAACAAAACTAGTGGAAGAAGTGTACAACCTGAACTTAGGCACAGAAATAAAGGAACACTTTGGTGGGCTGTACCCTTACTGCTCTCTGCAGAATTAAAATACATAAAAACACGCACTGCCTGTACCAGATTCCCTACAACAAAATGGCCTGTGTACTTGTTATATACTGTATGTCATTACATTTTTACAGCAAACAATTTTCATTTAAAGTTTGTTTATAAGCAGCATTATTCATCTAAGTTGTTTAAGTCCAACATTTTTTTGTCTTGCAAGCATTATTGTATATTCTCATTTTATAAAAGCTTCAATTAAAAAGTTTACTGAAATTTTTTTCTTCAAAGGGAAGTAGTGGAGTCCAACCTTACATTCCTTGGGTTACTGATCCTAGAAAATCGTCTCAAACCAGAGACAAGTTCTGTATTAAAGGAACTAAGTGCAGCAAACATAAGAACAGTTATGGTTACAGGTACATGTTTTTACACACATTTGCAAGATTTAAAAGGTGTCTATGCTAAAATATTCTTAAAGTGGTATTACACCCAAAACAAAAAATATAATATATTGCAGCTTACCAGTCATTAGATATGGTGGCATCATTCATTTTCTTTTTTTTAGGATTTTTCCCTCTGTTTTCACCTGGTGATCTGGCCAGTAACAAACCACCTGTAGAATGCCACACTCTGGATGAAGGACCACATGGGGCACCTTTAGACAGCAGCATTGTTAGTCCGGGTGGAGTGTTATAAGCTGATATGTGTAGTGTGGTGGTGCCGCTCCAAGCTAGAGCTCAATAGTCACCTCACCAGTATGAAGGGGGAGCGGAGTCCACAATAGTATCCAGTCTTGCATGTTTGATGTAGGAAAGGATGCAGCTCTAACCGCACGTGGAATCTAGTACAAAGATGGCCTCAGTCATTGCTCCTGCCATGCCCTCTGACACATTTCATGCCGCCCTCCAGGGCTTGATCTCAGAGGACCTCTATGACCAAGCCCCGGTGGGCGGGGCGAAATTGAAAGTAAAAAACCATGATACATTGCTTAAAATAGTTAAATGATTTACATGTAAAACGAAGGTCAAGGGGCAATGTCTTAGGCTTTAAGTACAAATGACTAAGCAAAGATACAAAACATACAGTAGTTATTTGGTTGAAAGTGCATGGCTTGATCAGCTAGTGAAAAACAATCATTGAAGGAACAGTACCCACTAGGAGGACAATGGAAGGTTACATCTAGATAAATGCTCATTTAACTCAATCATTCACAGATGTGGCAGTAGAGGGATTTTCTATCCAGCTAGACTAAGCTTTCTGAAACTTTTGGGGACACCCTCTGATGTCTTAAATAGCTTGATATAAGGGCAGGTTGGAATAAACTAATTGCAACTAGAAATGAACCGTAGGTGGAGAGAGTTTTTTTTCAGCATGTAGTGATGGCCTATTGAGTGTAGAACAGCAAAAGATTAAGAAGAATCCTCATCACCACTATAAATCCTCCAGCAGGCAATATCTATTTTGCTACATTTTTCCTAATTGTTTAACCTCCAGCGTCAACCATTACAGTGTTGTAAATCATACATCAATGCCAAACCTATACATTCTAATGATAGTAAGGCCCCTAAAATTGTTTCCTGAACAGTATAAATAATAAAACACACAAAGTATAAAATGTTATACAAATAAAAATAAAAAAAACTTTGCCTGCTTAGTGTAAAATTGAACTTTGAGGAATAAATAAAAGCAGTGACAAGTGATAAGTGTATGATAGTAATATTAATGCCAACACAGTTAGAACAATGTCCCTCAGTTGCTCTATTACAGGGGTCTCCAAACTTTCTAAGCAAAGGGCCAGTTTACTGCCCTTAAAACTTTAGGGGGTGGCAGAACTGTGGCCAGTGGGATTAGTAAATGCCTTGGCATTGGTAGGAGTAAACAATGCCATAGACTTGGTGGTCAGTGGAAGAAATTGTGTCCCATCATTGGTGTCAGTGGAAGGAATAGTGCCCCCTCATTGATGTCAGTGGGAGGAATAGTGCCCCATCATTGGTGTCAATGGGAGGAATAGTTTTCCATCATTGGTGTCTGTGGGATGAATAGTACCCCATGTTTCGTGTCAGTGGGAGGAATAGTGCCCCATCATCGATGTTAGTGGGAGGAACAATATCCCATCCTTGGTGTCAGTGGGAAGACTAGTGCTCCATCACTGGTGTCAGTGGGAGGAATAATACCTCATATCAGTGGAAGGAACAGTGCCCCAAGGGCTGGAAAAAGGCATGCAAAGGGACACATCTGGCCCACGGGCTACAGTTTGGAGACCCCTGCTCTATTACATATATTGTGTTTGTGTTTGCATAATTATTGCTTACACAATACTGTTTACACATGACTTTTTTTTTACACATGACCTTTTTTTTTCTTGACAGGTGATAACCTTCAGACAGCTGTGACAGTTGGGAAAAATTCTGGGATGATACCTGACAACAGTGACATCATCATGCTAGAAGCCTGTGAACCTGAAAATGATTTACCTGCATCACTTACCTGGAAATACATGGATGAGGAACAAGTTGATGAGAACCCATCAAAATCAAAAGTATGTTATATGCTTTTGAAAACATATATACAGTACAACTAGTAAAAAGGCATTCTAATTGCAGATATTGAAATCAAATACTGTTCCATGTTATTAAAAGTGCAGCTATAGTTAATTTTAAACTCTCTAAAAGCAGACACCACATGACACCAACTATTAGGCAGAAAGGGATCTGCTTATCTAGCACTCCCTTGCTACCAGTACATGCTCTCCCTAAGTTTGTAAATACGTAGAATCCCTAAACTTATCACTGAAGAACTCATTGGACAGAGTGATTGCATTTGCAGAACATAGCTATTAAGAAAGGGATAGGCAGGCTCCAGCAACAAAGTAAAAATTCAAGGGCAGTCCTGGAGCTTTACCAACTTAAATCAACCTCCCATTCTTGTCTCAAGAGGACACATTGAAAACCATATGTTATACCTGCAGACTAAGTGACAATAAAAGTGCTTTAAGTTTAGAGTGGAATTTAAAGTATTTATCTAAGAACTGTTGGCACTCCGGAAGTATTTGTTTACTTTAGTTTTGGATGCATTTGTGCATTCAAGAATTTAAATTAGTTATATTCAGTATTTTCAGATGCTAGTCCAACCCACAAGCTGATTGAACAATATAAACTGGTGTCATGTCCATCCAAATTAACAAATGAAACAAAATTTGGATTCATTCATTATCTAAATCCATATTATCGAACAAATCCGAAACTTAAATTCAGTTCTCCATGGGCAAAAAGTAGTATCACATCATGTGACACCATCCTAATGAAATAAATGCATTCATTAATTTGTTCAAATTTTTTTTTTATTTGTTGACATTCATTACTATGCCCATTAGGATATTCATATACATTCAAATGTCCAAAAATAAATTTTTTGTCCAAAAAAACTAATCACATCAAAATGCACGTCTGCTGTTGGCTTCCAAAATGTTCACTTTACATAAATCCATCAAAATGTAATACGCAGATTACCAGATCCTAAGGAAAATTAGCATTTTTTTTATTTCTGTGAATGGCTTGTCATCTTCTTCAGTATGTCATGAATGGGTAAACTTGATCATGAAAATGTCCGTTGTCGTGATGCCATAGAAGCTTTTCCTTGTCTGAGCAGTGTGTGCTGTAAACACTGTAGTGTGGTGGAGGTAAATATAGACATAGAAGTATTGATTTAGAAAAAGAATGTTATTTTATCTAGTCAATTATTTTTAAACCCAAATTGATTCTCTAAATTACAAATAGTTTACTTAGCCTGCACCTTTGTTTGCATAAAATATCCAAATCCTAGATTTGCATGCCAGTGGATGAATGATTTTAGTATACACAGGTTTCTGAAATATTAGAAATATTACTTTTTCCACATAATGCTTTAGAAACATTCCCATTGCATGAGGTTGGTGGTGTTTTATAATTCAGCATCTTTTTGTTTAATGCAAAATCCTGTTTTTAATAAGGCTGACGTTCAGTTTAAATATAAAAACATAAAACATTTGTTACTATAAGATGGCAATGAACACATTCTCATTACTAACAGAAATATATGTTTTAGGAGTCAAAAATAAACATTGATGGTGGATGGATTAATAACCCCACCGCTCATGGAAAGTTTCACTTTGTGTTGAGTGGAAGGTCCTACCAGGTTATAAGTCAATATTTTTACAACCTGCTGCCAAAAGTAAGTATGTTGTCTGCAGTTATATATATATATATATATATATATATATATATAATTTTTTTTTTTTCTTATATCCTCTTCATATGGTTGTGTGAATTCAAACACAGAAAGCCCTCCACTTAAATTGAATGTCTAGTATGATGCTTTAAAATTAAAAGAGAATTTGTGCAGCCAGGATGGGAAAAGGGGAGTTGCTAAGTATAGTAGGAGATGAAAGGAACCCAGGCTAGCAATCACTATCATTTCTTGGAGTAATTTTTCAGTATTTCATATCTGGTTACTACAACGAGATAAAAAACCTAATGCAACTGCATACAGTATTGTACACAGGGGCGGACTGACCATTTGGAAACTCGGGCACTGCCCGAGGGCCTGGGGTCAGTAGGGGGCCCCATGAGATGCCCCTGGTACCTTTTTCATAGACTTTTTTGAGTTTGGGCAAGGACATAGGGGCCCCATGATCCCCTATTGCCTGGGGGTCCCATGAGTTGTCAATCCGCCCCTGATTGTACACAAAATGTGGTAATTACATTATACTTAATAATGGGACGTCTCAAAAATACTAACTGACACAAGCTTAAGAAGATTAATAGAAATAGTGGTTCTTTTTTGCCGCTTTTGACCATACAAACATTATAAATGGTTACACAGGGCCTGCCATAATAGTGTATTGTACATATTTTAATGTTTTACAGATATTACTAAATGGAACCATTTTTGCCAGAATGATGCCAAAACAAAAGTCCAACCTTATTGAAGAACTTCAAAAACTAGAGTAAGTACAGACCTTTAAGAACCATAAAATATTGGAATACTTGTATGTCGTATCATGTTGTATAATGTTTTTTTTTTTCAGGATAGCCAACGTAGGTCATTGCCAAGGGAGGCTAGGTTGAAAAGGTCATATACAGCCATTTCGTTCCTAACTGGGTCTTTAGTACCAACTAGCTGAATGTGTTGAGAGTTTGCCTTGTGCGACTATGTTGTTTTGTACTGAGATTCTAGTGGGAGCGAGTCAACTGGGTAGAAAAAGTCCAACCCAAGACAGCTGAACTGGTTGTAGGCAATATGAATCTGCCCTTGAAAATTATCTCCAGGTCAACCAGGTTATATGACAAAATAAGCAGCAACTATTTTTAAAGTAACTTTTTTTGTATGCCATACACTTTATTTCATTTTGCATCAAACATGTCTCTATTTCTTGAAATTCTGTAATGTTGTGATTTGCAAAGCCCTAAAGATTTGGTCCTTTGATGAGCATCTGAATTCAGCCCTAATTATTATTAATTTTGAGTCACTGCATTTAAAGGACTATTTAAAGATGCCTACTGTCCCATCCTTTATATTTGGCAAATCTGTAGGCCCATGAGATTAAGTGGAACCCTTTCACTGGTTCTGTGCTGCAAAGGGGATTCCTTTCCCATTCTCCAAGTGAATTAGGCTTTTCAACAGGGTGATGAAAATGTAGTTATGTGAACCAATCAATGCATTGCTGCCAGTGATAAAGTTCTAGTCATTTTAAAAGATGTAAAACAACAAAGAGAAATTACCTGCTCAACTTACCAGCCAGCCTGCAAAAAACTAATTATCCTGTCTAACAGTTCACGTTAAAAAGGGGTTTAGTTATTATCACACATTTGCAAATACATTCATAAGCTGCCCTTCCATGTGCTCCTTGCTGCAAAGGTTGGGGCAGTTGCCATTTATGTGCATTATTTTAAAAGATGTTTGTTGTTAGGGGTTACTGGATGTTGTATATCATCATTGCTCTTTGCACTGCCCTATAAGATAAGCCTTCAGGATACAATATAATAGTGGATACTAGTAGGAATTACTTTGTTAATAACATATATTTTACTGTCACTATTTCAGTTACTTTGTTGGAATGTGTGGAGATGGAGCA
Source organism: Staurois parvus (assembly GCF_062004578.1). Lineage (NCBI taxonomy): Eukaryota > Metazoa > Chordata > Amphibia > Anura > Ranidae > Staurois > Staurois parvus. Next base: position 1,777,174 of record NW_028318546.1, read on the forward strand.
AATGACTGTGGGGTAAGCATGCTTTATATATGTACATTTGCTAATACTGTGAATACATTTCTACACTAAATTAAAAATGTGCCAGTATCTGGCAATACAAACACAAATCTACTTTCATACCTATATACTGTAAAGGAAGTATACCTAAATCTTATTTTTATACTTCCAAACACTAAACCTTTTCTATGGACTGCAACCAAACACCCACAAATATAACAGGAAAAAGCCAATGTTCTTCAACTTATGATTACAGGTGCTCTGTAGCAGTTCATAGGTTTAGCAAGCATATTGGTAGATAGATATTGCTGGACTCTGGAGACTCTGCAAATGACAATATTTTTCTGTGGATCACATCTCATTTATATAAAATGTTGTTTTGCTTGTGATGGTATGATGATAGCAGTTCATTCTCATAGCGCTGGAATACAGCTGCTCAGGATTGTATCTGACAGCTTTGAGGAAGCACAACAGGGAACATGTTTAAGAGAAGCAGCAGTCAGCAGATAATGGGATACATACATTTATGTATAACAAATGTGTATGGTGCTGTATCCCCCCCAAAGAAAAAAAATACTAAACTTCTAGCTTTAAGTAATGTGAGGAAAGGCTAATTGTGACATAAAGGTTTATCAGGTATTTGAAGTAAAAACAAAGGTAATACAACCATTACAAACATTCCGAATATTGGTGTGGTACCCCCAGTGTTTCTTCTATTTTTCATTAATGTAATTATTTTCCCTTTGTCCATTCTCGACAGGCACTGAAAATATCCCATGCTGGAATTTCGTTGTCAGAATTAGAAGCATCTGTTGCTTCACCTTTCACTTCCAAAATTCCAAATATTCAATGTGTACCGATGCTTATCAAGTATGCTTTTTGCATGTTTACAATTTGCATAGGTTTGGCTATAAGAAAATGAATTAATGTTTCAATATGTATTTTAAATGGCTTTGCACACAAAAGGGAAAATGTCCTAAAGCAGTAGAGAAAGTTTGCTTTACAAAGTGAATGCTGACTTTATGCTGACTGTAGCTGTGTTCATTTTGAATGTCAAATCACTTGCAGGAGAAATATATAAAAAAAAATTGGATTCTTGCTATAACCTGATTGAAGTGAAAACTAAAAATACTAAACTAAAATACTTGAGCTAGTTCACTAAAAGAGTTGCAAAGGTTCACATAATCAGTTGTGTGAATGTTCACTTCAATTATCCAATTCTGTTAAAATCAAATTCCTGTTCACTTAAATACCTAATCAGGTGCAGAAAAAAATAAGTAAATAAGAATTCATTTTCACATGACTGGATAATTGAAGTGAATATTTAGCCAAGTTGTGTGAAGATTTCAACTTATTTAGTAAATCAGCTTCATTCTCTTAGAAAAGTGAACAGACTCTATTCCTTTAGTAAATAAACCCTGCAGAGGGGAATTCAAAACAGTCCCAATTACAATTTTCTGGCAATAGTCCTTTAAAAACTACCTGTTCCTAATTCAGGTAAGCATTTGCTCCAGTGTTGGTAACATTATGTAAATGTGCTGAAAATCAGGTAGTTATTACTACTGCCTCTTTAAGAATTATTTCCTCCTGAGACACGATCAGCACAACCTGACATCTCCATGGGCATTCCGCTCGGCTTCCCAGATTCCTGGGGAGCCTGTGTTTATCGTTTAAAATGTGAGTTGCCCTTACTTGGGTTTCTATGAATTGTTTGACAAACTGCACTTGGAGGTGCTTTTCTTCTTCCTTTATCTCTCTTACCTGCCCATTAAGCTAACTGTAAGCTCTTGTCCTAGACAAAGCTTTACAGCTACAGTTGGAGTGTCTCTGGCTTGGGTGAATGATTTGCAGAATGTATGTTGGAATCCTATCTATCTTATCTACATCTTATATACATTATATACATTCAAATTCACTGACAGAAGGTCTGGGAGTGAAATGATTCCTCCTTATGTACTGGCAATTTTCTAATTAAAAAGAGTCCATTAACTGACTTGCACCATCATGTGCAGAGTGGGTATGTGAAAGTGCTACATTTGTGTCATAGATCAACCTATATATTAAAAAACAGGTTTTTTTATAATGTTTGCACATACGTTGTAAAAAATGCCTTTTTTAAGAATCTGTCACCAAAACAAATTTTTTAAAAATAATAATATAAGAATGCTTTAGTTGCACTAATGTTGCCACACCTGGGCAATAATTTTATAACCTATATAGAGAGTTATGATAGTAGGTACTTGACACATCAATGTTTTGTGTATGGATATACTATAATAACCTTCTGTGTGTTCATCTAATTTTGATCACTTTTACCTTTGGATTTTTGTGCTTCTTTTTATGATATTTATGTGTGTTCATTTAGTAAAATGTCTTAACAAAATTTCTTACTAACAAATAAAAAAATAGATATAAAATAAATATTCATATAGCTAATATAACTCCAGAGTCAGATTGTTGATTGCTTTCAGTAGAACCAAATGGAATACAGTGGTCCATGCTCTGATTCATTAATAACATCTCTACTTCTGTTTAGAGAAAGCTTTGTGCACTGCTTAAACTATGTACATCACTGTGTACTACAATGTAACAAGACAATGCTTTTTTCTTATACAGGGAAGGAAGGAATACTCTGGTTACAACATTCTCTATATTTAAGTTCATGACCATGTTCATCTTTGTTGGTCTAACTTGCATAGCATACCTATTCTGGGTAAGGTTGCCCTATTTAAATATGTCCTTACTGTGAAGATGTTTTGAAGTGGTTGCTTGCTGGATTATTTTTTTAAATAATTTTAGATTATTTAATTAATTTGTAAATATTTGTATAACATAATCCCATTGTATTTAAGTGTTACTACTATATGTTTATGTCCATCCATATATCTAAAACCTTCTTTGCTGGTTATTTTTATCTTACTAAAGAGAAGGAGTTGGCCTTTTCTTACCATGGTCACAAACTCTGGATTTTTCTTACAGAGAGTTTAAGAGTACTTGATAATTTGTTAATTTAAAAAAGAATCCTAAAGCTTACTCCCACCTGGCACCCATGGGCCCATTGCAATGTATAGAACAGCTAAAATATATTTTGCACTGGCTGTGCCTGTGCAGTAAATCCTCATATATTTCTGTCAGGCTATCTCCTAAGTCCATAGATGCTAAGGGGGTGGCTCTGTAGACGCTTATCAGAGCTTTCTGCACAGGTGAAATTATTAATTTTTGCCTTACACAAAATTACTTTGTCTTAGAAACAAACCCTTCTTGGAAATTATCAATACCTGTTACAAGATTTGGCTATCAATATTACAGTGGCCTTAACTTGTAAGTATCTATTATTTTAGTATGTTATTGCTGACTTCAATAATACACTGTATGACACATCATTCTTCTTTATTTAGTAAGTTTGAATGGTCCAGCACCAAAGCTTGCTCCATACAGACCCCCAGGACAGCTTCTTTCTCCTCCATTATTATTGTCTATTGCTATGCACTTTATCTTCACTGTGATTGTACAGACAACTGCTTTCTTCCTGCTTCTGCAACAGCCATGGTACAATGAAACAGACGTATTCAGGTAAATAACTACCACATGGTTTTGAGATCTAAACATTCTTTAGCCACAATTTAAAAAATGCACTTTAATAAGGACAGTGGAAGTCATTTTATTTAAAACTCATATTGTCGTTATTATACACCCTTACATGGATTTTTTTATCGGCAAACCATGACACATGTGCCCAGGTAAGTGTGTCATGCCTTTTTTACTGAAACCCGGCCATTGCTGACAATCATTTACAAAGCCTGACCAGCCCATGATCTTTCATATCATTAATGTGAAGATGTTAGTGTGTGAAAGAAGCCAACTCACACTCTTCCTCCAAACTCTGAAGCAGGTATTTAAAGTCCCTGCATTTCTGAAGGTGCAGAGTTTTGGCAGATATGAGGTCTGAAGGTGAAGAATTTGGGGCTGATCTGAGATCTGAAGGTGCATGCATTTGGACCAATCTGAAGTATAAAGGTGCAAGCATTAGTGCTGATGTGAGGTCTGAAGGTGCAGGAATAGGGACTAATCTGAGATCTGAAGAAGCATTAAATGGGCAGATCTGAGGTTTAAAGGTGAATACTGTGGGGCTAATTTGAGGTCTGAAAGTATAGGAATTGGGGCTAGTGCACATTAATAGGTACTACAAACATGTTTTGTTTGTGCACCAGTTAATATAATAGTAATTGATGAGTTTACATTGCTATTAGCAGTACAGCTATGAGTGCAAAAAATTAAAAACAAGCAATACGACTATAGTGTGCTATGATTCATTAGCATGGTAATGTTTATAGAATTGACATGTAATGTTGAAGGAGTAGCTGACTAATGTCTAAAAACACAAATATAGTGTAGTGCAACTTAAAAATGCTTCTATATTTTAATGCATAACCACATCAACTGTTATAAGAAAATTTTCCCAATACAACTAAGAATCCATTGTCCAAATATATCTTCCAACACCGATGTGCAATTGTGATCAATTCTATAAATGTGTATTTCTACAGTGACACCAGTGCACTCCAACTCCACCATGTGATTTTACAATTTGCTCATCTCCATTTTTGACCTCTTATCATAAATGAGATCAAATAGTGCTTTTACACTCTCCTGCAGGATTAGCATGCACATATGGAGCTGATGCCTGATTGGTCTCGTATGTGACTCAGATACACATCACATGCATACAAAAGAAAGGACCTTACAGTGCTCACTGTACATTGAAACTGTATGGAACAAAACCAAACAATCATCCAAAATCAATGCTCCTCTATCAGAACCATTACTAGGAATGTACCGGTCTCTCATCGCTTAGCAGTTCTGGCACAGTAATGTCATCGGCCTAAAACTCGGCCCCTATACGCATTACATCTGAAGGGCCGTGCTTCTTCAGCAGGACTTCCTTAGTCCTATTGAAGATGTCCAGGCCTCCAGAAGTAATTTGTATAAGGGGTGGGGTCTAATGTTGATGACATCATCATGTTTCTATGCCGGGAGTCCTGAGCTATGAGAGACCTGTACATTCATAATAACAGTGCAGATAGAAGAGCATTAATTATGAACAATTGTTTTGCTTTATTCTTGTGAGTGTTTTTATTTCATACAATTTTGATATTAATAAATACAGTGACCAAAAAGGAATCAACTCCATATGTGTTTACTAGCCCTGTGGGAGTGTGTATTGCTATTTGACCTCATTTATGATAATAGGTCAAAAATGGAGGTGAGCAGATTGTAATAGCACATGGTGGAGTGCACTGGTGTCACTGTGGGATTATGCATTCTTAAAAGATTTGGAACTGACCACAATTGCACATCAGTGTTGGAAGATGTATTTGAATAATGGATTCCTAGTTGTATTGGGATCCTTTTTCTTATAGTAGTTGAGATGGTTATGCACTAAATTTACTTTATATATGAGTATTTTTAAGTTTCGCAACATTATTTTTGGGCTTTTTTTTGTTATATCAAGGGGTGTGGTGAAATCACTTATCAGTGTTTTAGTTGCAACTTAATTTTTTTTATTATTTTATTAAAATATAACAAAGATAAATGAGAACATAAAAACATAATATTAACATAATAACATAATTCACCATATATTTGATTTTCCACTCAAATAAAGCAAATAATATCAAATACCACCCACTCCTCTGCATTTCAACTTCATTACACCCTCCTCCTCACATCATATTTACATAAACTCCCCAGATTACCACCCATAATTTAAATATGCAAAAACAGAGAAACACCTTTCCCTCAACTCTATCCCTACAATAATAGAGTTCCTCCTAATGCTTTCCTTCCACTCTGACCCTCCACCGACACATTAACTCACCCTAAAGCAAGAACAATTATATATTAGAATATGCATACTATAATTTTAAAGAATCAGAACATAATTTTCTAAACAAGGTACAGATACCTCACGAATACTCAAATCCAATACTTCCAGTGCTTGAAGCACCAAATCTCCTGCGCTTTTTCAAAACCAAACATTTTTACATCATATTATCCATAAAAATATAACCTCTTTTGAATCATGGCCAAACACTCTTCCACATTCACTACTTCCTTCCTGAATACCAAAATATTCCTCACATCCCATAGGCACTCCTTCACACAATTAACCAATAACCACAATACTCTCCCCTTTGTCCTATCCACATTACATAATCCATACACTAACATCTCATAAGTCACCCCTGCTATACCAGTCAGTCCCTGTCAATACCAGTTTTAGCTGCAACTTAATGGGTATTTAGGGATTTATGTAAAACTGCACACTTTTCTATCCACCCTGATCTAATGTGTAATTTATCACACACCTTTTCAGTACCCTGTATTCTTACAGTGTGTGTAAACCCTAACAATTAACTTCTCTAAAATGGTCCATTTTGGTAACATCATTGAAAGTGTTTTGTTACAACTATTTGATAAGTTCAAAAATACCTGTTGATCTTGCTAGAAATTGTGTGAACTGATTGCTTCCTGTGCTATCTATACGTGTTGACTGTTTTCAATTACACTGTTCTTAGCTATCTCTAAGGACTACAGAACCATGCCATTCAATGATATTAGGAATAGGAGAGGAGAAGGGTTTTGTGGTCCTATCATGTATCTATTGTCATGATACTGAATGGTGTGTGAGTGTTGTTACCTCAGACTAGAAGACAGTTTTGGGTTTAAATACCCTGGCTTAAATTTCCTTCAGTTTGTTGCTTCACATGTCATTATTTTTTTTAACAGTATGATTTATTGAGTTTTCCATCAAGGACATTACAATAATAATCATAATGACATACAAAAGGAAACAGGGAACAACATAACACAACCCTGCTGGGAGAAGATTGGAGACATGTGGAATTACACAGCATAAAGAATATCTCCAGGATACACACAGAGCATGTTATCTTCTACAGAGCCATTGGCCATACAATTTAGGGTTAACTTTAACATTTTGGTCATACAGTGTTACAAGAGACTTAGTGTAGTACATACAATGAGCCCCATATTGATTAACAGCAGGGACAGCCTACAGAGTCCCAGAGGAGAAGTACTGGGGGGAAGAAAGAAGTAAATATACATCATGAGATTGGCAGATCCTGAGCCCTGACTTATGCAGATCAGATCAAGAATTTGTGGGACAGTTGACGCCTAGATATGTGACTTTATATAACAGAAGCACATTATTAATTGGGGTACTTCATTGGGCTATCAAGGGAGTATCTGACACTTTCCATTTAAGGAGAATAGCTTTTCTTGCATAATAAAAGGCATAAAACAGAAACAGTTTAGTATGGTGCTTAGTGGCAAGTGTGTTGCATACTCTCAGTAACTCACATGCCATTCTTATGATGTATTTAAACCCAAGAACGAAAATATAATATATTGCAGCTTGCCAGTCCTTAGATATAGTGGATGCATTAGTTATCTTTTTTTTTCAGACTTTATTTCCACCTGGTGACCCTGCCACCAGCACATTCCATAACATAGAGGGAGATTGTATTCCACAGAAATAAATTTGGCAGAGCTGATAACATTGCATGGTATTTGGTTGCAGCATTGTTACATAGTTACATAGTTAGTCTGGCTGAAAAAAGACAAAAGTCCATCCAGTTCAACCATTACAAAAAAAAAAAAAAAAAGTTGTAATTCTATACCCACAGTTTATCCAGAGGAAGGCAAAAAAACCCCCAGCAAAACATGATCCAATTTTCTCCTGCAGGGAACAAATTCCTTCCCAATCCCCCAAGAGGCAATCGGATATTCCCTGGATCAACTTTACCTATAAATGTTAGTATCCAGTTATATTCTGTGTATCTAGGAAAGAATCCAGGCCTTTTTTAACCACTTCCTGTCCAGGGCAATTTTCAGCGCTATCACACTTTGAATGACAATTGCGCGGTCATGCAACACTGTACCCATATGAATGTTTTGCCATTTTTTTGAGACAGATAAAGCTTTATTTTGGTGGTATTTTTCACCGCTGGGATTATTTTTTTTTTTGCTATGTAAATGAAAATGTCCAAAAATTTAGAAAAAATTTGTTTTTCTTATAAAATTTTGCAAATAAATAATCTTTCATCATAAATCTTGGCCGAAATGTATTCCATTACCTTTTTGGTAAAAAAAAAAACAAAACAGCCAAATTAGTTTATAACCACAAATTATAATTTTTAAACTTTTTTTACATTTTTATTTTATTTTTTTATATTATTATTTATGTTTTATTTTTTAATGTTTTTTGCATACTGTCACCCTAGCAGTACAGTGTCACCATGGTGACACTGTACTACTTGTGGGGGGTGATGAAGATTTTTTTTTTTTTTTTTACAGTGATTGCTTTTACACCCATATAGTATGTAAAAGCAATCATTTCTCCTTCTCTCTGTCTGCATTCCTGCAGCCATTGAGAAATACTGAGCGAGCTGTGATTGGTCACAGCTTGTCATATGGTACAAGGCTGTTGTGAATAGCCTTGTACCATGTGACCTCTGTGATCATTCACAGATTTCACACGTAGTAAGCAATGATGTCACAAGTGACATCTTGCTTACTAACTTTGCATGTGATCACTGATTGGCCAATCAGTGATCACATGATCAGGATCCCGTCCGACGATCGGTGTTTCACTGTGTCCGGAGGACACAGCGGCACCGGATTGCGGTGCTGCGCACTCCCAGGGAGCGCGCACAGCTAGAAATGGCGGGTGCCATTTATGAACGGCAACCCACCCCTGGAGTGCCACCGTCCTGCCGTCTATAAACAGCAGACGGACAGCAAGTGGTTAAAGCAATCCACTGAGCTGGCCAGAACCAACTCTTGAGATAGTCTATTTCACATTTTCACAGCTCTCATTGTGAAGAAACTTTTCTGTGTTTGGAGATTACATTTCTTTTCCTCCAGATGTAAAGAGTGCCCCCTTGCCCTCTGTGATGACCTCAGGGTGAATAACTCTACACAGAGTTCACTATATGAACCACTGATGTATTTATACATGTTGATCATATCCACCTTTAGTCTCCTCTTCTCAAGAGTTAGCTCAGTAAAACAGTTACTGAAGTTATTATAGGATCAAGATGTATTTTGCTGTATGACATCGTTTGTCAAGACAAAACATGGGAAATGTGCATATATTGGAGCAATGTACTAAATATGTTGTTTTTATTTTGTTCATACATACAATTTATTTAAAATTTGAATAAAATAATCCAAGAGAGCCTGTATATGTTTGAATCCGATTTACTACCAATTTTTAACTTTTAAATGATAACCTGTAGAGGCATTTGTAAGTGCAGAATTTTTACAACTTAGACAAGAAACAGGGATTACCATCTGGTAGGATGCAAAATGGCCCCAAGGAACAGAAGGTCCCATCCCTGATAAATACCCAATGTCTAACTTTTCTCAGCAAAACATAATTTCATAACTGCACAGTCTGATGCCATACTTAACTTGTCAGGAAAATTGAAGCCTGCTTCTTATGATGATAGTGAGCTTGGAGTTTGTCCAATTGTGGCACTTAATGTAACTTGATGTAGAATCAGGAGATGTAAAGGCCAAAACAAAGCTTGAAAAGCATTGTGAGAAACCAAGGAGGCAAACACTTGCTAAGAACACCCTACAGCGATGGGTTTCAAAGGTACTCCCAAACCCCTTTACAACAGCTGTCCAAGTCTCAGCCACTCAAGCATGTTAGCTTTTTGCATGTATCTAACGCTTCTATAGACTTTAATCATCATGATTTTCAGCAAAGGAGGCTTTCTTTTACTAAGAGAATTATACGTTTGAGAACTGACCATTGCTAAAATGTCAGTACTGCTTGTACAAAAAGAGTGTGAGTGCTAAAGAAACCTTAGAGTCAGGAGGTTAGGTGCAAACCAGTAAGTTTTACCTGCAGCTGTTTCTATTTTTTAATGTACAATCACCATTTCTAATATTTATATTTCCTTATACATAAATAGATGTTTGTGTTGATATCTCTTTAGTATCTTCACTTCAATGGACTTTAGATTTTAGTATGTAGGGCTACACCTGTGGGTGCTGCTGAGTTTAGACAGGTTCTTTCCAAAACAGTGCAAAGGCAGCCAGGCACATAGTAACAGCTCATTCACTCTGGTTAAACCGAACAGTCTAGGGGTTTGTCTTCTTTATAATTTAATGCTGAATAAACTTGGGGAGGGTGCGGGGTGATATGGGATGTCTAAAACGCTGAACAATAATAAGAGGACACACTTAAAAAAGGTCCAAACGTCTCTGAACAGTCCTAGCACCAGGAGCACAAAAAGTGTCCAGGACTGAGATCTAGGTGGGACTATCACAGGCACTTTCACCCAAGAGAACACAGCACACAGTCACTAGGATGCCTCCTTCTAGTATCCACCAGACACTCTTCAGTGAGGGAGAAGTCAATGCTCACAATGCCACAGGACAGCTAGACCCTTTCCAACTCTTTAGTGAGCTCTCCAAACCAGGAAGTTAGTTCCAGAGATGATCAGGAATAGGTACCCCAGCTCTGCTACAGCTGAGGCCTCGAACACCAGCAAACTCCAGAAAAAACTGCCTAAGAGGGGCAGAGCCCCTGAGGTTGTGGAACTTCTCCAGCAGGACAAGAACAGGGCTGATCCAGGTCTCAAATGTTTTATGTTCCTTTCTAGTCACCTACTGGGAACACCTCCCTAGGGATTGGCTGAAGCATCGCAAATTATTCAGGCTGTTCAGCTGATTTTAGAGAATTCTAGAATATTAGTGAGCTGTAGAGTACAGGGGAAACAACCATACCTGCAGCCTGTGAGATCCAGAACAGCCTAAAGCAAACAACAACTGCTCCACTGATTACAGAGGAGCCAAAAGAACCAAATTGACGTATCAGCCTCACAGTCTAACTAGAAGACTGCTACAATTAAAACAGGTGAAAAGGGAAATCATTTTCCTTTGTACTGCCTTTTTTCTAGGATGAATTTTCACCTGTAGATATAGAAGGAATATTCTGCAAGCTGGTACAAATGATTTATATTTTTCTCTTAGCTACTTTTTCTATTTTTTTTTTTTCACTTCAACACCGAGGATTTTCACTTTGTTCCTTTGAAAACCATGAAAGAATTCAGCCTCTAGCACATGAAAAAGAAATAAATAATTCTATTCAGTATGTATTTGAGTAAACTGGACACAGTTTGATTTTTCATTATTTCTAATTGGCAGTGCCTGTCTACCATTGAACCATAGCATGGAAAATGTTACTATTAGAGAACATCGGTATGCAGAGAACTTCATCACCACAACAATGTTCCCTATAACAGGTTTCAACCTTATTATTCTAGAGTTTGTCTTCTCCAAAGGACGGCCATTCAGACAACGTTTGTATACTAACTGTGAGTTGCAATTTCAAGTATGAATGTAAAAAATTGTTCTATGTATGCACTTTACTTCTAGACTCCTGCTGACATCATTGCTATATGTATGGTAGACACCAGTACAGATTTCATGTCTCTGCCCCTGCCTATGCTTGGTTTATACTTGGTCAGTTACAAAACAAAAGGTAGTCAGTGTACTATCTAGGGGAAATAATAGCTCTAAAACTATGAAAATGCTGCTGAAGTTGGACTTTTGACTAACTTAGTGACACTTAGTAATCTATCTATCTATCTATCTATCTATCTATCTCACAGCACAATAGTAAAAACTGTCAATAATTAATATTATAATGTATTTATATTGTTCCTTTTAGATCTACTTACCGGTTTGATGATTGTGCAAGTGACAGTTTATGTGTTTGTGTTGTTTGCTGACATTGAAGATATGTACACTGTTCTGGAGGTATAGTATTTTGTAGCAGTATTCTTAAATATTATAAATGATTGCCCAGCATAAAATCAGCATGACTGTTAGTACTGACAAAAGCTTTATGAGTACCTTTAGGTAATTAATCAGTAAATTTTTTATCGAAAAAGGTAAGTTTTTGTTGTGTTTTTAGATTATACACTGAATAGCCATAACTTTATGACCACCCAGCAAAGATTGACTAGATCTCCCTTTTGCCACAGAAACAGCCCTTTTTGCTGCCAAAATAGCCTTGAACCATCATGGAAGGAATGCCACTAGACCTCTGAAGGTATGCTGTGGTATCTGGCACCAAGCCACCAGTATCAGGTCCTTTAAGTCCCACAATCTGTGTGGTGGGTGGGGCCTTTGTGGATCCAGCTTGTTTTTCCAGTACATCCCACAGATGCTCAATTTAATTGAGATCTGGATAATTTGAAGGTCAAGTCAACACTTCATACTTGTTGTGTTCCTCAAACCTTTCTTGAACCATTTTTTCAGTGTGGCAAGCAGGCCTGGACTGGCCATAGGACACACCGGGCATTTGCTCGGTGGGCCGGAGCCTCCAGGCTTAAGAAGAGCGGCTTGTTGATGACTGGGCTGCATAGCAGGAGGTAAGCGGCGACTGCAATCTGGACAGTACAGACAGAGATCCTCCTGCGCAAAAGGGGAATACACCTACTGGAAGCTGCCAGCACTTAACCTGCTACCCAAACAGTGTAAATATTAATAAAATTATATATAGTGCAGCGCTCAAAACTAAATCAAATACTACAATAATTGTGCTCACATGCAATAGTGTCACAAAATTAATCAAACACAAATCATTAGGTGAGATATCTTCATTATAAAGTGCCACTCAGTATTATTCCCTATCACTTCGTGCCCACATAATCAAACAAATATATATAAAAATAAATAAACTACCATTTGAGAAAATAATTTTCACAGTGCTCCAAGTGTAATGACGTGACCACACTTTATATACTAATCAAACAAGTCCAAAAAAATAGTAGAAGTGTCCATGAAAACTGATAATAGTAAATTCATGCAATGTGCAAAAGATGTGCAAAACAAATGTGTTCTTGTTCCTCAACCGTTCCACTCTTCACCTCCTAAGGCTAGATTGCCTCCTCACCTCTTTAAACCGACCCCTAAGGGCCAAACAGCTTTCAGGATCACTCTGGATCCTTATCCCCTGGCAACAAGCACTTCTCCTGACATTGTGGATCACTTTAGGGTACATCCATTCAATGCCCACAGGATGTCACGAGTCATAGTGACGTAACACGTAGGCACGTTAGCACGCAAACATCCGGTACGCGGTGACACACTTCCGGCGCCAGCCGCCATCTTGGTATACCCAGGAAGTCCTTCTGATTACATGCAGCACACCCACATACTGGCTAAGGAAGAATATGGACATATGTGAGTGGCTATGTTTATTTGAGTATTACCATTAAAGTGTTTTTGGCCCTAATACTGCACTTAGAGGATTCTTCTTTTTTGTTCACTGGGTTGGTGAGCAAATTGTTCTCTAGAGGCTTCCGATTGGGGGTAATGGATGTACCCTAAAGTGATCCACAACGTCAGGAGAAGTGCTTGTCGCCAGGGGATAAGGATCCAGAGTGATCCTGAAAGCTGTTTGGCCCTTAGGGGTCGGTTTAAGGAGGTGAGGAGGCAATCTAGCCTTAGGAGGTGAAGAGTGGCACGGTTGAGGAACAAGAACACATTTGTTTTGCACATCTTTTGCACATTGCATGAATTTACTATTATCAGTTTTCATGGACACTTCTACTATTTTTTTGGACTTGTTTGATTAGTATATAAAGTGTGGTCACGTCATTACACTTGGAGCACTGTGAAAATTATTTTCTCAAATGGTAGTTTATTTATTTTTATATATATTTGTTTGATTATGTGGACACGAAGTGATAGGGAATAATACTGAGTGGCACTTTATAATGAAGATATCTCACCTAATGATTTGTGTTTGATTAATTTTGTGACACTATTGCATGTTTGCAATCTGGACAGTGCTAACACAGACCGCTGTACGGCTATACCCAAAGCAGGGCTAACAGGAGGAGCTGCAGTGAACACTCCAGTGACAAGCAGGAAATGATGCATAAACAATACTGTGACATCTAGAGAGAGGTATAGATGGATAAATGTCTAGATACAATTATATAAATTACATTACAATAAAATATCTTAGACTAGGATTACATAAAAATTAAATGCGCTAATGAAAGCAGGTGTGGACACAGATTGGACAAATTCAGAGACTGTCTATTGAGATTATGTATTTCGGCATCCTTGTTTAACCATGCTGGGGCCAAGATACCAAAAATAAAAATTGAGTAAGCTTTTCACTTACAGAGCTTTTGGTGTGTTCCTCTAATGTCAAAATCACCCTCTAAGGCCTCTATACCAAAGACTTTAAGTCCTGCAGGGTCCCTATGATGAACTTCATTGAAATACCATGGAATAGAGTATTGTCTTTGTTATTAATGACATTGCACTTATGTTCCCTAATTCTTACTCTTAAAGGGCAAGAAGTGTGGCCCACATAGCATAGGCCACATGGGCTTATAAGCTCGTAAACTACATAGGAGGTGCCGCAATTTATAAACTGTGTTATCTGATGAGGCCTTTTCGTCCGACATCAGTGCCTGACTTCACAAATGTGCTTTTGGAAGAATAGTCAAACATTCCCATAGATACACTCCTAAACCTTGTGAACAGCCTTCCCAAAAACAGTTGAAGCTGTTATAGCTGCAAAGGGTGGGCCAACTCAATATTGAACCCTACGGACAATGACTGGGATGCCATTAAAGTTCATGTGTGTGTAAAGGCAGGAGTCCCAATACTTTTGGCAATATAGTGTATATACAAGGGACATTTAAGTCAAACCGGGACATTTGAATTTATATAATAAAATAACTGATTTCAAGGAGTGGAAACATACTCCCCTGCTACATTTATACACTTATCCCAGTGTTTAACTACTTCCTCAAAAGCTTTATCAGTACACCTGAACCATCCTAGGACAGCCTGCTTCACTTCATCATCATTGTGTTCACCGTTCTCACAGAAAGATTTGTCTCTTGTGCAACTTCACGACATGTTATGCATTGATTAACCAGGATCAAGCATCTACTCATTGAATGTTCACAGGAATGACTGTTGTGGGCTGGGAACCACCACAGCTGGGATTTCCACTGATGGACACATGGCCATCTTTAAAACGTTTACACCATTCAAATTTCTTACTGCGGCTGAGTGTCTCATCACCATACTGTGCTTAAAGTCTTCTGTAGATATCTGTGAGTTTTACACCGTTGTTCACAAGAATCTTCATCACAACATGCTGTTTCATGCATGCACTAAAACTGTTGTCTGCCATCTTGATTAACAGTCTCTGGGCTGGCGCCGCCTATTAGTAATAGGATACACTTACCACTTACTACTGTGTATAGTACTACCATGCTAGCATCCCTTTTTATACCTTTAAAAGTCCTGGTTTGACTTTAATGCCCCAGGTATATACACACACACACACTAAGCTCTGACTTTTCCTTTCAGCCCTGCATCAAATCACTGTTCAAATGCCAAATTGCCACTTTTACTTTCTTGTTACTCTCACCTAGACTATGCTTCTCCCTCCTCGTTGATTTACTTCTACACAGGTATTCCCCCTGTGTAGAGGTATTTAATTTATCACGAATTCTGCTGCCAGACCCACCTTACCAACTGCTCGGTGTCTACCACCCGTCTTTCCCAATCCCTCCATGGGTTTCTGTTCGCCCAACAAATATACTTTTTAATATTATAAAGAACTTGCAAAGCCATCTAAAACTCTGCCTCCAGCTACATTAACAACTTCATCTCAAAAAATCAACCAAACCAACCACTTCACTCCTTCCAAGACCTACTGTTCTCTAGCTCCCTCATTGCCTCCTCTCATGCTCGCATTCAGGACTTCTCCAGAGCCTCTTCCTATCCCAATCTATACAGTTATCTCCTACTATGTCTTAGGTGATCCTAGATAACTTATCTCTTCAGGAAAGCCTATCCTTTCTTGGTCAGCTTATCCCTACACAGCTACTACCTTTTGTATCACTTCCCCTTTAGATTGTAAGCTGTCATGAATAGG
Source organism: Staurois parvus (assembly GCF_062004578.1). Classification (NCBI taxonomy): domain Eukaryota; kingdom Metazoa; phylum Chordata; class Amphibia; order Anura; family Ranidae; genus Staurois; species Staurois parvus. The sequence goes on from NW_028318546.1 coordinate 1,793,192, forward strand.
GACCTCCCAACTCTCTTGTCCTGAATTATCTATTTATCTATCTACTCATTTGTGTATCTTTCTATCTATCTATCTATCTATCTATCTATCTATATATCTATCTACTCATTCATTTATCTAATACATGAAAACTGTTTCATAGGACTTATTTGCCGTTGACCCTATGTTGAAAAGTTCACAAACACTAAACCCATAAATATCATCATACAACATCACATAAAACTAGCACTGTAATAGTATGTATGTGATGCATGTTTGCATCTGTTGTGCTTTTATATATATATATATATATATATATATATATATATATAGAGAGAGAGAGAGAGAGAGAGAGAGAGAGAAAATGTTTTAGACATTTACTCAATTTATAAATTAATATTTTTGGTTCTTCTTTGTTATTCTCAGCTGGTGTGTACCCCATATTACTGGAGAGTGAACATCTTTATCATGATGCTTGTTTTATTTATCATGTCGTACCTTGGAGAGGTAACTTCTTATTTTCTTACAGTTATGCATAACTATGATAAACAGTACTGAGAAAAGCATGCAGTGTCATGACATACAGTCAAAAACTACAGAACAAAAATGTTGCATTGCTGAAAACAAAAAAAAATATTTTTAGAAACACTTAGCATCTGAGCTGATGTATTAGCAAGCTATTCAGAACAACTAAACCGAAGCATAAAACATTGGTATTCCTGTTGGGGAGATTTCTGCTCATCAGGATGGAAAACCTTTCCAAAAGGAACACAAACAAAGACAAAACACATTTTTAGCAGCGTGAGCAAGGGTTTAAAACTTCTTGATTTTTATTGCTGTTCTCTCCTGCTTGTCCCAGTGAAACCTGTACCTCCCATTCCTTGTATTGTCATAACAGATAAATAAAGTGAGTAGAAATCTCTGCAAAGGTAGGTAGAAATAAAAACTGACAGCAATTTTAAATCCTCCCTACTCTGACATGACATAAACAAATTTACTGGAGTTGGGGTTTTAATTTAGTTGCCAATTCACAATGTTACCTTAAATGTGCACTAGCATCTACACTGCAAAAAAATTAGAAACCAAGAGATGTGTACAGGGATCACAGGCAACTTTTTCAGACACCTATCTAATCCACTGGGGGAGATTTACTAAAAGTGGAGCACTCAGAATCTGGTGCAGCTGTGCATGGTAGCTAATTAGCTTTTATTTGCAGTTTGTTCAATTAAGCTTTCATAATAAAACCTGGAAGCTGATTGGTTTCTATCCAGAGCTGCACCAGATGTTGCACACTCTAGTATTAGTATATCACCCACTCTGTTTTTTATTCAAGATGTTGTACTTCTGTACATATGTCTTGGAAGTTTGAGTATGATATTTGGAGGACTCAGGAATCATTTATAATCATTGCCCTTTTAGGAGCATTTTGGATTTTATTGCTTTTCAGATAGCATTTGACAGGCATTAAGGAGGCGATATGTCTCCTCTTCTCTTGTTTTAACCCCGGAATGTTTGAAACACTGTGCCAAAACCACATGCATTACACACATTTGTGGGGCAGTTGTTGAACAGTCCCATTGACTTAAATGAGTTGCATTTCATGCACACTAGGGGGAGGTGGCTTGGGGGGGGGGGTATACATATGCTCCTGCATATGTATATTCCTGTACAGATGCCATTGTAGCTTGGAGGGGTAGTTGGCTTTGGAGGCAAGGTTGTAAACCACCTATTCTTACTGCCCCCTAACCACAAGTGCAAATTAAGCTTCGGTGTGACTTTTCTCACTTGAATGGAGCTATAAACATTTGATGAAGTCTGTTAGTATTTCACTGAGTGCTTTCACTTGCTCCTTAGATTTGTTGTTTGAAACATTTAAAATAGAATGTTATGGCAATGTTGGTGGAAAGTAAAGTGTAAACCATTTCGATTTTACTTGGTTTCTCTTGGTTTTTCTTTAGGAATGGTTCATTGAAAACCGAAAACTATGGCTTTGGATAAAGAGAATATTTAACTACAAATCAAAAAGTCAGTATAGGAAACTGCAGAGGAAACTGCAGAAAGATTCTGAATGGCCTCCGAAGAATAGGACAGACTATGCAATTCAGACTGTTCCCATGAAGAGCACTGATATCATTTACAGTAAGCCTACCTACAGAAAATCGCCACATGGAAAAGAAGTAATTTCAGAACACACAATTGTAACAGCCATGTGAGTGCAGACAATTGAGACTTTTCCAATCCCAAGAGGTTTTCTGTTGTGGTGTATATGACAGTATACTGACTACAACAATATCCAGTGACAGTTTCATACCACCATGTTAAATGATTTCTTTCTTTTTTCTTTGCAATCTAATTCACACAACCTATTTCAAGTGCAGATTGAAATATGGGTCCACATTGTTTTGCTTCCTAAATATTAATCTTCCTAGCATTTTCCTTTTGTAATTCAAAAGATCAAAACAGGGCTTATGTTTGCTGAAATGTGCAGAAATTCTGGTTGTGATCAAGAAGTTCACCTTTGCTAAACCATCTAATTTTTAAAGTCCAACTCTGAGCAATTTTATTTTTCATAATAATTCCCCAATAATGTTTCAATAAAAAAGCAGACACTCTCTCCAATAGTATCCCCATAGTAATTTCATTCCACAACTTAATGTCCTTTTATGTTGAATGACTCCCATTGGTATTCAACCTAGAAGACTGGAGACTTTCAGGGAATGCAGTGCATCATGGACCTGTCTTTTTTGAGGGTGTCACTATTGTAACCTCCACTCATAGGGGAATGATTCAGAGAACTGTTTATCACACCAAACCTTCTATCTGCATCATAGAGGATCACACATTGCCAGAAGAAGATTCAAAGAGGGCAATGTCCCTGTGCATCACCTGATAGGGCTGAAGACATCTGAAAAAGGTAAAATTAAAAAAAAGTAGCAAATACAGGAGAGAAGGGCACCAAGGAGAAAGAGAAAACTGGGAATTGGTTGGAGTAAGTCTAAATTCGGGTCAAAAATATTATGCACTGACATTTTTATTGTGTGACTGTTCTAGATAGACCTCCTTGTTCACTCTTCCTATTGTTCCAACAATCCACTTCTAGAATATATGTGTAAGTCTCAGAGACATGCATAGTTTTCACATTTGCGCAAGACCCCAATTGTTTCCATCTCTGTTCAGTTATGACATTTCCAAATTTAGATACAGTACGTAAATATCACAGGTGTTCTACACTTTGTGGAACAGAGTTATTGTTTGTAATCTGCATATTTAGATTAATTTAAACTTTTTTCTTTTATATTAGTCAGGAATTATATCTGCAGTTTATGTATGTCACTGCTAGCGTATTTGTCTTACTGCTTCTTTTTATTATTATTCTTTTTTTTCCAGCTTTTTCAGCTTATATACAATATATCTTGGGTAAAGCTTATATTATTTGCGACATATATCCTGTTGTCTTCTAATGGGTGACCTATTGGTGATCATACTGTATATTTTTAATCAATAAACATTGATTTACCTGTATTTTGTTGTGTTGCAATTTTTTTTTATTATTTCAGTGTGTTTTAAAACCATAATAATTATAAATAACTTTGTGCATGTTAGGGGGTGCACATAACTGTGAGCATGAAAGTAGGTACTCCTTAAGCATGTTTATTTCAGAGTGGAATCAGGGACCTACAGCTCTGGTTGCTTAATATATGAGCCTACCAGTCATGTCAGTTCATGGGTCTCTTGTTTTCCTAATACTGGGTTGCATAAGGATTGAAAGCTTGAAAATATTTGGGATTCCACTGTAAATCTATTAATTCATAACTGTTAGTAACACAGATAAGTGCAGTGTCTTGTGAGTGTTTTAAGGATATTTTAATAAATAATTGTGAATTTATGGAAAGCACTATGGATTATTTTAATAATTCTTTCTGATCCTGATATCTATAAAAGCCTGATTGTCCAGAGACAATTGGATTGATGACCTTAACCCTTTGGGAGAACAAACACTATTAGACCATAAAATGGGATTCACCATGTTAGGGGAGCCTCACACTGAGCCTCTGTGCTATGGAGTCAGACAAGTGCCCTTGCATGTGAGAGGGCACTGTGGTTGGCTGATTTAGGTACCCAAACACAAGGCCCTACCCCCACTCCAGTCCTGCTAGAATTCCCACCTACTGTGGCAGACTCCTCCATCTTGTGCCCTGCTCTTTGCTATAGGCCACCCCACAACATTCCATGCTATAGACCTTTACAGTATATCCTGAAGAAAGAATGTCCAAACAATAGATAGGTTCACTGCACTTTACTGGTATTGTTTAGGAAATGGCATTACAGCCCCCACCTCTAGAAGGGAGAGAATGACTGCAGCCAGCTTCTTCTGCATACAGGTCCACTCTACCCCGCCTCCTGCACTGTTCAGGGCCTAAATGCACTGGTTACATCCTCACAGGTATGGGAATGTTTAACTCCCATGCCTCAATTGTTGCTAGGATGCCTCCCAACCTGGCATATATGTGGGTGCTGATTCACCCCTGACATCACTGTGGGAGGGCTCTACCTAAAAAGAGAAATAACACCTAGTGTCACTAACAGCTGAACCAGGCACTATTCTGGTACAAAGTCACCTAGTGGCAAAGTAGCTAACTGAACCTGCCTACATGAGGTTTTGGTGCAGGTTAGCTGCGCTTTCTCATAGACTTTTATTATGTCTCAAGGTTTTGGTGTGTATTCTGAAAGCACACCAAAAGTCCTATTCTAACATAAGAAGAGCGTGGGTATATAGTGAAGAGTGGATGACATAGGAAGAATCTGTGGATACACAATATGAACTTTTGGTCACTGTGTCACTTTGTGGCTGTGTTGTAAGGGTTTTGGATCACACTGTATACTTTGATATAGTTTGCTATTTTATTAGCACCAAAGACACAGATATCACTTTAATATAGCACAAGCATTTTATCATATGTATTATTTATTATGTCTTTTATATATTTATTCTGTATCTAATATCTTTCTCACAGCACTATTTAAATCGTGCTTGTGCTTAGATAGATAGTGTTTAAGCATTGTATTCTATTGATTCCTTAGTCCTATGCTGGGCCATCTGTTTGTTGAGAGATGGCTTTTTCATCCCAAAGTACAGGTCTTTGCATTCCTCACTTTCTGTTTGCAGAGGTTAATCTCGTACTTGAAATAGACAGTGTTCAGACAATGTCCACGAAGGAAAATATTTCCGCATACTTGAACTCTGTTAGACTGTTGGATTGGATTGAGTCTTATTTCTTTTCAGACATTTCTACAGTTTCAACAGCCTCCACAGTTAATATACAAGTAAAAAAGAGGATATATCCCCAAGTCTAAAAGTGGAACTGGTCGGCCGGACCTCCATAAATATTATTGGGCCAGACATCTCACTAGATCCGTAGACTGGATTCTGCATTCTTTCTTTAAGGACTGGGTAGGGCCAGAACAGGTGTTTTTTGATGTTCCCTTAGCAGCAGCCCCATGGGTGACAACAGATTTTATGCATTTCTACCTCTCCAGGCCCCTTAACTTCCCTGCGGGGGAACTCAGATTTTGTGCGTGATATGTCCCCAGCTTTCCTGTGTCAAGCTTGGCCTCATGCTCTCCCCAGAGCCTATCAGTTTTTCTATAAGGGTCGTTTGATTGATTGGGCAGCTTTGTGCTGCTGTGCCCCTGATTCTAATATCCCTATGTAGACCTACATGCAGGTCCATCACTACATCAATGGCCCATGATGCCGTGAGAGTTTTTCCAGAGATTGCACGCCTATTGAGTCCGTCTGTATAAGGTAGTCCTCCCAACGTCATCTAGTGTCTGATATTTATGCTCTATTCTTTATGACACATCCCCCGATAGTGGTGCATGTACAAATCTTGGGAGGCAAATCTGGATTGTCATTTAGAGGTGGAAACTTGGGAACAGATTATTACACTGGTACACAAGGGCTGACTTAACGTTCATACCCAGGAAAATGCCTAAAAAGTTTGTGCTCGCTGGTACAGGGTGCTTCAGCTGCTACACAAAATATCCCCAACAGCTACGGGCCATTGTTGCTGTTGTCTGACAGATGAGGGCACTTCCATGTTTGGTGGACCTACCCCAGCTGGGTCCCTATTTGGAGTCAGGTACATAGCATCATGACTAAGGTGACAGGGATGATGATAGACTTGACAACAGGCCAATATTTGCTTCATAATTTATCCTTTTCCACAAAAACGTATAATAAATCTCTACTGATCCACTTGATCAATGATGTGCGGCAGTGTAAAGGAATGTTTCATTCAGATGAATGGGTTGGAGGAGCTGGATGATCCTGACATCACAGGACAGAATGTTGTCCTTTACCTTGACTTGGGTGTGCTAGATACATTAAAAAAACACAAATTAATATAAAAGCATTATGTCTCTAAGTTATCTAAGTTAGTTGTCTTGAAGCAGGGGCTCCAACATGGGTTGACCAGTGGTCTTGTGACTAGGTCTTACAACTATTTGTTACACCCGCTGTTCTAGACCTGCTGAACCACACTACGGGCAGCAGGAATGCTGAAGAAAATAGGGCCAAGTGAAAGGGGTGGTGTTCATTTGCGAAGCACTGCGCCCCAACCATACATGGAAGCCACTGTTACTTCTACTGCTACACATCTCCCCTTCCCTTCTCCCTCCCTGTGGTGGAAGAATTCTTCGGTCATCCACCACAGTTGTTTTTCGTGGTCTTCCGGGTCTTTTGGTGTTGCTGAGCTCACCGATGCGTTCCTTCTGTTTAAGAATGTTCCAAACAGTTGTTTTGGCCATGCCTAATGTTTTTGCTATCTCTCTGATGGGTTTGTTTTGTTTTTTTCAGCCTAATGATGGCTTGCTTCACTGATAGTGACAGCTCTTTGGATCTCATCTTGAGAGTTGACAGCAACAGATTCCAAATGCAAATAGCACACTTGAAATTAACTCTGGACCTTTTATCTGCTCATTGTAATTGGGATAATGAGGGAATAACATACACCTGGCCATGGAACAGCTGAGTAGCAATTGTCCCATTACTTTTGGTCCCTTAACAAGTGTGAGGCACATATGCAAACTGTTGTAATTCCTACACCGTTCACCTGATTTGGATGTAAATACCCTCAAATTGAAGCTGACAGTCTGCAGTGAAAGCACATCTTGTTTTTTCATTTCAAATCCATTGTGGTGGTGTATAGAGCCAAAAATGTTAGAATTGTGTCAATGTCCCAATATTTATGGACCTGACTGTATGTCCACGGTCTCTGGTCATTCCCTGTACTGTCTGCCATCTTTGGTCATCTCCTGTACTATGTACGACCACAGTCTCTGGTCATCTGTACTGTGTCCGCAGTCTCTGGTCATCTTCTGTACTATGTCCGCAGTCTCAGGTCATCCCCTGTACTGTGTCCGCAGTCTCTGGTCATCTCCTGTACTGTATCTGCAGTCTCTGACCATCGCCTGTACTATATCCGCAGTCTCTGGTCATCTCCTGTACTATGTCCGCAGTCTCTGGTCATCTCCTGTATTATGTCCGCAGTCTCTGGTCATCTCCTGTACTATGTCCACAGTCTCTGGTCATCTCCCGTACTATGTCCGCAGTCTCTGGTCATCTCCTGTACTGTGTCCGCAGTCTCTGGCCATCTCCTGTACTATTTCTGCAGTCCATTGGTTCAGAATATTTTTTTTCTTGTTTTTCTCCTCTAAAACCTAGGTGCGTCTTATGGTCAGGTGCGTCTTATGGAGCGAAAAATACGGTATATAGCGCCATCAATTTACGCAGCGCTTTCCATATAAATGTTGTTTTTTAATTGTAAATATCATTAAATACTTTCATTATTCATTAAAATAAAGCATGAATGTTCTAAATAGTTCAAATACAGATTTATACTTTTGAGACATTTGAAAGAAAACTAAACTTCAGCATCATTCAATCCCTCTACAAAAATGACATACCTGACTTTTGTAGTTGGCTTAAGTGACAAAATTCCAATTTCTCCAAATGCCTCCACATCACCAATCAGTCTGCCATCAGGACTGCTAAAGTCATTTGACCTTCACCATCATAGCTGCTTCAAAGACCCTGAAGAAATAAAAAGCAAAACACATGGAAAATGTGTTTCTGACGTAAGAAGAATTACTGTTATGTAAACTTCTTGTCTTTTTAAATGTATTATAACCTAAACTTGACACACGTTTCCATAAATTCCAAAAATAAATCACCATACAGTCATAATTTAATGAATCTTGAACCATGCCTTTTTTTAAGAAGTACAAATAGCAAACCTTAATGGTAACAGCCATCATTTCTTATGTTTACATTTTAACATAACAGACCTTTTGGTTACAACTGTATGCATATCAACAAGTATAGGCTGTTCCTAAATGCGTTCCTTCTGGAGATAGCTATTTACTGATTTATGAATGTCATGAAACAAATAGTAACATCAGGTTAAGACTGCAGACTAGATTTGAACATGTATTGTTTACACTCCGTGCATTATCCTTTCTTTACACATTTTGCTAAGCTTTCTACTTGTGCCCTGCTCATCACTTTACCTTGCTCTGTCCCATGCCAACCTGTTTGGTGTTTGCACCATTACTGTTCCTATTTAATGGGGAGGTTCCGTTTGGCGTGCAATAAAATATACTCATCCAATTATGATCAGTTTTTGTGTGTGTGTTTTCTGCCTTGTTTTACACTCTCCAAGTATTTAGCTTTGCTTTTGTCTAGCCTGTCCACTCCCCTGAGAACCCCTTGTTCCAGCCCAAACTGTTTGGGTGTTACTATTTCTGAATGGTTGCCCACAGTAACTATCTGATTTTGTTCCTGTTGTCTGTTTGTCACCAGTCTTGAGTGTCAATGAACTTTCCGGGCAACTTTTTGCTCTAGGATTAGCCACTGGATTTCTTCTGTGTCATTGTGGTAGCTCTTCCTGATCTAGCGGCTGTTTGTTTACCTTAGGCCTGTCTCTGTTGTTCAGTCTGTAACTGTCTGTCCCTGTTGCCTCACCAGCAAATGCTGCAGGCTGTGAATATCAACCAGACAACTCCGTCTACATCATCAGGAGGTTTGGCAAAGACCAGGAATTGCCAAGTGTTGCCCACTAATGGTAAGCCATTTACACCCCCTGGTACCACTACCACATGTCCTTGTTACTTCTGTGTATGATGCTTGTTAATTCTCAGTCTGTTAACTGTTCTGGCTGATTTCCTCTGACATTTGATCTCAGCAATGCTTTAGATTATGATGTTATTTATGCTACTTATGGTTTTAAGACATGATCACATAGATAACATACAGCCAAAGATATATATACAGTATATATATATATATATTTGTTTTTCTGCCATGATCTGTGTCCGAAATGTCATTTTATATTTGATTGGATTCCTAAATAGTATACTAAGGAGACCCTAGATGTCAGCAATGAGCAAATAATGACACTGTGAGGTTTACAAGATATCCTAAACTTGGTTCTTCTATATGCCATGCATAGGACTGTATAATTTAGAGTATAAATCTGGAAATAAGACTGCAACTGCAATTATGTTTCTTTTCTTGCAGATTTATTATGTATATTAATATTAGCTCACCTGGGAGCCTTTCTTTTTATGTTGTTTTCTGATATTAAAACACTGTACAGCTCCATGGAAGTATGTATAAGATGAGAATAAATGTATTATCTATATTAAGAAAAGCACATCATTTAATATTATGTTAAAATTAAATAATAACTTATGAAAAAAGAAAAGGCAGAATACAGAAATACAAGCAGAACAGAAAAAAGTCACCATTCCTAGAACAGATAATGCTTTCAGTTTACCAATGTATAATGATAGGTATTTGTGATAATAGTTATTATTATTTTCATTGGGGAATCCCAAGAAGCACTGAACAAGTGGAGAAGTGTGGGAGAGCAAAAGTGTTGCTGATTTGGGATCACAGGAAAGCACAAATATGTGTAGCACTACCCCCTTAGGAGTTGCTGAAGATTTGGGTCCTGCTTTAGTTCTGCACAGCCAAGCAACACGCATTACTCAGACTTGCATTCAGGAGACAGTAAACAGTCCTTGAGCTTGTTTTTTTTTTGTTTTATTAGGAGAATTGAACTTGGATAGGTTAAGGAGTATATAGGATGCTCAATGGAACTGCAAACCGAGGACAACTTCCTGGAACTATGTACAAGCCTTTACACAGCAAAAACTCTTCTTGGAGAGCTCTCCAGCCTGTCCTGGTGTACCACCCCAGACCCCAGATAATCCTTTTTTTATCCAGCTGCCTGAGGGAATCCCTGTGCAATGGAATCCAGTACCTGCCACTTTGAGATGAAACAGTCCCAAGTAAGGAGCTAACCAGGTTTTCCACCAGAGTGCTCTTTTTACCCTTAACTAGCCCATGGGGTGTAGGATTACTCACTCAGTCTCCATCTTGTGACCTTGTTTAGGCAGGTGGCTGCCTTCAGGAAGACTGCTTGGCTGGCTCCTTGCCGAGCTCTACAAGTGGTCCTTTCTCCACCTTTTAAGCCTTTTAAGAGAACACAGTTTTCAAAGCCAAAATAGTGGTGCAGAAGATTCGAAGCCCTGAGAAGAATCAGCTACATGGAAGGCAATGCAGGGCTTAATGAGCTGGTAAATGCTTGTTTCTTAAAAGTCAGAGCAACAGCATTATTTATATCTGCTGATTTTTGACTTTCAAATACCTGAGTGAAGTTTCTATTTAATTTATTGGTGTGTTAAAACACAGTTTACATAATTGTATATATTAAAATGTAATAGATCACCTGCTGCTTTATCTATAGCAATGGATATATACAACTGTTTCAGTCTCATATAGTGCTACAAGTGCAAGAGTACTGAGAGTGATAAATTAAGTTAAATTGAATGCATGATTAGTTAAATTATATGGTCAGTACAGAAACCATATTGCCATAATGCCTGTATTACAATGCTGAAATTAATAAAGTGACAATGTGATGCGGACAGGGCTTATAACAAAGGAAGATGGCTGCATGAAGTCCTCACTCCTCCACTCCCAGGCACATCAGATAGTTTTCAAGGGAGCCCAACTCCCTCTGCCACTATCTTTCAGAAACTCTTGCATTCCATTCTCATTGACTGCCTGGAGTTTGACCACATCCATAGGGTTTTGGGCCCCAGGAAACCTGATGGTCCTCCATGGGACATTATTATTAATTTCACCTAATATTGCCATAAGGAAACTCTCCTCCAATCTGCTTGGGACAAACCAGGGCGGTCCTTCCGAGGAGACCCATGCCAAGTATTTGTAGAACTGGCCCCGATCACTAGAGATGAGCGAATCGAACCAGGCGAACCGGAATTCGATACGAATTTCAGGAAATATTCGATTCGCGTCGAATCCAAAATTTTGCCTACTTCGGGTGCGCGAATCGAATATTTCCCGATCAGCCGGCAAAAGTGTCCCTGCAGTGAGCTCCGCTATTTCTGACAGTTCTCTGACAGAAGGAACACATGTACAGCGGTTGAAACATTGTATCTATTAGTTTCCATTTAGGATACAGATGTTTCAACCGCTGTACATGTGAAGAAGCTGTCAGAGAACTGTCAGAAATAGAGGAACTCTGCACATACACTTTTTGCCGGCTTGGAATTAATCTTATTTTCATCCTACTTCTTCTTCTTCTTCTTCTTCTTCATCCTCATCCTCAGAAGAAGAAGAAGAGGATGAGGATGAAGAAGAAGAAGAAGAAGAAGTAGGATGAAAATAAGAATAATTCCAAGCCGGCAAAAAGTGTATGTGCAGAGTTCCTCTATTCTGCAGGTACACTTAGAGGAGCTCTGCTGATACACTTAGAGGAGCTCTGCAGATACACTTTTTGCCGGCTTGGAATTAATCTTATTTTCATCCTACTTCTTCTTCTTCTTCTTCATCCTCATCCTCAGAAGAAGAAGAAGAGGATGAGGATGAAGAAGAAGAAGAAGAAGAAGAAGTAGGATGAAAATAAGAATAATTCCAAGCCGGGAAAAAGTGTATGTGCAGAGTTCCTCTATTCTGCAGATACACTTAGAGGAGCTCTGCTGATACACTTAGAGGAGCTCTGCAGATACACTTTTTGCCGGCTTGGAATTAATCTTATTTTCATCCTACTTCTTCTTCTTCTTCATCCTCATCCTCATCCTCAGAAGAAGAAGAAGAGGATGAGGATGAAGAAGAAGAAGAAGAAGAAGAAGAAGAAGTAGGATGAAAATAAGAATAATTCCAAGCCGGCAAAAAGTGTATGTGCAGAGTTCCTCTATTCTGCAGATACACTTAGAGGAGCTCTGCTGATACACTTAGAGGAGCTCTGCAGATACACTTTTTGCCGGCTTGGAATTAATCTTATTTTCATCCTACTTCTTCTTCTTCTTCATCCTCATCCTCAGAAGAAGAAGAAGAGGATGAGGATGAGGATGAAGAAGAAGAAGAAGAAGAAGTAGGATGAAAATAAGAATAATTCCAAGCCGGGAAAAAGTGTATGTGCAGAGTTCCTCTATTCTGCAGATACACTTAGAGGAGCTCTGCTGATACACTTAGAGGAGCTCTGCAGATACACTTTTTGCCGGCTTGGAATTAATCTTATTTTCATCCTACTTCTTCTTCTTCTTCATCCTCATCCTCAGAAGAAGAAGAAGAGGATGAGGATGAGGATGAAGAAGAAGAAGAAGAAGAAGAAGTAGGATGAAAATAAGAATAATTCCAAGCCGGCAAAAAGTGTATGTGCAGAGTTCCTCTATTCTGCAGATACACTTAGAGGAGCTCTGCTGATACACTTAGAGGAGCTCTGCAGATACACTTTTTGCCGGCTTGGAATTAATCTTATTTTCATCCTACTTCTTCTTCTTCTTCTTCATCCTCATCCTCAGAAGAAGAAGAAGAGGATGAGGATGAGGATGAAGAAGAAGAAGAAGAAGAAGTAGGATGAAAATAAGAATAATTCCAAGCCGGCAAAAAGTGTATCTGCAGAGCTCCTCTAAGTGTATCTGCAGAATGTCATTTATGGAAACAAATAGATACAATGTTTCAACCGCTGTATGGAGGGAATGTCCCAGAACTGTCAGAAATAGACTATTTATGACAGTTCTGGGACATTCCCTCCATACAGCGGTTGAAACCGCTGTATGGAGTGAATGTCCCAGAACTGTCAGAAATAGACTATTTATGACAGTTCTGGGACATTCCCTCCATACAGCGGTTGAAACATTGTATCTATTTGTTTCCATAAATGGATCCATTTATGGAAACAAATAGATACAATGTTTCAACCGCTGTATGAAGGGAATGTCCCAGAACTGTCAGAAATAGACAGAAACTGTCACAGAACTGTCCTTCTTCTCATCCTTCTCCTTCTCATCCTTCTTCTCATCCTTCTTCTCATCCTTCTCCTTTTTCTCATCCTTCTCCTTCTTCTCATCCTTCTCCTTCTTCTCATCCTTCTTCTCATCCTTCTCCTTCTTCTCATCCTTCTTCTCATCCTTCTCCTTCTTCTCAGCCTTCTTCTCATCCTTCTTCTCATCCTTCACCTTCTTCTCATCCTTCTCCTTCTTCTCATCCTTCTCCTTCTTCTCATCCTTCTCCTTCTTCTCATCCTTCTCCTTCTCCTTCTTCTCATCCTTCTCCTTCTCCTTCTTCTCATCCTTCTCCTTCTCCTTCTCCTTCTCCTTCTTCTCATCCTTCTCCTTCTTCTCATCCTTCTCCTTCTTCTCATCCTTCTCCTTCTTCTCATCCTTCTCCTTCTCCTTCTTCTCATCCTTCTCCTTCTCCTTCTCCTTCTCCTTCTCCTTCCTCATCTCCAAGGGCATTTAAATTAAAGGTACAGTGTTCTGCACTAATTTAAAGGCTCTCTGAAGCCTAGAAACCCTTTTTATAAGTTAACTTCGTAGCGAATTTATTCGCATCGAATCGAATTTCATACTGGAATTCGCCGAATCAGCCGAATCGAATTTTTGAAAAATTCGCTCATCTCTACCGATCACCATCCAGAAATGCTGGTAACTGAAACCCTTCACTGAAGCTCTTCTCAGCCAGGCAATCAAGTATAAGTGTGGGTTTCCCTTCAAGCTACTTTTAAATTATCGTGGTCCAAGGCACAACGTTACGACTCCAGAGGAAGCCAAGGTCAAGCTAGAAGCTCAAGAACTTCAGCCTGTAGCTGACCCTACCTGCGGTCCAGCCAAGTCTTCTGCTTCTCTTTCCTCCTCTACTCATCTACTGTAGGCCCATCATGGGTGAAGGTGGCGAGTTGCAAATGCACTCTCTCCCACACACCCCTCCCATCTGGATATGAGCCTGGATAGATCAGGTGAGATTGTTCTTTGGGTCCTTCTAACCGTTTTTTGAGGCTCTGTCCTTTCTTTATGGAAGGTCCAACCATTTCCTTTTTGAAACTTCTCAAATGAGCAATTGGTTGTGGTCCTGAAGTGTTTTCTGTTTTTTGGGGGGCCGCAACCTGTTCCTAGGCCACATCCACTAGACTACCGATATTAACTTCAATTTGTGAATTGAAAAGCAGAGACAACCAATACTTACTTTCAATTTCTATTGTTTCTATGTGATTGCTGTGATTGGACACAGCAATCACATGGTAATATACCATATGATTACCCAGCACAGCAGTAGTGTGATCTGCTGTGTCCGGGTGACGTTAGGATCGCCGTGCTCCCTAGTGCAGGCTCTATGAGCTGCACAGGAGCTGCTGATGCGGGCTGACGTACAAGTACATTAGCCTGCTGTAGCAATGCTTCCCATCCGCTGTTTATAGGCAATGGGCGGATGGGAAGCGGATAAACTGTAAACAGCACTGTATGGGACTGTAGGCAGTATTCTCTATTCAATAAAATAAAGACCACAACTCTTCTTGTTGTTTGGTGCTAAATTGGCCGTGGCCGTTTTATTATTAGTTTAAATATTATTTTTATAATAACACTTTTATTTATACATATAGACTTTCTAATCATTGTAAAACCTTTTTAAACTTAAAGTCGTAGTACTCAAAAACCCCAGCTAAGTCACTACGACTCAAGCTGTACTTATTAACAAAATACAATTATCAACCATACTCAGCAAGTATACAACATTTTAAATGTACATACTTTCTTTATTTCATAATCTGTAAATAATAAATACCAATATCAAAAATCCATTCTAATAACACTACATTAACACATATTAACTTAAATCAGAGCACTCAAAATCTGAGCTTAGTTACTATGACTCAAGGTGCACTGAATATTATACTTACCAATATACTTACCAGTAATAATTGGCCGCAACGAAATAGGGTGGAAAGGAAGGAAGCACCACAGAGATGCCTCCCAGGATACTGATGATGACCGCTAGCAAACCCCATTTATATAGCGAAATAGGGTGGGAGGGAGCACCACAGAGATGCCTCCCAGGATACTGATGATGACCACTAGCAGACCTTCTTTATATAGCGAAATAGGGTGGGAGGGAGCACCACAGAGATGCCTCCCAGGATACTGATGATGACCGCTAGCATACCCCATATATATAGCCAAATAGGGTGGGAGGGAGCACCACAGAGATGCCTCCCAGGCTACTGATGATGACCGCTAGCAGACCCCATTTATATAATGAAATAGGGTGGGAGGGAGCACCACAGAGATGCCTCCCAGGATACTGATGATGACCGCTAGCAGACCCCCTTTATATAGCGAAATAGGGTGGGAGGGAGCACCACAGAGATGCCTCCCAGGATACTGATGATGACCGCTAGCAGACCCCATTTATATAGCCAAATAGGATGGGAGAGAGAACCACAGAGATGCCTCCCAGGATACTGATGATGACCGCTAGCAGACCCCCTTTATATAGCAAAATAGGGTGGGAGGGAGCACCACAGAGATGCCTCCCAGGATACTGATGATGACCGCTAGCAGACCCCATTTATATAGCCAAATAGGGTGGGAGGGAGCACCACAGCGATGCCTCCCAGGATACTGATGATGACCACTAGCAGACCCCATTTATATAGCCAAATAGGGTGGGAGGGAGCACCACAGAGATGCCTCCCAGGATACTGATGATGACCGCTAGCAGACCCCCTTTATATAACGAAATAGGGTGGGAGGGAGCACCACAGAGATGCATCCCAGGATACTGATGATGACCGCTAGCAGACCCCCTTTATATAGCCCTCTACTCCTTCAAAATTTTTACCTCATTGGTCAATTTTACCTTCCAGAAATGTCCAGGTGTAGTGCAGGGCTAAAAAGTGCCCCTTTCTAGAATATTCCTATATCATATACCCTGGGGTGGACTTGATACTTCACAGGTGTAATGGAGGGCTTAAAACTGATTTTGTTTCCAGAAGCTTCCCCGTTGTATTGATATACCATTGGGGGGCTTGAAATTTCTAACAGTTTTTTCTCCCCTCATGCCAGTTGGGGGGACTGAAAACTCTCCTGCCTTCTAGAATACCAGTGTGCAGAGGGTCCTTCAGAATTTCTAGAGTTAATGTGGTTACACCCCTTTAGCACCTGATGGATAAATGCATGCACTAGCTGTATGGATTTGAGCACAGGGATCTCTTGTTTGTTGTATTGTTGGGTCAGTAGCCAGACCTGAACCTTGTAGCTCTCCCCATTGTGTCTTTTCCCCTATGCTAGCATTGTGTCCGCAGTAGCACTTGCGTTGGCAGGGCAGAGTAGGACTGGCCATAGAGGGATTACTTTGACGCAGTTGGCCAGCTTAAACATGTATTGCAATATGTGTGAACCAAATATCCCTATTTGTTGCATAGTTTGCTTGAAAGGGTATATACCAGTGTGCAGAGGGTCCTTCAGAATTTCTAGAGTTAATGTGGTTACACCCCTTTAGCACCTGATGGATAAATGCATGCACTAGCTGTATGGATTTGAGCACAGGGATCTCTTGTTTGTTGTATTGTTGGGTCAGTAGCCAGACCTGAACCATGTAGCTCTCCCCATTGTGTCTTTTCCCCTATGCTAGCATTGTGTCCGCAGTAGCACTTGCATTGGCAGGGCAGAGTAGGACTGGCCATAGAGGGATTACTTTGACGCAGTTGGCCAGCTTAAACATGTATTGCAATATGTGTGAACCAAATATCCCTATTTGTTGCATAGTTTGCTTGAAAGGGTATATACCAGTGTGCAGAGGGTCCTTCAGAATTTCTAGAGTTAATGTGGTTACACCCCTTTAGCACCTGATGGATAAATGCATGCACTAGCTGTATGGATTTGAGCACAGGGATCTCTTGTTTGTTGTATTGTTGGGTCAGTAGCCAGACCTGAACCTTGTAGCTCTCCCCATTGTGTCTTTTCCCCTATGCTAGCATTGTGTCCGCAGTAGCACTTGCGTTGGCAGGGCAGAGTAGGACTGGCCATAGAGGGATTACTTTGACGCAGTTGGCCAGCTTAAACATGTATTGCAATATGTGTGAACCAAATATCCCTATTTGTTGCATAGTTTGCTTGAAAGGGTATATACCAGTGTGCAGAGGGTCCTTCAGAATTTCTAGAGTTAATGTGGTTACACCCCTTTAGCACCTGATGGATAAATGCATGCACTAGCTGTATGGATTTGAGCACAGGGATCTCTTGTTTGTTGCCTTCTAGAATGTTCCCCCACTGTAAATATACAGTGGGGTACTTGAAACTTTATCTCCCTGCCACAGTCCCATAACAAAAAGGTGCCCTTATTTTCCCCTTTTCTTTTACCATTCCAGCAGCATGAGACACGTTCTTCCTGCTGTTGGCTGTAAATTGAGTTGGTCTTATTGCATAATGCCCTACCATTCAGAAGAAGCCTTGTTTGTTGTATTTTTATCAATGAATACATAGATTTCTATGACTGGCCGAGATGGAGAGGTGGGTAGATGATGTCACAATCTCCACCTCGGCCAATCAGAAATAAACCTGGAATTCCAATTTAATGATATGTGCCACCAATATACCTCTCATAAATGAAATACATTTTTTCCCAACAGGTGAGACTTTCAGGTGCAACTGTGTTTTATATATATTTATATATATATATATATATATATATATATATATATATATATATATATATATATATATATATTTAGCTTGTGGTATGTGATTCTGTATGTGATAAACTGTTTAAAGGATACCATGATTCTTTTGTAGTTTATAGTATGTGCCAATAAGTGGCGCTAGAGATCTCATGAGAGAATATGTAGTAAGCTATGTGTTAAGTCAAGTTAATATTTTTCCCTTTTTAGAGTTTTGTTTACAATAGAACACTCTGGCAAAGTTTAAAGAGGATTTCAGGTCACAAGTTGAAGAGTCATTACAAACAACTGCAGGGCATATTAGAAAAGAACACAGACTGCTCTTTAAAAAAGGAAATGTTCCGTTCAAGGCGACATTATTCAGTCGAGGCAAAAGAGTGTGTTTAAAGTATCTATCATTCAAAATCTTTCAGATAAAGGGGTGGATTGTGTGTGAATACAGCATGTTGGGAATTAATTCACTGGCTCATCAAACATCTCCCCCACCATATCCTTCTCTTCTGCTGTTAGTGCAAAAAGGTGAAAGTCTTTATGGAAAGTCACTACAGTGGACAATTGGCATTCATTTTGGATTCTCTCCTAATGTTACCCAAAAGGTACACTAAGTTTGTTATGATACCAAAGACAGTAATAATGGAGAAATGTGGAAAGGATATATGCAAATCCTGAATTTTCCATAGAAATCTGTGCTTTAACATGCCCCTTCTGCCTTAGAATCCTTGCTATTGGTCAGTTAGGCTGCCTATAACAGCAGTGGCCTGATAGTGAGGGATTGAGCCAAAGTGCTTACTTCTCAGCTGAATTCATTTTTTTGCCTTACAGATCACCCCAGGCAGGGCCATCTTTAATATTGATTGGACCCTGGGCAAACATTTTCTTGGGTCCCCCTTACAATTTTGGTCTGCACCCCAACATCACAAAAATACACACACATTAACTTATGTAAACAAATGTAATGGTATAAACATAAAGAACTGGTCCACACTCACTGATTGGTCCATGCTCACTGATGGGTTGCTAGAGGTTACTGCACATCATTACTGCTCACTGATCGATTGCTGAAGGTTACTGCACATTATTACCGCTCATGGATTGGTTGCTATAGGTTACTGTGCATTGTTGCCATTTACTTATTGGTTGCTAGAGGTTATAGCACATCATTATGGCTCACTGATTGGTTGCTGAAGGTTACAGCACATAATTTCCTCATTTAGATCATTTTTTGAGGAGAGACAGGGCATATAAGCGTGTGGAGAATCTTGAGTTGTTGTTCCCGCCAGAATTGTGATTGAAGGAACATGTGGAGTTGAAGTCTGATAGTAATTGGTCAGCTGTAAATGCATTTTCGAAATCTTTGACCCAGGATTTCACAGTATTCAAAGTCTCAAGAGGTTTGGCATACAGTAGATTCAGAGGTCTGTATATGTTCGATATTTTATACTTTTGAGAGTTCACCAAGACATCAAGGAATGTCATCTGAAATCTTGTAGACTTAATAGCTGCCACAGAGTTGACGAAGTTGCTTACTTGAAGCATGTAGAAAAAGTGGTGTGCTGGTAGTCCGTAGGTTTGTAGGACGGTGTTGAGAGGTTTTGGGGAACACGTAGAGGTGTCATATAAGTGCTGTACCAGAGTTAATTATTGAACCTGCCAGGTATCATAACCATCATAGATTTGCGGGGGAGTAAAGGAAGGGTTATGATGGATAGGAAGGAAACGAGAGAGCCACGGAGAGACCCGCAGTTTGTGCCTGACTTCCCTCCATGTAATAAAGGGTGTCGCGAATGAGCAGATTATGTTTTAAATGGGGTGGAAGGGAATTAACATTGGAATGTAGTCAGGCCGAGAGATCGTAGGGATGTGCTACTGCAGATTCAATGTGGTGATTGGAATATTTGGCAGATTGGGTGAGCCAGTCTAGACATATACAGAGCAGACATGAAAGATTATAGGCTTGCACGTTTGGGAGATCGGATCCTCCCTCACTTCGTGGCAGGAATAATTTGGCAAGTGCTATACGGGGACATTTGCCTTTCCATAGAATGGTTGAAAGTGCCCGATTTACCTTGTTATGTCACTGTGTTTAAGTAGAAGAGGTATGGTCTGGAGCGGATAGACAAGTTTCGGGAAACTCACCATCTTAAAAGGAGGTGTGATCTGCCCAGGAGTGAGAGTAGTAGATCCTTCCACATTTCCAGTTCCCCAATAATTTTAGTGATCCTGGGCGCATAATTTAGCTCATATAGAGATGAAGCTAGTTTCCCTATCTTTATGCCTAGGTAAGTGATATGCCTGGTAGCAATTTTAAAGCTCGAATTCTGCGTCCACACCAGGAGGTGAGAGTGAATAATGGAAGCACCTCACTTTTAGAGAAATTTATACGGAGCCCTGAACAAAGGCGGAAGGATGAGAAAATATGTTGAATGTATGGGAGGTCGAAAGATGGACGCGAGCTAAAAATGAGTATGTCGTCTGCAAACAAGGCAAACCTTAACTCCCGTTGTCCTAATGTGATGCCATGGAGATCAGAGTGAAATAATAGGAAGCGTGATAATGGTTCCAGGGCCAAGTTAAAAAGTAAAGGGGATAGAGGGCAGCCCTGTCTAGTGCCCTTGTGAAGTTGGATGGGGTTAGATATTTGGCCTGTTGCTATGACCTGGGCTGTTGGGGATGAATACATGGCTTGGATCAGATGCAAAAAAGGGCCCTCAAATCCAAACTTCCGTAGTGCTAAGAAGAGCCATTTAAAGTTGACATTGTCAAATGCCTTTTCGGCATCTAGTGAGAGGATTGCTGCATCTTGAGTTGTGTCGTCACCTTGCGAATGTTTGAAGCCGCCGAATGACCTTGCACAAACCCCACTTGCGAAGGATGGATAAGAGTAGGTAATATAGTTGCTAGGCTAGAGGCGATACTTTTTGACAGGAGTTTTGCATCGAGATCCAGTAGAGATATTGGCCGATATGATCCAGGCTCCGTCGGGTCTTTGTCTTTTTTGGCAATCAATTTAATGTGCGCTTGAAATCCGGAAAGAAGGTAATCCCCTCCCTCCTGAATGGTTTGGAATACCGATTGTAGGGTAGGGGGAAGGGTTTCGGCCATGAGTTTGTAGAATTCGGCTGTATAGCCATCTGGCCCCAAGGCTTTAAGTGATTTAATGGCTAGGGATATATCCGCCTGAGTAATGGGGGCGTTCAAGGCTTGTAGTGCGTTTGGGTCTAACTGTGGCAGTGAAATAAGATCGAGGAAGGAAGTGGCCTTAGCAGTATCTATAAGAGCAGAGCCGTATAGAGTTTGATAGTAATTTTCTAAAATGGAAATAATGTCTAAAGGGTCGCTTTTTAATGTTCCCTACGTATCCCTCAAAGATGCAAAGAGGGTAGGTGTGAATGGTTTTCTGCATGACCGTGCTAATAGCTTGCCCTGCTTGTTGCTGAATTTATGAAATTGTAGGTCACTATGGGATTGGTGTGTGGCCTCTTGAGCTGCTGCCCACGTATCAAAGTGTTTTTTGGCTTCTGACCATATTTTCCAATTTTCATGCGAGTTGAGACTTGCCAAGTCTTTTTGTGCCTGTCTTAGACGGATGCTTGCTTCTTTGTAATTTCGGAGAAGGTTTTTCTTGTAGGTGGAAGTAAACGCTATGATTCTACCTCGTAGTACCGCTTTGCCTGTCTCCCAAAAGAGATTGAGGTTAGCTTGGTGTTCTACATTTGTGTAGCAAAACTCACTCCAGGCAGTATTTAATACCCGGAGTAAGTCCTGATTTTTTGCCAGGAAGGAAGGGAAACACCATGTACGCGAGCGTTGGTTATGCTGTGCGTGTTGTAAGGATATGGAAATCGGGGAGTGGTCAGAAATCGCTATGTCGTGTATGTCAGATTCTTTGATGTTCTGTAATAAAATGTTGTTAACGAAGAAGTAATTGATCCTGGACAGAGTATGATGGACGGGGGAAAAGAAAGTAAATTCTCTGCTTCTGGATGAGTCAGATGCCATACGTCGGCGAGTTGTAGTGCTGCTGTGAAGCTGTTCAATAGCGTGTGTGTTAGGGAGGGGGTGGGGAGGAATGGGCAATTTGGGGTAAAGGGTTTTAATTTATCTTCCTGTACGTTCATATATTGGTTGAAATTCCCTCCCAACACCAATGGGAGATGTATAAAGTTTGATAAATTCGAGGACAGATCTTGGAAGAATGGCTTAGGTGAGGAGTTTGGGGCGTATATGTTAACTAATACCAGTGGGGAAGAGTCTATTTTGATGTGTTCAGTGACATATCATCCCTCCTCATCTGTAGCTATCGTTATAATGTCAGGGGTGAGGCATTTATGTGTGAGGATAATTACTCCTGCTTTGCCACTGGGCGAGGGTGATCCCTGCACCTGTTCCACCCACAATTTTTTCATGCACGTAAAGTCGGTTTGTTTTAAGTGAGTTTCTTGGAGAAACGCGATATCTGTTTTCATACGTTTGAGATGGCGAAGGATGGCCATGCGTTTATAGGGCGATCTCAAACACTTAACGTTCCATGATACTACTCGAGTCATGGGTGTGTGAATATGAGGATGCTCAGACAAGAATTAAAATCTTCACTATGTGGTAGCAATTCTGCAGACTCAACACTGTGGTCCATATTTTCTCATTGTATTGTAAGAGAGTAGGGCATAGTGGGGATTCCGGGTAAGTGGGGAGTAGTGAGAAGAAAAGAAAGAGATAGAGATGTGCTATTTCGACCTGGCAATGTGTTGTGATGCCCAATGCTGCAGGAATGTGTTTAGAGCAGATATCGGATAATATACCCAAGTTGTAGAATTCTGGGAGGCCCACGACACGCAAGTTGTTCCTGCGCGAGCAGTTTTCTAGATCATCTAGCTTATTCAATATATTCTGTTGCTCGCGTTTGGATTGTGTAGTGCCCGCCTGCATAGCTTGAAATTCATCCTCTAGGTCAGAGAGGTGATGTTCAACTTCGATTATGCGTTTGGCATTTTCCCCCTGGTTATTTCTGAGCTGTTCTTGGCCTTGTGTTACTGTCCTATCTACTGCCCAAGTAATGGTGGGTAGCAACAGAGAAGCAACAGCCAGTGCAATCTTTTCATAGTGGTCCGTGGGACTACTATTATCAGCATATCCTGCTGAGGGAGTGTGGGGTGGCTGTGCAGCTCTCCTACCTGATCTTGGGTCTGGCTCTTGCTCTGTGTCCATGTTGGCCGTCCTGTGAGTGGAGCTGCTCCTGCTATGGATGGATTTGTCGCTGCTGCCAGCAGCGTGATCAGTGGCCATCTTGGCTGCAGCAGGGGGAGATCTGTCCCTCAGGGCTCGTTGTGCGGGATCAGGGTCGCCAGCCTTATGTACTGATCCTTGCTGGATCAGGTAGGGTGCGCTCAGAGGGTACTCCCTTGCCTTTTATATGTGACCTCCTGGGCAGGAGGCAGAATTTACATGTCTGAGAGTCTGGAGCCGCGAGATGCCGTCTTTATCGCATGCGGCTCCGGAACCGGAAGTATTTATTTTTTTGTTTTTTAAAGAAATTACTTTACATTATTTCAGATTTCAGGTTAACATTTTTCTTATATCTGTTTCCAAAAATCTAAATTTACATATCAGCAGGATTAATTTAGGACTACAATCTAAGAGAAACTTAAACTCCATTAATTTGTTCTCCTGCAGACTTTGCCTGCTCCCTCTATGATTCTGTACAGTATATTGTACTTTGTCTAGTCAGAATTCTTCTGATTGCAGCAAAGTAAAACATGTAATCTCTTTGGTATGTTTTATACTCACTACCTCTTTTTACCATCTATAATCTTATTTTTATATCCTCAGTCATTTTAGATTTATATTTACTTTACATATTGTTAAAGTTATTTATTCAAAAACTAAACTTAAA
Organism: Staurois parvus; assembly: GCF_062004578.1. NCBI lineage: Eukaryota > Metazoa > Chordata > Amphibia > Anura > Ranidae > Staurois > Staurois parvus. The sequence goes on from NW_028318546.1 coordinate 1,817,111, forward strand.
AATAGCACACCATCCTACATTTTGCAGTCTCCCTGAAATATTTGTATTTGTGTGTTGTATTTACCTTTATTCTGCCCTTATCATGTATAGATTCATATCAACTTTGGAGAAAATAGGTAAATCTTTAAGCAGCAGCTTCAATATTTTGTCAACTTTAATCTTTTGTTGGAGATTTAAACTGAAGAATCTACATAAAGCTCTCTCATCAATCTGTATGGTTTTGGGAATAGTAATCTATCCTCCATTACATAGTGCACTCAGGTCATTCAAAAGTTTGTTTGAAGAACTGAAGGGTAATATCAAACAGGGATTCATTTTGGCACACTTAACACAGAAATTAAAAATTCAAGACAGAGTGAGATTTAAAAGTCATTTTTGTTTGGTTGGATTGTTCAATTAATCAAAAAAAAAAAAATCTCATATAGAAATGTCAAGAAGCCTGAATGCCAATCGGAGTCATTATGCAAATGAAGAGGTTGTACTTGTGACTATAAAAGTACCAGAGTTAGAAAATGTGCAAATCAGGAGGGATTATTCAGTATTGCTACATTCCCCTGCTAATCTTTAGTCAGCAATGGATGAAGAAATGGGAGAAAAGCATGCTGTACTTAACCAAGGGGAAGAGAATGAAATGGTGAGCAAATAGTTCATTCTTTGTATATATAAAAAATGTACTGCACATAGAAGCCTTTTATGAACTTAACTGATGTTGAAAGTTTAATTTTCTGCCACACTTAGCATATCCTTAGACTCATAACTGATACACATTTATAATCAGCTTTCCAAAGCATACAAGAGCATACCTTCCAACATTTTGAGATAGGAATGAGGGATACCTGTTAGCAAATATATGCAGGCATAGGACACACCCCTCTGACACACCCACTTAAAGGAGAATTGGAAAATAAAAAGGTTTGTTAAACCCACAAGTGCTTACTACTACTATTCCTTTTTACTGGCAATTGAAGTTTACAAATGCAACAATTTAGAAACTAGATGAAAGGTTTAGCACTGTGAAATAGTTTTATATACAACTATATCGATCAGACCAAAATGAGGGACAAATGAAGAGGAAAGAGGGGCAGAGGGACTTTGTTCCAAATCAGGGATAGTCCCTCGAAATCAGGGACAGTTGGGAGGTATGCAAGAGCTACCTACTATCACAATAATATAACTATGATGTAATATGTGAAGGTTGCAAATGTTCTGAAATATTAGATGTGATTACCTTGTTCCTCACATTGTATGTTGTTAAGCTTGTTGATTATGTTCAACAAGTACTTTATTAGTTTTTTAACCCTTTCACGCGAGTATGCTTTATTTTAAGGCAAACCTACAATCTGTCTGTAGACTGGCCAAGTGACCCGAACTCTTACATTATAAAGAGATCAAAAGGTTTTCATTTTCCTACATAAAACAAGGAACCCACCAAATGCTAACATTCTGTCTTGAATGCTTTTGTGCAGCAGTAGCAGTGAAATTGCAAATTGGGGGAAGAGAGTACATTCACATGGATATTCTGCTGATTACATGTCTGAAAAACAAAACAGACAGTGTTGATTGATCCCATTAAAATTGGGCTATGACAGAAATACCTGTTTTATTCAAACCAAATATATTATGGTGTTAGATAACTGTAGCTTATTGCTCCTCTAAAATGTCTGCTTAGTAGTTGGAAGAAATTAAAAATGACTGGTGCTTATTTTTTTTTTTGTTTGTACCAATTGTCATCTTCATTATATGGCCAGTTTAAAAATATTTATTGTAATACCTTGATAACATTCAGGTTATTCTGAAGCTAAAAAATCATATTCAGATAGTAGTTCTACAAGTGTATGCAGATTTTTAAAATGAATGTGGCCCAGACTTAAAATTTTGTTAGAAACATCATATTATGCAATTATTAAAATATGCGTAGAAAATTGTTTCAATATATTCAGAAAATCAAGATTACTTATCTAGAAAAATGAAAAAAAAATGAAAAAAAAAACCTGCATGGTAATGTTTACTTTTATACGGCCCTGTGCATTCCATTTTTCACAGATAGTGGAAACTGAAAACTAGAATTTTAGTCTAAGTTCCATAGATCCAAAATAATGTCTAGGCTCTTTTCATAGATGCCTTTTAGGCTAGAGTCCAGATTAAGAAAAAGAAGAGTTAAAGTTAAAATGTTGTCGTTCTAAAATGTAACCAGTTTTGATCTTTCTTAGAGGGAAAAGATAAAACAGAAGTATCCATACATTAGCATGTATACAAGCACACTAGGAAATGCAGACTGAACATGTCAAGTTAAGCGAAGTATAAGGTCTAATGAAGGCACCAAATTCCCAGTGTTAGACTTCCAAAACACTAAGATATCTATTTATAAAAAATCTGCTGTGTGAATGTCTCATCAATAGTGAAAAATTAAGGAATAATACCCATACTGTTTGAGTGTATTCTCCATTGCCTTTTTACTGGGCAAATGTACTATTTCCCTATAAATAAAACCTTAAGAGAAAATAGCCATAAGAACATTCATCAACACAAAAAAGCCTAACATTATAGGTTAAGAACTTTCAGTCAACAGGGAAAAAAATTTGAGGAAGGCTTTTGGATTGTGTGCACGGCCTATGGAGATTCCCGTGTGAACAGTCGAATTAAAGGGTGTTCCACTAATTGAACCTCCAGCTGAGACATTTAGCAGCTTTATTATTACCACTGTTAAATGTGAAAGTTCCCTGTCTGAGGCTCTTGCTGGCTGGTGTCCAAAGAAGCAGTGGTTCATCACTGCCTGGCACCTTCAGCTATCAGTTAGGGACTCCTGGCTGTCAGGTGAATGTAAACTAAGGAAGATTTAAAAAAATATTTTGGGTCTCCCCAAATTCATATCAGGCCGCTCAGGTCTGGTATGGATTTTAAGGTGGGCCCTATAAAAATAATCAAAAACATAAAGGCCCCCCCAGTGGGATCCCAATGATGTCAACAACCAAATACAGTATTTTCTACTTAAGCCTGTGTGGACCAGCAGATGTCATTCAGAAGGAATGAAGTGGTGAAGTCAGGTATGTTGGTGGGTGGGTGAGGGTGGCTGGGCATCATAAATGATGTTGATCTTACATTGTGGGACTATTTAAAAACATTTTTTTAATTAAAGGATTGTGTGTGTTTATTTGACATTTTCCACCTCATTCATGTGGGGGTGCATTATCTGGGATCCCCTTATTCTTAAAGGGCGCTTCCAGATTTCAATTAGCCCCCACCTGAAGATCCCTACAATCAACATGGGGACAAGGTGACTTGGTACCCCCCTATTTTAAGTGGTATGTGGTATATGGTTGGTGGGGGGGGGTACACTTGTTCCCTCCTTTTCTTACCAGCTAGGTTGAATGCTGGGATAATGGCCAGAAGTGGATTTGAAGGGAGATCAATCCTTTTCTTTTCTTATTTGTTACATATCACTCATATTTCCCCTTCTGGTGGAATGTTCTTAGACTATAGTGCTACTTTGTATATTGATTGATGTTTTTTGAAGTATATGTGAACCCCCACCTTGTAAAACAACCTATTCAGTTTAAAGTAAAAGGAAAATACAACATATTTGTGTATAGATATAAAAAAGTTATAAATACAATTTTTCCCTTTTTATATAAGTGATCATCTACCCTCTGGTCTCAGCTGCATAAGGAGCTTAGAGAGCTAGTGGAGGAGAAACAACAGAACACTGAACTTCCTAGTGAAAAGTTGTGCAGGGGTATAGTGAGCACAAGTCTATTTGTTGGAGGAGAGCGGGCTGAGTTTTCAACACAGCTAGAAAACTGACCACATGGTGCTCTAATGCCTAGTGTGCTAATTTTTCAATAGGAAAGAAGAATGTATAGCAGGAACACCAGGTATTTCACACAAAGGATGCAATACAAAGAGAACAGGATAATTTTTCATACAAGTACATGGAACAGCAGGCACATATCAAGAATATGAAATGTTGGGTCTACATAATTTTTAGCTCTTATGGTTGAATGTTCTTTTTTTTCTATTTTCTCTTAGGATAGAGAGAAAAGAATGGCAACAAATAGAAACTGACATTACACACATATTACAAACACTAGAGATAATATTCATTACGGTTTCATGAATGATGAGATGTTTGCTTGTGCGGCACATTTTTTATATATTTTTTGTTATGTTTTGGTTCAAACACAGAACACCTTACACATGTTGGGGACTCTGGATGCATAAGTAACAGATACACTTGTGGACAGCAGCAATGTCAATCCGGGTAGAGGGTAGTTTAAGATGTGCTAGCAGATTAAGACTGCATTCACATTGGTGTACTGGTCAGTGCACCCAATCTTTACTGAAGTACGATCATATCACAGAAGACATAGTGCAATGTTTCAGAACTGCGCAGGACCTCTTCGTCAGGCATGTGACACCTGATGAAGGGGTCCTGTGCGGCTCTGAAACATTGCACTATGTCTTCTGTGATGTGATTGTTACTCAATAAAGATTTTGGATGCTGTTAGAAAAACCATAGAGTACTGGAGAATGTATGCATGTGATCTGTGATGTCTCTAGTTCCAGCTTCAGCACTCGGTATTCCAAAGCTCGATTCAGGAAAGTGTGCAATAGGAATATTGACACAGCTTGGTCTGTTAAACACTTTGTTTGGTGCTCTCATTAAACTTTACACATGTGAATCTTCAAATCTGGGCCCTTTTTTGAAGGACACCGGATTTTTGTTGAAAGCTGTCTTACCAGAGCCATTGTGCTTTATCACAAGCTAACTGATCTTCTGATTTGAATCCAGTGCCTAAATTCTACTTGCTCAAAGTTAAGTTAAAGAAATACATGTATTCTGGGGCATTTCTATTACAGGAATATATAGTTGCCACCACAAACTGAGAACCACCTGTAAACCACATTACTTGTGCCTTCCAGAGTGACAGCTGCCATTATGACCAATCTCACAGATTAGCCAAACCTGCCCAGATACTTCCCCCACCCAGAGTGACAACCATTATATAACATATTATTTGACTGAGGTGGCAGGGTGTGGGGGGGATATAACCATGACTTACCGCCATTGAATTAAGCGTTCTGGTCAAAATGTATTATAATGTATGAGGTTCTAGGATAAGGCATGATAGCATATAAAGTGGTTGTAAACCCTTATGTATACCCACTGAAGTGGCTAGCTATGGCTAGATGATACACAGAGATTAAACATTGTTTCCTACATCCTACAGCTTCCTAAAGCACACATTTTACACAGCATTTCTGAGCTCCAGAAGACAGGGGGTAAGGATCTAGTGTTACAAACTGCGCAACATAGAGCATGGAGCTGAGTATAATCTGAGATCTGAGTGGAATGGACATACCCCCATCTAAACATTCTAACAGGGAATCATGCACAACTGATGCTGTCAATCACTTGCTGTGTCCTGGAGGAGAGACAGGGTTGTTTCCTGGAATTGTCTGGTGTTGGCATAGATTGTGTGAAATGCAGATAGCAGAGGAATGAGAGCAGTGAGAAATCACAGTAGATGCTTTGAATCAAAGCAAGTAAACCTATAGAAAAATATGTTTTGTTCATTTTTAATTTCAAAGGTTTACAACCACTTTTAGGTCTGTTGCTGTTATGTCATGAAAAGTAAGGGTCTGGTGTAAAATATTGTAACATCTGGTTGCATAATACACAGGTGTGGGGTTATGCAATAATAATATACAGAGTTTTAACAATGCACTGTATTTCTAAAGCCAAAACTACTTTTAAATTTTGAACAGAGACTGAATGTCTTGAAATATCTGTACGCTTTTTTTTTTTTATTGCATTGCCCCTGTTAGGGAGATTCACTCTCTGCAGTCATCACTAGGACAGAAGGTCAAGTCAACTCTTTTAATGGGGACACCTGTTCTGATTACAACTTTCTAAGCAGGAATCTGCCCTCATATGGAGATTTTTCTCTCAATTTCTGTTGTGTCTACGAGACAAAAAGACTGAGAGAGATTTTAGCCATTCCCTACTTTTAAACATAAAAAACATTGTTTTAAATATACTTTCATTCATTTTTTATCTCAATTTGCAGGAACTGTTTGGTTACAAAACTGAAAGATGGCGTAGTATCCTGTGTCTAATTGGTTACATCTTTTCACTGGGGTTCCTGAAGCTTCTCTTCTATTGGAAGCCTGAGCTGGATGTATGGTGTCATTGTGTCCCATGTAGTTTAGCAAAAGCTGATGTTGTTTTGCTCAAAAGAGCTGTAAGTATATTTATTTGTCCAATGGTCTTTGCTTGTGTGTGGATCGGGGACATAGAATAATCATACTGGCAAGCAGACATCATTTGCTAGTAATTTAGGATGGCAACTGAGTAAAGTACAGTGACCAAATGTCCTCAGTTTCAAGAGACAATCCCCACTTTCTGCATGATGTCCTCTATTTTGTCCCTGGGATACAGTGAAGTCCCCCACAGCTGCAAGTACCTCCCAAGCTGTCTGAAATCCAGCCTACCAGTCTGGTCTCTGCTTCATTTCTTCCACTCAGTGGCCTCTCCTGTATTCATTCCTCCAATCCTTTGTGTGTACCCCTCTCTGTATGTGTTGGACTGTGCATTGTGTGCATCTATTTCCCTACCATGCCTAAACAGAAAACAGGCAGCAGCTCACTAGCAGCATATTGCAGGGAGAACTTTACATGACACTGCTGGGATTGTACTCTTATTCATTTCATATCACCTCTAATAAAGATTAGGGATGAGCTGCTGGTTTGGTCTGAACCCAGGTCCAGACTGAATTGTGCTTGTTTGGCAAACTGGGAGCCATTATCCACCCCCCCCCCCCTTATTTTCAAAGGGACTTTGAGGATCCAATAAACCCTTCATTCACAGACCCCACAACCACTGAGCCAGGGTCGTAAGGAAGAGGCTATGTCATCATCATTAGGGAAACGTTGCCTTGCCACGGTCATCTGTCTGTTTCAAATATCTGTTGCCAGTTGTTTATAGGTATGGTCAGCAGGGTGTCCCCACAATTCATATTTTAAAATCTGGTAACCTTAGTGTAAAGCTCTAATATTAATGAAAAACAGAAACCCTTAGATTCTTCCACATACCAAGTGGTGGTAGATTAATATGATATCTGTGACACCTTCAGTAAGAAAACAACATTACAAACAAGGCCTCAGCAAGGAACATATGAAAGAGTTCATTCTGAAAATGTCTGCTGCATTTTCTCTTCAGATAATAAGTTACTGGAAATAATAATAAGTTGCACTGGAAACCCTTTATTGTGTATTAACCTCCCTGGCGGTATTCCCGAGTGTAGCTTGGGGTAAAATGTCAGTACCAAAAGCAGTAACCCCGAGCTACACTCAGGCTTACCATGCGGCGCTGCATAGGGAGTCCCTGCCGAGCTTACCTTGTCCTGCGCTCCCGCGATGTGTCCCCTGCAGCATCCCCGGCCATCTCCTCCGGCTGATGCCGGCATCCGGCTTCTGTGTTCCGGTCCCTGTGACGCCGGGGCGTACAGGCACCGCAGGCGGCGGGAAATTTGAACATTTTAAAAAAATGTCATTTTTTCAAAACGAATTTTACATAGTAAAACATTGCTGTTTCAAACCATTTCACATACATTTTGTCCCGAGTGCTTTGTCCTGTGCCCTGCCTGCATTTTGACTGTTCTTTCTGCCTGGAAACTTAGAAAAGTCCATGGCGTCCAAAAAGCGTCCCTTTAGGTCAAAAGCGGGTTTAAATCAACTAGAGAACAGCGATAGTAAATCAGAACCACTTGCAGAATTGAGTGATAATGATTCGTGGGGAAATTCGTCATCAGACACTGAAAACGATTTTGCGACTTTGCTCAGTGATGTGCGAACTTGGCGCTATATTTCAAATTTCAGTGTTTTTGGTTTGATTATATTATTGAATTAAATGTATTATTATTATATTATTATTTTTTATGATTATTTATTAAATTATAATTTATGATTTTGTGTTTCAAATGTTATCATACCCGGGATGTTTACTAGACTCTTGTTCGGACAGATTTCAGTGAGTTATTCCTAAATATTACAGCCTACAATAAAAAAACTACATATTTCCATGCAAAAAAATGGTATCGCTTTCAGCACCAAAAGTCTGAAATAATCATACCGCTAGGGAGGTTAAATGTTTATCTGTATACACATGGTAAAAACATGTACAATATACAATAAAACAGTAAACAACAAATAACTTTAAAATAACTAATACGGTATATCATTGTGCCCAATCCATTATAGTATCCCTTTAAAATGTACTTGTAGATAACTTCCCACCATACTGTATGGTGTTCCACCATCTGCTTTTCCGCAGTTTGTGCCAGAGTTGAAAAGTCACTGAATTTTTGGGTAAGATCCAGCTGTAAACTGGCTTGTTTCCCTGAGAAAGGGACATGTGAGGACATCAACAGAGCTTTATTGACAATTGTTTGAGTTCCCTCTGAGACGATGCGTTGTCCTAATCCACAGTCAATATAGTGTTTTTTGACCATGCAGGTTGTTAATTAGACAGCACATAAGAAAGCATACTTTTAATGTATGTTGTATGAATAAGTATTATGTATAACAGTGAGGGAAAGTGCTGCAAATAATAACCAGTCAACTCCAAATACAGACTGCGATTAGATTGTTTTTACAGCTGCTGTTTTTGGCTTCTGGTATTTTTTTCTACAGTCAGCAAACTCAGCAGCATGCTATACTATGTATTCATGAACACATAGGCTTTATTATTATTATTATTATTATACAGGATTTATATAGCGCCAACAGTTTGCGCAGCACTTTACAAAATTATGGTAGACATTACAGTTACAATACAATTTGGTACAAGAGGAAACAGAGGGCGTTTTTTGGCAGGAGTGTTTTCTGGCTGGAAAAAACTCAGAACTAGTGGGTTTCAAGAGGAGCTTCTTAGCTGTAAAAATGCTCTAATGCTGATTAGGCTCCATGCACACTGTGCATTTTAATAACTCTGGTAGCATTAGCTGTGTATAGTCACGTTAAAAACGTGAGGTTTTTAGCATTTAGCAGCGATTTCCCTTTTTTTGTGTTTTTTAAGCTCAAAAAAGTCCAAAAACACCGGTTTGCTGCGATTTATTGCGATTTCCAGTGTTTTACCATGTTTTGCGCATTTTTCAGTGTTAGAGCGTTTTTAGTCCTCATGCACACTTGAAATTTTTACAGCTGCTGTTTTTGGCTTTTGACTTTTTTTTCTACATTAGTAAACTCCCCAGCATGTTATGCTATGTGTCCATGCACACATAGACTGTAATCAACATTTTTTGGCTGGGACGTTTTTTGGCTGAAAAAAAAAACCACAGGACTAGTGGGTTTCTAGAGGAAATGCTGAAAAACGTGGCAAAACGCAGAAAAACACAGTAAAACACTGCAAGCTGGCGTTTGTGGACTTTTTTGGACCCCAAAGAAAAAAGGGGTAAAAAGAAAACTAAAAAACACAACCGTGAAAAAATGCAGGAAAACTCCGCTAATTGCGGCAAAACACAGCTGAACACTAATGCAAAAACACTAAAAAAAAGCTGAAAAACTCATGTTTTTAACGTGACTTTACACAGCTAACGTTACCAGCATTATCAAAACATCCCGTGTGCATGAGGGCTTACAGCTAAAAAACTCCTCTAGAAATCCACTAGTTCTGGGGGGTTTTACCAGCCAAAAAACACCCCTGCCAAAAAAATGCTGATCAGTCTATGTGTGCATGGACACAGGATAACATGCTGGGGAGTTTACTGGCTGTAGAAAAAAAATGTCAAAAGGCAAAAACAGCAGCTGCAAAATTGTCCAGTGTGCATGAGGACTAAAAGCTGAAAAACACTGATAAAAACTGAAAAACGCCAGTAAAAGCTGAAAAAAACTAAAAAATGTGGCTATTAATGAGTGCTTTTGAGCCTCAAGATTTTGTGGGAGTATAACTTTGCTAAAAACGCAAACACTGAAAAACAGTAAAAAAAACTTTGAAATTAAGCTGATGCAAAAAAGCTAAAAAACATGAAAACTCACGTTTTTATTGCAGCATTCTACAGCTAACACTACTGGTGTTTTTATAACATCCAGTGTGTATGAGGCCTAAGAGCCAGCTTCTTTACCTGTGTATCTTTCTTACAATGTATTTGCCATTTCCTCTTAGTGGTATGGAAATCTTGTTTACTACACTTGATAACAAACAAAAGAAGCATTTACCAATAAGCATAACATATTTTACAGCATAACAAATTATTAAAGGTACCCATACACAAGCAAAAGTTTACACAGGATGTGAACATTGAAAAAAAAACCCAAAAAGAAATACAATTTAACAATGTATGTAAGATTTCAACAAACTGTCTAGGACCACTGAGATAGTCTACTAGGCTGGGAAGATGTAGGTGATTTTTACTGTGCAGAGATCATTACATTATAATTAAACCCTATGAATATATTATTATATATTATTAACATTATATAAATATACACTCACCAGACACTTTATTCAGCACACCTTGCTAGTACTGGGTTTAAACTCTCTTTTTCCTTCATTCTTTGTGGCATAGATTCAACAAGGAGGTGGGAACATTTCTCAGAGATTTTGGTCCATATTGACATGATAGCATCACACAATTGCTGTAGATTTGTCAGCTGCACATCAATGAACCGTTGATATTATTATTATTATTATTACTACACAGGATTTATATAGTGCCAACAGTTTTCTCAGTGCTTTACAATATAATGGTAGACAATACAGTAACAATACAGTTCAATACAAGAGGAATAGGAGGGCCCTGCTCCTTACAAGGCAGGATGGATCCATGATTTCATGTTATTTACGCCAAATTCTGACCCTACCATCTGAATGTCGCAGCTAAAATTGGGACTCATCAGACTCACTCATTCCTGGCAACATCTTTCCAATATTCTGTTGTCCAATTTTGGTGAGCCTGTGTGAATTGTAGCCTCCGTTCCCTGTTCATGGCTGACAGGAGTGACACCCGGTGTAGTCTGCTGCTGCCATAGCTCATCTGCTTCAAGGTTCGACGTGTTGTGCATTTGGAGATGGTATTCTGCATACCTTGGTCGAAACGAGTGGTTATTTGAGTTACTGTTCCCTTTCTATCATCTTGAACGTCTGCCCATTCTCTTCTGACATTAACAAGGCATTTTCATCCACACAACTGCCAGTCATTGGATATTTTCTCTTTTTCGGACCATTCTCTGTAAACTCTAGAGATGGCTGCGCATGAAAATCCCAGCAGATCAGCAGTTTTTTAAATACTCAGATCAGTCTGTCTGGCACCAATAACCATGCCATGTTCAAAGTCACTTATATCTCCTTTCTTCCTGATTCTGATACTCGGTTTCAACTTCAACAAGTCATCTTCACCAAATCTAGGTGTCTAAATACATTGAGTTGCTGCCATTTGGTTGGCTGATTAGCAATTTGTGCTACCAAGCAATTGAACAGGTGTACCTAATAAAGTGGCCTGTGAATGTATATTTAACATGTTGCAGTGTATCAGTGTATTAGATGTGGTAACTGCAGTAGTTTCCCTTTTCAGATTTTTTTTTTCTTTTTTTCTTTTATGTTCACCTGGCAATCTGGCCTGTAATACACTTGCTATCTAAGGGTTACAGCGCTCGCTCACTGAGGTCTATCTATTGAGGAGTGACATTCTCATGCTAGACTGGGCATAAGAAGTTGGGTATTGCCATAGAGGACACATGCCAATGCTGAAATTAAGACTATAAAAATTAAAAATATACAGAAATTCTACCTAAACAGAACTATCAGCTCTGCCAAACAGCTTTAACTCACATTGGCAAAACTGCTGCTGTGGTCCAAACCTTTCATAGAAAGGGGGAGGGCTTTACATTCCTCCAAATTCTTGGCTTCTGAGACTCCCCTGACCAGGGGCAAAGGCTGTACAAAATATTATACTTATTCTTTATTTCTGGCAGTAATCCTGCAAAGTTTTTGGTCAAAACCTCATAATTCACAAACTCCTAGGGATTCCCCATGAACACTGGGTAGATGAACCCCAAATTCCATCCTTACAAGGACACTGAAATATTGGCAACACTAACAGGCATTTTATGTACCTGCAGAAAATGTATTTGACCTGAAAAGAAAATGAATGTAACCACCACATCCAAGAACTGGTAAACTGTAGTATATTACATTTTTGTAATTTTATTTAAATTTTAAATATACTTTCGCAGCCAGTTCCGTATGTCATACAGACATGACAGCAGGGGATTTAACAAACAATCCGGTGACTGCAGGCACCGAGATTGTGTATAAAACTGACAGGCAGACAACCGCCTGTCAGATGGAGGCAGTTGGGTGGCTGAATTGCTGCCGATCGCTTTCACAGCCCCTGATACTGGTGCCCCCCCACACAACGCTCTTGCCATGTATTCGAGCCCTGGTTACCCATTTGCTGGCCTGGGGTGTGCCATTGCAGGTGCTGGCAGGTGGAGGGTAGAGAGGAGAGAGGATGAATGTGAAGTTACACCCAAGCACATTACATCCCCCCCCCCAAAAAAAATGTTGAGCCCTCCTACCCCCACATATATGCATACGTCGGAGCACCTACGTGTGAAAACATTGATTGCGATACATGTTACATATTATCGTGCATGCTGGAGGGAGAACAATAATTATAGCACAAGACCTCCTCTGTAACACTAAACTGATGACCTGCAGGAGGCCGTTGAAGCACCGCCTATAGAAGTTTGTAGCCATTTCATAGGCACACACAGATTTAAGGTTTGGCATGTTGGGTATCTATTTACTCAGCGCAACCTCGTCTTTTATATTTTACTGCATTTGTTTGCCCTAAAATTCACTTTTTTTTACTGAAAGTTACGGTAATATCTGGTGATATAAAAAATTGGAACTATCACCATTTTGTTCTCTAGGCTGTCTACTTTCAGAAAATATATAATTTTTGGGGATTTTGTGTAATCTTCAGGTCTAAATATATATTTTTTAAAATTTGTGTGCAAACAATGCAAAAATGGCTCTGGCAGCAAAATTACTAAACAGTGATAGGTTGACTGGTTATATATCTTTCTGGAGGGTTTGTATGATATATACTGCACAGTTGATGTACATTCTGGCATAAAAAAATAACTGCTCAAGGGTCTCTATTTGATGACACATGATAGGGAGTACTTTACATGTATATCACATGTAAAATGAAATTAAAGTATACATTTTAATCATTGAAAAAAATTATTACATATAAGCTTAGTTTGTGCTGGTTTTATATTTAAAGCACTAAAAAGCAAAATGTATTACTGCTTACCATTTTTTAGATGTGATGGGTGCATTAGTTTCCTTTTTTTTTAGGCTTTCACTCTTCTATTTTCATCTGGTGATCCATCCAGCAAGTCTGTTACTTTTCAGAAGCACAAGCTTGTGGGCGGGCCTACCACATCCGTGCACTAGGGGTAACTTTGCCCGAGGGCATGCTCACCCATGCCCGGAACTAGGCAGGAAGTGTGTACATGTGTACAGTCTAACAGTTTTTGACCCAGGGGGACCGTGTCTTCTGAATGATAAGAGTCATCTGGGCAGCAGAGTCTTCCCCGTGGTCAGCCACATGTGTTGGACAGTGCCAGGATTTCCATTGAGAACCATGGGAGTAGGTTGATGGCCTCCAGGGAAGAGGGTTGCTCCTTCTCAATGTTGCCAAAGAAAAACTTGCTCCAGGCCACCTGATTTATCTTGGCTGGCTTAGATGGCACTAAGCTATGAGATTCTGGGGGCACTAGTGACACAGAAGCAGTGGAGCCTGACAATACTGGAAGTAGCAGCTCTGTAAGCTCATCTGGCAACATCTTGGGATCCAGTTGTGCGGCTGTGACAACAGAAGAGCAAGCAACCACATTGCCCTCATCCTGAGGGGGTGTGTATCCTAAAGATGAATCTTTGGTCAGCTGCACAACTTCTAAAGCTTCGGGGAAGGCCAATACTTGAGTCACATGTCCACTGTTTGTAGCTATGGTGATAACTACGCACAAATCCTGGGAGAGTGCAGACAGCTCCAGAATACACAGTTTTATCCTTTGCTTAGGTTGTCCATCCCCTAAGTCTGCAAGGTCCTCGGAACCTTTCATGTGCTGAAAGAGCAAGGACCCACAGTTGGGGCATCTCACCCAGGGAGCAAAATTGCAGAACCTCCGCCGTCAACTTGGGAAGATGACTCGCAGCTTATCTATGTGCGAACCTTGCAATGTGTCAAATCTGAGATAGGCCAGTATGTTAGGCCAGTGTCCAGAACCAGAATGGGCATCTTCCAAGGTAGGATTTCATGCACCATATTAATGGCAGATTCTCAGCAAAGCCCCCTGAAATTCTGAAGGGCTTCTGGGTTCTGGGCATTAAATACTCCTCTTATTGGGATTCCAGCAATGGGATGCCACTTGCCTGAATGAGGACCAATCTGGAGTACAGCATGGCAGTCACATGATTGGCAGTGACATGTTGCTGGGAAAGCTGAACAAGTCCTAACTAACTAACAGCCATGGTCTCTTTAGAGGGGATCTTCAGGTGCATAAGGTGAGTGTATCCTGCCGATTATGCCAAGTTGTGGGCAATGCCTACCGTGCCCATGTATTAGGGCTCACTTACCAATGCCCGAGACCAGGCTCAAGGGAACATTTGATAGTCTTTACTGATCAGTTGTAGTGCAACCATGATAAAAGTGCAAATGGTTAATTTTCCTCCTAACCCTGACTAACTGATAAATGACCCAGGCATACCTTTCAGGCATTAGTCTATAGTGGGGAGTCCATAGTTGGTGACCCCGGAATCCTTGGTATAGAAGGTAGTAGAGACAGTTTCTCTTCGTCCTGAGATGTAACAAGAATAGCAGCAGCACTTGGAGGGACTCTTGGATCTCAGCTTTCCCCCAATTTATACCACATGTAGGCTGGCTAAAGCCTCAAAAAGTCTGCACACCAGGAGCATCAATCTTATTCCCTTTCCCAACCCAGCCTGGGCCACCCTGCTTACACAGTCTCCAGCAGAATGCAGCAGTTTGCATGGATAAGGCAATCCATTTACCACTGGCAGGGGTGATTAAAGTAATCATTTAGTTATTCATGTAAAACCTTTATCCAAAAGGAAAAGAACATTTTTATTGCTGTAATTGATTATAAAGTGTGAGCTGGATTTTGGCTTTAATTTGTTTTTGTATTCAAATCTGCAAAGACATTTAACACTCCTCTTCCTCTGACGCCCCCAACAATGACAACGACAATGCTGCTGTCTGTTGTGCTTCCTGTACTCATTCATCCAGAGTGAAGTCTCACTAATACAGGAGGTGTGTTACTGGTTGGGTCACAAGGTGAAAACTGAGGGTAAAAAAGCCAAAGAAAGGAAAACTGATGCAACCACCACATCTAATGATTGGTAAATGCAATACAATACATTTTTGGTTTAGAGCGTAATATCACTTTAATATGGGTCTAGTGTAATCAGCAAAACAAGTTTATAAGAATATAAATATCAAGTTACTTTTTAAATTACATGTAACAATGCAAATGATATATAAGAGCATACAGACACAATTCACACACAACACTCAGAATTGCTCAGGACTGACATTTGAATGTAACCTCAATGTATATTCCAGAATTTAAGCTGCAACAAGCTTTATAACCTTCCTCTGTGCCTTAGTACTACCTACAATTATTATTTAATCTAAAACCATGAGTTCAGGAAGATGCACAGCTTTGAAAGGGTAGTAGACAGACAGTAAATCACAATATTTCTTGAAAAATGAACTGTATACCACAAGCAAATATTAGTGTTTGTAATTGTATAACTACCTTCCTTTCTCTACAGGGTGATCTTAAACAGTACAATAAAAAGCGGGTGATTGTGATCCAACCTAATACTATGGGAGAAAAACCAGGTCATCAGCTCATTCAAGATGAAAATTCAGTTTTTAGCAGATCAATAATGAAGCCAGAAGGAAAGGTAATTGTACGGTTTTGAAAGACAAGTCAGCCCAAAACTTCCATTTGGATAGGTAGCTCAGAAATCTATGATGAGACCTACCAAGTTCCTAATCTCTTCTTAAAAAGTCTGTATCATCAATAACATATATCAGTTTTGGATGGATTGATTCAAAATATGTATGGTAATTAAATGCAATGTCTAGAAAGCTATTATTTCATGGTAAGATGTGTGAATACGTAATTTTAATATTAAAATGTACATTGCACTTGTGTTGATACTTTATTACATTACAGGTGCGATATTTAGATGTTCAAAAAATACGTTATGTTTGGATTCCTTCTAAAAGCATGTTTAAGAAGATTGGGTAAGTTGAATGGAATAAAAGAAGAAGATGCAATATCATGTTATCAATCACATGCATAAGTGATTTCATACCATATGATGTTCTAATTCCAGCATCCTAGATGAGTCTCTTTCCTGTGCAGATGTTCACACAAAATATGGCTTTGGTTTAAAAAAAGAAGAACAAAATATAAGGTATATGCATTTAATAATCATAGTTAAGCAGATTTTTTGAGTGTTACAAAGAATTCTATAAACTTGCAAGGTTGCATGGTTCTTTTAAACACTTCACCCAGTTTCAACAAGAGTTTAGTATCCCAGCTTCCTGACATTTTCAATATCTCCAATTAAAACATGGAACTGTAGCTCCGCTAGAGACTAGGAAGTCTGTTTTCATAATTCTGTACTTGAAAAGGCCTTGTTAGACCCTGAACATTCTAAACTAATCTCTTCCTTTTATAGTACCTTACTACAGGGCAAACCCACTCACCTCCATACTTCAAGGTCCAGTTGGCTGCATTATATCCCAAATGTTTCAGATGAAAACAGGGATATTATCCTTCATGCTTTAGCACCACTATTTCCATGAGTAATAGACTTATTCAATTCAATACACCACTTCGACTTTTTCAGATGCATAGGAGAGACAACCCTGACTGTCACCAATGTCATAAGTACCCAATGGACCTTTTCCATATGTTCTGGGGCTTTTTTGTCCAAAGTAACTTGCTTTATTGCTACGCATTTTGAGCTGCCAATGTATGTAACCCGAAGTGAAGTGGTGTATACTGGGTTTGTTGGAAGATATAGATTTGGGTTCATATCAGAAACAATTCTTGTGATTCTTACTGTTCTATGCTAGGAAACCAGTTGTGTTATAATGGATACACTCGAAAGTCATCCATATTAATATGTGGAAAAACCTGATTAATCAGGTTTTACTGTTTTATAAGCTAACTTATGAAGCCAGGGGATGCCCTCACAAATTTGAATCTGGGGCCCATGAGTTGAACATTTTTCATAGTTATTTAATCATAGTTGTGAGTCACCTGATACCTAATGTGTTTCTAATTTGTCAAGATATATAGCGTATCATACCTACTCCTTAAATCCTTGTTTGATCTTGGTGCATATATGTTCTCTACTACCTCCTTACTCTACTTACCTCTTTTTTGTATCACTATATGACATGTCTTAGCCATTCCTTCCTTGATTACTGGACTTAAATGTTTTGTTACTTTTCATTTTTTTAAACAATGGGAAACATTGCATTGCAGAGTGCTATTCTGTTAATGATTACGTGCCACCTTTTGTTATTCTATTTCTATGTATAAGCTGCCCCCATGATGGGGGGGGGGATTGTCTAACTATTTGTTAGACAACTGGTTGGATGTATATCTTGCAACGCTTATATGCTGCATATGCTGTATTTACCTTTTTTTAAATTTTCAACAAAAAAACAGTATACTGTATAAAAAAAAACGTGCAAGGTTGGAAGAACTCTCCAGCTATTAAATCTTTGTTAAAGAAGCCTATAATGTTTTTCAGCGAACTTCCCTCCTTTGTGAAAAATATTGGTCAGTGGTTATTTCTGACCTGCACAATGGTCCTCTAGTCTTATGTCTGATATAAAAAAGTCAACTAATATTTGGCTGACCTTTTGAAGTTTGCAACTCTCCAGTCTGTATCTCAAGCCTAGATATGTGAACCTGCCTAGGACAAAGCCTCCATTGGGAAAGGGCAGCCCAGCTCAACTCCTATGCTCACTCATGGTCTTAACAAGTAATACAAATCAAGACTTTTGGCAGAACAAGGTGACCCAAGTAAAATGTGTATGTTCTATTTTGCCAGACGACAGATCTGTGGATTCAATGAAATTACAGTGAAGGTCATCCCAATCTGGAAACTACTTTTCAAAGAGGTAGGATAAAAATGCTTTATTATAAAAGAAATACGCTCTATTTTTTTTATTGTGGGCTAAACAATATCGGTGCAGGGGTAAAAAACTGTTTCTTCACGAAGAAGAAAAAATATTTGGGAGAAACACATAAAAATGTGTAAATAAATAAAATTATATTTTATTTTGATCTTCATATTGGTAATAGGAAATAGTGGAAGTTAAAGAAACTAATTGTATACGATTGCTTTAATGATGTGTGTCTTTGCCTAAAACCTTCATTATAACTGATATCTATTACAAAAGTGCTTATATTTTTGTGTTTAAAATTTTTAATGTACAGTGTGTAAAACAAGAGAAATTGAGGTTGATTTACTAAAGGCAAATAGACTGCACACTCTGCAAGAGCAGTTGCTCCAGAGCTTAGAAAATGAGCAGAAGCTCAGCTGACTTTCATCATCCAATCATGTGCAAGAATAAAATGCTGTTTTTTTTGCATCCGATTTGGTATTCTTTGCAAAGTGAAACTCCTTTACTGAGCTCTGGAGCAACTGCACTTGCAGAGTGCAGATGCACTTTGCAACATGCACAGCCTATTTGCTTTTAGTAAATCAACCCTGTTATGCCACTAAAAACAATTGCCTTTTGTATTGAGCATGCACCTTGCCAGATCATTAAAAGGCAGGGGCCTTAGTCAAAGCCAGCTAAAGATGAAGGAATGAAACGCAACAATAATAGCTCTGATCAATGTAATTTAGTTCCCTTCCAATAAAACCTGTTTCTGTTTACTATTGTCAGCATTGTCAGAAAAGAGATGATTTCAATACAATAGAATAGGTATTCAGCGCTGTCATGGGGTGTAGTGACAGCTCCTTGAACTGAGCATTTAACACATTTCTGTCAACATTTGCATCCATGCATTTACATACACAAATGGAAGAACAAACATAAAATCATTTCAGGATGATATGATCCATATTGCTATACATTGCCTCTTACAGTGCATGCTTGACAAAGGTAGGTGTAGGTTTGACTGTACAGTTGTTTTTTTTAGAAAACTATAAGCTATCAGTAGTGATAAGTGAACAAGGCAAAGTTCATCCAATTAAAATCTAATGGAGCCGAATCTTGTTTTTGTTTGTACCTTTTAAATGGCAATATTAAAAATAGACAATTCCTTTAAAGTGATTGTAAACCCTTCCATATACTCAGTGAAGTGTCTGGCCTCAGGTGATAAGAGAATAAACAAATCCTACTGCATAGGTTATACCTGTCTATCTCTTGTCTTCTTTACATTTGTTCAAAGTGCTGAATTTATAAAGCTTGTCTGAGAGTTCAGAAAAAAGGGTGTGTGTTAAGGAAAATATGTTATTACATCAATTATGTTGTTTCATTAAATATGACATTATATAGTTTTTAATTCTATGTTAACCACTGTTAGGCTTCTTTGAGCAAGTTATATCTGTAGGCCTAAACCTTTACTCTGGAAATTATCTGTAAGCAGGGGTGGACTGACCATTTGGGCATTCGGGCATTGCCCGAGGGCCCGGGTCAGTAGGGGGCCCGTGAGAGTATCACTGTCCAGTGAAAGTGTGGGGAGCGGGGGACGAGGTAGTCTCAGATCCCGACCCAGAAGTAGCTTACCTGTCACTTCACATGGTGGCAGAGTAAGTCAGGTGATAGGTCCGCACACTGTGCTGGTGATGAAGCCGGTGGGCAGTGGGAAGGTGGGAGGCATATCATCCATGGGTGCGGGGTGTTCACCGCACACACCCTGCACACACCCCGCCTCCATGGATGATATGTATCAGGAACAAAGTCGGAGGTGATCGGTGCAGTGGAGGGAGAGTAATAGCACCAATCTCCCTGCATGTATTTCAATGAAGCAGCTGAAAGCTGCGGGAGGTATAGGCTTCCAGCTGCCTCATTGAAATCCATGTAGGGAGATTGGTGCTGCCCCTGCTCCGATCATCTCTTACTGTGCATCAGATTTCCCTCCTGGGCTCCCCTCAGTTCTCCTCAGCCACCCCCCCCGCTCACAGGTCCCTGATGCCTCATGTTCTCTGACAGTGTCCAGCCCCTCCCCCCATCCTCCACAACAATGACAGAGCAGAGGAGAGAGGATCTGCTCTGCCTCCCCTGTCCAGATCATCCGGCAGCTCTATGATGCTTCTGAATGTACCAGGTCAGTGCTCTCCCTCCATTCCTTCTTTCCTCTCCTCCTTCCTTTCTTCCTTCCTTCAACCCTTCCTCCATCCATTCCTTCCTTTCTTCCTTCCTTCAACCCTTCCTCCATCCATTCCTTCCTTTCTTCCTTCCTTCAACCCTTCCTCCATACTTTCCTTCCTTTCTTCCTTCCTTCAACCCTTCCCCCATACTTTCCTTCCTTTCTTCCTTCCTCCATTTCCTCCCTCCCTCCCTTCATTCTTTCCTCCCTCCTTTCATTCTTTCCTCCCTCCTTTCATTTACTTCCTTCCTCCCTTCCTTCTTTCCTTCCTTCCTTCATCCATTCCCTCCCTCCATTTTCTTCCTCCCTTCCTTCCTTTCCTTCCTTCCTTCCTTCCTTCCCCTTCCTTCATTCCTTCCTCCATCAATTTTCTGCCTTCCTTCCTCTATTCCCTCCCTCTCTCCCTCCCTTTCCTCCCTTTTTTTCCTTCCCTCCCTCCTTGTCCTTCCTTCCTTCCTTCCTTCCTTCCTTCCTCCATCCACTTTCTTTCCTTCCTTCCTCCATCCATTCCCTCCCTCCCTCCCTCCCTCCTTTTCTTCTTTCCCTTCCTTCCTCCATCCATTCCCTTCATTCTTTCATCCCACCCCTCCTTCCTTCCCTCCCCTTCCTACCTCTATCCATTCCCTGCCTCCCTTTTTCTTCTTCCTTCCTTCCTTCCCTCCATCCATTCCTTTCCTTCAGATATAAGGGGGTACAGGTTCTGTTTATTCATCCCAATCTAATGACAGCCCAACATACACTAGTGCTCCCTGTTCACTCTCTACTGACACTGTCCACTGCCCCCACAAAATCATTGTGAAAAAAATAATAGAGAAATACATTGTAAAAAATAATAAAAACATTCTATAATAACAATTTTAAAAAATCTGACACCCACGCCATTGCTCTGCTGACACCATCCACTGGCCACCCAAAAGCATTTTGAAAAAAAATGATAAAAGTAATAAAACATTAATTTGTAAAAAAAAAATCATAAAAAAAATAAAATAATACTAATAAAAATGAAGAGCTACTGACACCATCCTACATATACTACCCACTACCATACACTCCGCACTCCTCTCCCTGTACATACTACCCACTGTCATACACTCCTCACTGTACATTCCCTATTTAACATGACCTCATTCTGCACTATATAAGTCATCTCAGACACTATTTAACCACACCCCTTTTAAGCCATGCCCAATTTTTAGCTCAATTTAAAACACACCCCTCCTCTCTCATCCCTACCTCTCTCTCACTCCTCCTCCTCCTCTCTCTCTCACACACCCCTCCTCTTTTTCACCCTCTTACTCCCCTCTCTCTTTCTCTTCCCCCACATGGCAGCCATCTTTAAACCTGGAAGTGCCCAGTGGCTTCTACGGAAAGAAGCCGGAAACATTCATGTAGTCTTTGCTGCAGTAAATATTTAAATGCCTCTTCTATGCAGCTGAGCTGCAATATGTAGGTAGGGTGTTGTGTGGGTGTGGCTTGAGTGTAGGCAGGGTACAGGGCGCCCCATTATCTCTTGCTGCCCAGGGGTCCCATGAGTTGTCAGTTCACCCCTGTCTGTAAGATCAATTCTGCAAGCTGGTAGAATAATGTCACAAACAAGTTACAAATGTCTCTCTAAATACACAGCTTACCCTTCTAAATACACAATTTACCTGCCTGCCTGCTTTAGCTAAATTAAATAGCTACTTTTTAGAAAGTAGTTAAGGAATAATCAAAGAGATGCTGTGGATTAGACTTTGACATGATACGATCAATCAAAGTTGTACTTTGACATGATGTGTTATATAAAGATGACTTTTATTATGTATGCCCAAATGTGTAATTATTCATGAAACTATGCCTATATGTACCACCTATCTATACAATTACACAGGTCTGCAAAAAAATTTTTTTCAAGACCTGTTTTGGTTATTCTACGTAATCTTTATGTTTTTTGGAGCACTGAATCCGAAAATGACCTCTCCATTTTGTCATAGGACATCACGTTTCCTGACAATTTAGGTAACTATGTTAAATAAGGCAATACCTCAAAATAAATGGAAATAGACTTATAAAATTAAAGTTTTATTACACTTTTTCATGAAAATCCTTTTTTTAACTGAAATGAGCTCACCTACACACACTAAACTCGATTCTTCTTCCCTGTGAGGCTCCTCTTGGTGCATTTATGATTGTGAGTAGCATCTGGAATGTCTCTCTGAAGCATCCAACAGTAGTCTGTCATCATTGTAATGCTCCATTTTCCCTGGTATCTCCTTTCCATCTCTTTAATGTCTTGGTGGAATCGTTCACCTTGTTCCTCACTCACAGCTCCCAAATTTTCAGGAAAGTCGTCAAGGTGGGACTGGAGGAAATGCACTTTCAATCTCATCAGGCAACCTAAAGCTTGAAATGCTTTCAGCATTTGTCCGACAATCTTTTTGTAGTGAGGATCTTTGTTATTGCCTAAACATTTCTGTACGACTTCTTTAAATGCAGTCCCCCCTTCTTTTTGAGGATCCATCATGGTATTGACAAACCCTTGATCAACTATAAGCCCTCTAAGGTCTGGTCCGACGAACACACCTTCCTTCAATTTTGCCTCCGACAGGCCTGGAAACTTGGTGACCAAGTATTTGAAGCATTCTCCATCTCTTGGAAGTGATTTTACAAATTGTTTCATCAATCCCAATTTTATGTGGAGAGGTGGTAGAAGAACTTTATGGGAAGGTACCAACGTTTCTCGGAGGACATTTTTTCACTGACTATTAGCACCCTCGGCTGCCAACTCTTCTTGGCCAGTGATTTTGTCGGTCTCGACTGTCCCATAGACACAGAAAACAAGGGTATTTGGTATCTCACCCACTGGATTCTTCAGTAAAGATTAACCCCTTCTACCATTAGAAGCATAGACTCAGGGCTGAGGCTTACACATACAGTATGCTGCTGAGTATCCCAGTAGTCAGACATGTCACTCAGAGCAGCACTTGTATTCACCCCCTTTGCAGGGGGGGAGGGGCAGAGATTGTTTACCTGCAAATAACAACAAAGGGCCAGAAGAGAACTAGGGAAATGAGGAAATAGAATGTTTTTTCCCTAAAACTTGCTTCGCTTATGTATATATTGCTGACCATCAGATTTACAGTGGTATATTTTTTTTTTACATAACTCGGACAACCCCTTTAAGGTTTTTTTGGCATTTTATATCTTAAATGCACTTATGTGAATTAATTAATAGTAATTTGGACTTTAAATTTGGTTAAAAACCCATAATATGAAAAAAAACCAAAAATTTTAATTTTTTTATAAATTTGAAGACAATTTTACATTTTGTGGCAAATAATGACGTCTAGGAGTTTTTTCAATATTTTATTTGTTTTAAGCACACCAAAATACATGGAAATTAGATGAAAATATTCAAACAGCTTTTTAGTCACCGACCTGTGTTATTAATGAAAACACACCTACTTGTACACTCATTAAGAAATGTATACACCTATTTGAAACTATAAAAACCCTGAAAAATCAATTAAAGATCAGATCAGTTTCTGTTGCTATACTGGTCTCCCTTGGAAATTTGTTCACCTTCAGTCAAAAATCGAAGCTAGACGATATAGCAGAACATTTCCTTGACAGGGTGGAGAGCTGAATTTACACTCTGTAGATCTCAGTGGGGGGAGCTCTGAGAGTTGATTGGAGGGACGTGACCCCCCCCCCAACCTTCACACAGCACACAGGAACAGAGCTGAAGCTGTCAATCTACTAGAGGTCCCTCCCCTGTCACGGTTTTCTCTTGGTGTCAGGAAAACTTGTCAGAAGTGATTCATGCTGATAGCAAAGGAATGACGCAGCAGGTAGAAATGAAACTTAGTGCTCTTAATTCAGAAAAGTACACATTATAGAGGAATATCCTTTGCTCATATTTGATGTCTGAGATTTTCAACAACTCTAAATAACATGCTCGAGGGATGCTGTCAATCTGCACATTGCACACCAGTACAATGTCATCCTTTAAAAGAAACATTTAAAATAAACATTTGCTAAATTGCAGTCATATCTGTCTTTAAACAATGACATTATACAGGTTTGCCAGCCTGTTTCATGACATACAGCAGCCAGCAAGGACCTGTCATTTGCAGTTGGAGTAGTGGTAGGAAAGTCATCAGACCACAAGATTCTGATAAGTCTCCCCCATATGGATGTGGGAGTCTGTGTGGGTTACTTATCAGAATCTGAAAGCCCCCTTTAGAATAAGGGGTCTCCCAGATATACATATCCATGTGAATAGATAAGAAGTACATAAAATATAAATAGTCAACACAAAACACAAACAACTTGTAAAAAGTCCTTTATTAAAAATGCCTCCACCGAAAAAAATTAATGTCTCACAATGTAAATCCAATGGTAATCATGTTTTCCAATGATGCAGAACCATCTTCAATCACATGTATGAGAACATACTGCTACGAGTATATCATCACAGTGATATTTCCATCACAAATGACAGTTCCCTGACACTGTTAGGATTTAAACAGCAGTGCTGGGGAACTTGGGTGACCAAATTTGTCATTTAGAGGTGGTAGAGATACAGCTGCTAAATGACAGACTTCCAATTGCAGGAGCTGGAGGTTTGGGCAGGTGGGTAAACAGGCATATTCCTAAGTGAGAATGATAGACATTAACAGGGGCGGACTGACAAATCATGGGGCCCCCGGGCAATAGGGGATCATGGGGCCCCTGTGTCCTTGCCCAAACTCAAAAAAGCCTATTAAAAAGGTACCAGGGGCATCTCATGGGGCCCCCTACTGACCCCAGGCCCTCGGGCAGTGCCTGAGTTTCCAAATGATCAGTCCGCCCCTGGACATTAACATATTTGCTTGCACTTGTTTGAAATGGTGCATAACCAAGATTGCATGCAGCTTTCATCACTTACTCAAATACAAATATATTCAGTTAAAGGTCTATAAGAAAGGAGAATAACTGAACAATAGCAGGATCATCTAATATGTGAAAAAATGTGGTGTAATAACAACATTTGTGTGTGGTAACAAATGCTTAAGATGTGTGTTATCACTTAGGAGAAGTCCACAAAAGAACAAAGCAATGCTCTGTTCAAGACTTATTTATAAATAGTGGGTAATATATAGCTGGCCAAAGGAAGGCCCACAATTCTAAATTACTTGTCTATATAACATTGATGAAAAACAAGCTTGTTATAAATGGAACTACATTTCTTATTACATCATTGGAACAGTAGAAAAATGAAAGCATTTTTGTTGTTTATTGTGACAATCATGTGACTACAAAATATGTGAATGAGACATGTTACTTTGACATTTAAAATGTAGAGTTACCAGAACAAATTGTACTTTCAGAGGCCTTGCGGTTGCATAGCCACTGAATATTAGTCTGCAAGAAAAGAAGAAATTAATTCTACAAAGGAGCACACTATTAGAACATTTTCTGAAATAGGAAAGCATGAATGCTGTCAGCCATGAGCCAGTTTTAATAACTGTGCAATACAACCTATTGTTAAAATTTAAATCTCTACAATATTACTTTCTCATTTTCTTTTCTGCTATATAAACTGTGGTTGTGTTAAACTGGATTTACCAGTATTTTATTCCATTAAAAGAAAACAAAAAGTAATGCAAAGGTAGGTAACAGTGTAAATTATATCATCACGGAGAACATCACATTTAGGCTCCATGCACACTAGCATTTTATTATAAGCTCAAAAAACACTAGAAAAAAAGCTGAATGAAAAATGCTGTTAATAGTCTTTTTCCAACAGCTTGTAGTAGTGTTTTAGAAGTACAAGCATTTAGGAGCATTTAGAAGAATTTAGCATTTTATCAGAATTTTACAGTACATGTAGAAAAAAAAGCTTTAGAAAAACTGTTAGGAGTGTTTTAGTAGCATTTAGAAGCAATCAGCTTTTTTTTTTCTGACAGAAAAATGCTCCCAAAAACTCAACAAAAACATTTTTTTTCTGCCCCTAGACGGTGAAGCTTGAAGAATGCTACTAGCCTAAAATAGTGTGCATGGACCGCTTCTAGTAGCACAACAAAAAACTTTTTTAAGCAAACAAAAAACCACACAAAATATGTGAAAAACACGTGAAATAGTGAAGCAGTCTGTGTACACTATCAATATACACACTCCTCTGTAAACACTCTGTGAACACATCTGTGTGGCTGAATTACATACCCTTACCCTAAGTAAATAATATAAGAGCCTCCAGAGATAATAATCCAGTGGATCCTCACTTCAACAGAAATTATCCCACAATTAAATTCAGATCCTAAGTTATCCCTTCCTTCCACTCATGCCTTCATTTCTCTCAATGCCATTCATAGATAGAAGAAATAATAGCCATAGAGTGTAATATATTCAATTATAAACAAGATCCAGACTTTAATTTATGTGCTTACAGTCATAAAATGTTTAAAACTCATATATTCCCATTCCCCAACCACGAGCAGCTTCCTGGGACGCCGAAATGTAGTGTAACCTCACTTAAGATGGTCGCTCCGCCACTTCCGGTTCTCGTGCAACGTCCAACGTCACGTCCCTTGACGCGTTTCGTCACTTCCTGAATTCCTCGACAGGGGACCTGTTTTTTTGTTTAATGTGGACCTGAGATAAGTAGCTACCTGGGCCAGTGGAAAACTAGCTTAGAAATTAGGTGCTGGAACATTTAAACTGCTGTTAATCTAGATATTATTAAAATATAACAGGTTCACTTTAAGCTGGTTTTATATGAATGTTGTTAGGGAAGAGCAGATTGCTTTTGGTGAAAATGATTTTGCCAAAGCAGAAAATCTTTGCCAAAGCCTAACTCTTTATTTTCTTCATTTAGAAGGTTTTTACTCTTTTCGTTGTGTGTATTTAAAGTAGTTTTTTATTCAATATTTTTATTTTTTTTTCCTTTTTTATATGTATGTTTATTTTTTGGGGAATATCATTTTACAAACTATTTGACTGTTCTCTTTGACTGTTTATTTTTTTCTTTCTGTAAAAAGAAAGTAAAAAAATGATGCTATAGAATGGCCATTCTTAAGGAGTTTACGTAAAAGAAAAGTATGGTAAAAGCTTATCTGGCCAAACTTCTCTTCTGGGTCACAGGCGAGCACTTATTTCACAGAGCTGCTCCAGGCTCCCAGGCTCTACAGGGATCCTAAACATATTGTTGGAATCCACCTAGATACCTGATTGGTAACTGGCTCAGCCTATCAGTGCATGGCTGAGAGCTGGAGCCAGCTCTTCCAGCCCCCTCTTCAGTGAGTGCTGGAGGGGCAGAGTGGAGAATCGTGAAGTCACCACTCTCTGCTCAGAGAAAACCAAAAACTCCAGCCAATTTGCTAAATGCATGAGTACATTCAGTCACAACAGTGAATGGTTGGTTGGATAGGAATTATAGCTGACAGTAATATAAATACTATGTTTAACAATAATTTTACAGCTGTGATAGTTGCAAAACAATGTGCTTATTAAGTCTTGTCCTTTACAGGTTTTGAACCCATTTTATTTTTTTCAAGCTTACTCTTTATGTACGTGGTTTGCTACATCATACAGTGAATATAGCTTAGCTGTTTTATTGATGACTTCCTTGTCTATTTCTGCAACTATATATAATCTAAGAAAGGTATGTATGTTTTCAATTACATTTTTAATGTTTTCTTTGATTACACAATAAAATAACCATATTTTTCATTCCACGTTTTTTCCTCTAGCAATCTGTCAAACTACACAAAATGTCTGCATCCTATAACAGCATTATGATTACGGTGCTTCATAAAAATGGAGGTAATAGAGTGATAGACATATGTAGGGACATAATTATTAATACCTATGAACAAATGAACATGTTTGGAAATATATAAATATGTATCCATAAGTGTTAAAGCTTAACTCCAGGCACACAGGAAAAAACACAGATGAAATGATGGATAAGGGAACCCTTATACTAACCAATAGATTTGTATTTCTGTCTAACCAGCCCTAATATTTACATGTCCTTGAAAGTAAGCACTGCCAGCCTGGTGAACTGATATTTCTTTCCTGAATCTAAGCAACACAAGTAGGTGACCTCCCTACCCCCTGTCTGTGACTGGACAGTGAAGGAGCCTCATCTTGTCAGCATGTCCCTTGTCAGGCCTTTTGTATGTAGGCACCTAATTGTCCAGTACTGCCCTTTCCTGAGTGTTGAAATACAGTGGATGACAAGAGGTTGAAATGAAGTCAAATTCAGGAACCTACACTATTTGCTTTAGTGTTTTAATATCTGCCTGGAGTTCAGATTTAACATTTTTTTGTCTTTTTTTTTAATGAAAGAGGACCTTTTCTTTGACCTTTCGTTGACTTGACATGATTTTTTTCCAGAGGTTGAAGAGGTCCAGTCCCAGTCTTTGGTCCCTGGTGATGTTATTGTACTAAGTGGAAACAAACTTTTTCTGCCGTGTGATGCCATACTATTAAGTGGTGGATGTACTGTAAGTGAAGCAATGTTAACAGGTAGGAATCTGTAATATTTAGAAGCAGCTCCACTGAACATGTTGCATTACAGCAACCTTTTTTAAAAGGAAAATCTAAAAGGGAAACATACGAGCAGGAGGAGATTGCTATGAGCTGGTACACATGGGTTGCTGATTAGTCTTTGTGTTCTTAGTAAATTAAATCAGGTAAGAAACCAGCTAAAATGTACACTCTTGTTCAACGCAATCCTTGCCTGCAGTATGCATGGGCCATTCAATTATTGCTTATTTTGCAGATGTACAGATATGTTCAGGGACAAAAATTATGCCTGAGGGTTTCAGAATGAGCAGCCAATTTGGGATGGAGTCCACCCTCTGCACTGTAATGTAAAGAGGCACTGTGATATAAAGGGGATTTCACTGTGAAGGGGCACTGTAATGATTACAGTACCCCTTTACAGTGTAGTCCCCTTTATATTACAGTGTACCTTTACATTATAGTGCCCCTAGCAATCACAACCCTCCATTAGAGTGTCCCTTGCAGTCATGCCCTCCCCTTTTTCTCTCTAATCACAGTGCCCATTTTTCCAGTGTGCCTCCCATGCACAGTTCTACCTTCACCAGGGCAGAGGCAGGATTCAGTCTGTGTGCCCTCTCTAGGGTCTCCTTCCAGTGGCCTATATCATCCTATCAGAAGGGCTAGAGGGTGAGAGGAGCTGCAGATCTGGATCATATTAACAAGCAGGTGATTACCTGCTTGTCAATAAGAAAAGACTCCCACTTTCTGTGCATATCTCCAGCTTCTCCTGCCCCCTGCTCTGCTGATAGGATGACTTCATTGGTGGGAGGGGAGAGCAGGAGGTGATCATCGACCTCGGTCTATGTTAACTCTGTCTGGACCACGGTCCTCCCGCTGTGCCACCCAGTCATCAACAGGCTACGGACCATTACTGGTCCATGGCCTGGTGGTTGGGTACCCCTACATTAGCCGGTCTGGGCCTGGTCACTACTCCCACTGCACCGATGCGATCACTACAGCTGTCTGCTGCATACCCCCAACTCCCGCTGCACTCAACTGTCAAGGTGCTGCCTTCTTCATCCCCTCTTCAATACCAATGTAATGGAGAGATGTTCAGTAGGCTCTTGCTGCAATCCCCACTCACTCTCCTGCATCTTCGATCTCCCCTCTCCTCCAGTCAAAATCTCCTTTACTCCAGCCATAATCTTCTCTCCTCCAAATGCGATCCCCACTCTCCTCCAGCACTTATAGCCAAAATGTCAACTGACATCAGTGCCCATCAGTGCTGGGGTCACATTAGCTCAGTAATGGAGAAAAACTGAGGGAGTAGAGAAAGTCAGTACCAGTGTGCAAAAGTGTATTTGCTTTGGAAGAATAAATCACCTCTAATGTTGGGTGTCCTATGTGTGTGGATGTTGTTGCATTATATAAAACTATTAGAATAGTTTTTCACATTTTAGAATGGGGTGCCCTTTTAAAATTATGGACAGTCTTGAGGCACCCATGTTTAGAACGGGGTGCCTCAAGACTGTCCATAATTTTAAAGGGTGCCTCGGGACTGTCCATAATTTTAAAGGGTGTCTTGACTGAAACACTGCCCTAAATCACAGTGTCTGCATATTCCTTTATGCCAATGTGAACAAAGCCAAAGAAAATGCTGTATCCCTGATCAGCATTATATCTTCCTGGGTCAGAATTATGGTATCACTTTGTCCCTTGTCATTATCTTATATAATAAATGACATCATATATTCACAATATATAATCTGAAAGTAGATGTGTGGATTAGTGTCATTTTATTGACCTTTACTATGTTTCCTCTTTTAGGAGAAAGTATTCCAGTGATAAAAACACCTCTTCCGAATATTGACAACTCCATTCCATGGATGGCACACAGCGGTGATGATTATAAGAGACACGTGCTGTTTTGTGGAACTGAAGTGATTCAGACAAAGGGAAGTGGACAAGATCTTGTAAAAGCTGTTGTCTTACAAACCGGTGTGCTATATATGAGTTATTTTACAATTCTTCCTATATACATGTTTTCTTTATAAAAACATTGGAGTGGATTTTGGGGATCTCTTAATTTTCATGACTTTTGTTTACTATAACTTTGGAAAAGTGTGATTGATAGGGGCTTTGGAGTTCATGGAAAAGGTAGGCATGGATTTCTTTCCTTACAGTACATGTATAGCCATACTTTTTTTTGTTTTGGATAGAGTGGAGAAGGGTTAAAATCCCTGCCAGCTTACTTTTTTGCTGTCTGTTTATTATTAGAGTTTTTCCTTTAATTCCTGTCACAGAGACACAGCAGAAGTTAGAGGAAAACTATTAAACTACTAAAGTGAGAATTTCCCATTTAGACAGTTGTCCCCCAAACAGGTGTTCCCATTGGCAAATTTCCCCTTTTCTCTTGTTTTGGGGACAACTGTAAACTATTGAATTCTCCCTCACTTTTTGTAGCAATGGTGACTAACACAAGTAGAGGTGTAAATCTCCCCAAAGAGATTGTAGGCAGCAATAAAAAAAAGTCATGCAATAAAATGACTCACAGCCAGCAGGTAAAGAATACAATTCTACTGGTAACCACATTTTCAAGGTCATTCACATGCTCCACTAAGACTGCAGTTTGACAATGGTGTTCTTAGCCTTGTTCTTCAAACAATAATTTAAAATAAAAGGGCGAGCATCTCATACAAAATTGCAATGTAAACATAGCTACCATCCAGGTGTGGATCCCCTTAAACTCACCAGATGTATATGACCAAGGACATGTACATGCTAAATGTGATTGTGCTGCTGGGATAATACCATATATGAGATCATTATCATCAGTGTTTTGAGAATTAGGTATGAACTGTTTGGACACATCCTGTATCCCAAGTAAGCCCTTTTGTTGCCAGAGCCCTTTCTCTGTTTTTTTGTTTTGCACATGTTTAAATGCACAGTTTAGGCCAGAAGATGTGTTAAAACTCTCAAGCATTATATATTTATATAAATAACAAGCTAAAGTTAATTTTAATGCAAACAAATGCCAAATATTACCCATTTTTAGTGCAATATAAAAGATAAGGCTACATCTAGTAATACCAAACATGTCAAGCCTTAAAATTGTAAGTAAAGCAGTGACACACTTCATTGCATAAAAATATCCTTCAGCAGTGCTTTAAAACCCCTTACAGATATTTAGTTTAGAATTAACAATAAATAATCACCCTATAATTATTGCTCTCACTCTGGCATACACAGTGATATGAGACATGTGTAGCACAACTGACATATTGTTGTAGGTGCCCCAAAACATACATTTATGTTCATGTGTACATAGTGGAGAGACTTTAAATTATTGTGGGTGTTTATTTATTTATTTTACACTTAACTTTATTGCTACCACATAGGGGGCTAACAAGCCCCCTATATAATAGAATTTTACTGTTACAGGTTCTCTTGACTAAGACATAATTGTTCTAAGAGACCCATGATGTCTCCAATGCCGCCAACTGAAGCTAATGGAGTACAGAGCATGAACAGCTGAAACCATAAATTAAGTAATACACATTGATTCTAGCTTGTTGCTAGCTAGGGGAGATCAATGGATGTTAATTTCCTCCCCTCTACCCGGCAACACCCACCATGCCAGTCCAGGTGAAACTGCAGAGCCTGGTAAACATGGCAAGGGGTTGGTCATGTGGGAGTTCATTCTGAGGGTTCATTGATGCAATCCAGCACCATCTATACAGGCGGCTTGTGAAACTTTCACAAAGTGTGTGTAAAACCCCCTGCTTCTGTCAGTGTAAGGACTATGTCTGTGACAGCCAAAGCATTCAAGGAAATGGCCTTATTGATATTTTATGAATGGTAAAAAGACTATTTAAAAGGGTACGGTGTGCGGATTAGTCAGCTGCTTGAAACGCATCATTACTATGCACAACTGGGACAGTGACAATGGGTTGCTTAATGAGTCCTACAGCTGGTCATCTGTACCTGGTGATTTAAACTGGATGGATGTTGTGTTTTATATCTTTGTGATTATTTGAACTCATTTATGAATTTTTTTTATTGAAAACTTTGCATGAGGCTGGTATACTTTTCTTTTTTTATAGCAAAAAATCAAAATAGACAGTGGGCATAAACCTTCCCCACTATATCAAAAACAAAATAGAAAAACATTTTGCTTAGTGATGCACTTTAATCTGGTTTAAGCAGCATCTGCCATTGTGTGACCAGAATCTAACCTAAGATTGACAGAATGATGTTCCTGATTTGAAAGTTCCTGATTGTTAAAAGTGAAACTTATCATGCCCTCTTCTAAGTAATTGCCGTTTTTAAATCAAGGTCAAGCTACAGAAAGACTATAATCACTATTATTTCAGTATACTGTAGACGCAGTTTGACAGGCTGCAGGTAGGACAAATGTTGGTATTAAACATAAGGAATATACAGTACCAGAATAGCATGAAGAATAATGGCCACGAGCAACCCAAGATTCAGAACAGCAAACACAGCATAGGACTGGTATGATCACCACTGATCAGTTAGAAAAAAACTAAAGGAAGCCAATATACATAACAAACTGGTTTGACTACAGAAAACCAGGTAGAACAAGTGTCTGTAAATGAAGTGGGCCTGTAATGTGGTGATAGAAGGACAAGTCAAGGGGGTTCTCAAGGATTACCAACAGAAACTAATGAAGACTACTGAGTGCTTAGACCTAGACATTAGATATTTGTGTATAGGCAATGAGGTATTCTGTGGTATACCTTTTAGGTGTTCATCAAAGCAGATACTGGCATTTGCACAAACTTTGTAACTTGCATATGTTTGTGTTGGCATCACTGGGATAGCTGAATTTACAGCTCAGTTTTAAATATGTTTGAGAGCTCAGCTGATAGTTCGAATACTTTTACAGTTACAGTAATTGCTTAAATATTTACTAGTATTAAGTACTAATGGAAATATATGTTTTAGGATTTAATACAGCCAAGGGAGATCTTGTAAGATGTATCCTCTACAACAAGCCCATTAATGTGAAGCTTCACAGAGAAGCCCTTAGGTTTCTATCAATACTTGTCTTTGTGGCTTTGTCTGCGGTCATCTATACAGTAATTGTGTTCAAAATGCATGGGGTAAGTACAAAAACGATGCGATGGCAAATTATTTTGAATTGCAAGAATCACATTTTTGTCTGAAAGGACTTAGGAAGAAAATATGCCTAAAGGGTCAAATCAGTTGCCACAACATACTGAGGGGAATTCAAGATATAAATAAGGATAGTTTTTGCTGCTATGGCCCTTTAAAATGGCCTGCGCCAAATTAAAAAATCTCTACCAGCCATGTCAATAACATTACTGACACACATGGCAGATTCAGCTAGTTCTCAACAGCACCACTTTTAAAAAGTGGCACTATTAATGCTCCAAATTCAAATGAATTACCTCCAGTTAATAGATAATGAAAATAGAGGTAATTGAGGCCTACACTGACATACAGAAACAGGCATATTTGCAGACTCTAAATCCCTATCAGGTGCCACGCCCAAGGAACAAAACCTCCTGCTCCTGAGCTGTTTGTGTGTCAGCTTCAGGGGCAAGGAGGATGTGCTGCTGTACTGAGGTCAGAGTTTCCATATGAACAATCCACTCTCAGTACATCTCCACATTCTGTGCCAGTTTCATGTACCTGTGTATAACAGGTATATTAATCTCTCCTCATACTGACATTTGTTGTGCGGAGGTGCACTGGAATTCTAAAGACTATCTTTAGACACTATGAATTCCAGGGACTATTGTCTTAATACATGTGCATTTATCTCTGAGATAACTATGTTAGTAGTTTCAAACCCCTTCATAGTGTAGTTGTAGCAAGACATATTTAAAATAGGCAATTTTTGGATTACAATATAAGCAAACAAATAAGATGCAGTTATTGATGTTATTGTGTGTTGGTTATTTCATTTTTGAAAGCATAATACTAGCCCAATTAAAAGCGTGCATCATAGGCTTTAAGGATGGCACAAAACCCCTTGTTGTAATGGCAATTCTACAATCCCACATTAGTTTTGTTAGGAGTTGCACATTTTACTAACTTTGCAAAATATAGCCAACCGGCTAACATAAAAAAAAGTATGGATTTCTTTACACAACTGGTTTATAAAACAGGGACCTTTCTTACAACTGTTGTACAGATCTGAGCTTGTGCTAGTAAATAATATGCATTGGGGTTGTTTTACTAAAGGCAAATAGACTGTGCACTTTGGAAAGTGCAGTTGCTCCAAGGTTTAGTAAATGAAGTAAAGCTTCACTTTGTAAAAAATACCAAATCACGTACATGGAAAATTAAAAAAAACAGCATTTTTGCTTGCACGTGATTCGGTGATGGAAGTCAGAGGAGCTTCTGCTCATTTACTAAGCTCTGAAGCAACTGCACATGCAGAGTGCAACTGCACTTTGCTAATTGCACAGTCTATTTGCCTTTAGTAAATCAACCCCATTGCGTTTATAGAACTTCAATTAGGTGGTTAGTGTGCAACTGGGCTTTCCATCTGGTTGTTAGTGTGCAGAGATATCTTCCACATTGTAGGAATTTTACTAAAACTGTCAGGGTGTAAAGCTAAAATTAGAAGCTAATTGGCTAACATGCAGGATGCACCAGATTCTGAGTGCTCTGGTTTTAGTAAATTCCCCCCAGTGTGTCAGATTTGACATAAAACTCTAACCTGAGAACCTGAGAGGACACTATATATATATATATATATATATATATATATATATATATAAAATTTTTGTTTATTAGAAAAGTGTTTTTATTAAAAAGAAAACACAATTCCGGAGTAGTCAATAGACCCCATTAAGTTTACAAGTATACAGGGTGGAGAGTCACTTACATCTCATCTGTAATATGCGCATTATTATATTACAGCAGTATATCAAGGAACAACCACAGAGATAACAAGTAATCATCAGTATACCATGTAAAAAGGAAGAAGTATATATTCCAAAACTGCCTAAATGGTCGGAAGGAGCCTGCCTAAAACTAGATCAGTTGGGTTTAGCCTAGGAATATCCAACCATTGACCCCAAATTCTTTCAAATTTATTTAGACAGCCTCTGTGTTGATAATTAGGAATCTCAATCTTAACTGTATCATCCATGTGCCTTATCCATTCTCTAAGCATGGGAGGGTCCGCTGATGAAATACAAATAGTTTCCACTCTTGAACTAAATCCCTGGCAATAGCTTCCTTGGTAATCTCTTGAACCTGTATATCATTTAGAATACCCAGGAAACATTGTTTAGAGTCATTTATAATCTTGGCCTGAAACACCTTATTAGGTTTCCTTATAACCCCCATCCAGTAAATGTGAAGATGGGGACATCTCCACAGCGTGTGAATCAAGTCTCCATGATCACTACCACATCACATATAATTGTGGAAGTTTTTGAGAAACCAGTAATTTTAATTGGCGGTCATCCTTTACAATAGAATCAATTATAACCAATCCTATATGGGGCATGTGATTCATTTTGAGGGGAAATGGTATCCTATTGTTCTCCCACAAAGCCAACTCTAATTGTTATAAGAAAACATCCTATCAGCCTATAATTTTGTAGTACAACAAATATTCATTTAAGCAGTCCTATAGAGATTAATGTTGTGTAACTGTTCTTTGTTATATTGTGTTTGATGTGTGGAGAGATTACACACTGTAAAATAATACAATACATCTGACCACAGTAAAGGTTTTACTGTCTGTTGTAATCATTCCAGAACACTTTGTAAAAGGGAGATATCATAATGAGCGTACTGTGAATAGTCTAAGTATACTGTCCTCTCCATCATTTTATTTAGCCTTATAACTTAAATTTTGCTACATTGCACATTGCAACATGGCTACATTACCTTGGGGTCTAGTTTTTAATGTTTTCACCCAAGATTCAGACATCTTTTTTCCAAGCTTCACCTCACATTGAATTAAATTTAAAAAAATGGATGAATCTCAAGTGAAAGTTGTGTGAATCTTGGGTAAAAACAGTGACACATGCAATACTTTTTTTTCCACCTAATATTGAGTTATGCTTGTTGTAATTAGCATTTGTGAACAACAAAGCTTGTCGTATTTAAGCCGCTTTTTTCCTTTTTCTTTTGCTCCACAGGCCAGTGTACAAAATATTGTACTGATGTCATTTTTGATGCCAACAGCAGCTGTGGATCCTGGCATTCCAGTCTTCGTTACACTTAGTTTTCTTTATGGACAAACAAGGCTGAAGAAACGGGGCATATTCTGTATTAGTCCTCAAAGGATTAATTTAGCTGGCCAATTAAATCTTGTATGTTTTGACAAAGTAAGTTTAATCTTATTGAATGGTTTGCATTACATAAATGTTTTCAATGATAGTAAAGTGAAAAGAAAATGCAAAATAAAGCATTGCACTTGTGAGCTATTTAAAGCAATGACCACCAGCAGAATTGTAATGATAATTGTAATTGGCTGACATGAGATACTTCACCGTTTACCCAAGGACAATATTAGACTGGATTGATTGATGACGATAAATCACAGGAAAACAATTTTTTTCATGGTTAATGGAAAACCACTATTCTTGTACATGATGACCTACAGTATCTATTCTCATGATTTTTGAGTTGCAGTAGAAAAATCTAGGTAAATTGTCTAAAGCACTCTACATGGTTAACTCTTATTATACCTGTACTAGTTGTACTGCACAATCCGTGACTTTCACTGTGCCATGCATATAAGCCCTATAAATATCAATAAAAGCCATATTCCTTTCCAGTTAACATAGTTTATCCTGCTATGCAACATAATACAGCTAACATCTAGAATATGCCACTATGATGATCTTAAAGTGTCTGCTTGAATTAATATCTTTCTGTATTCCTTTACAGTGGTTGTAAAGGCTAAAGGTTTGTTTTTACCTTACTGCATTAAGGTGAAAAACCTTTTATGTGCCGCTCCCCCCCCCCCACCTCAGTCTCCTTAAATACTTAGCCGAGCCCGATCTTAATACAGCACTGTGCCCAAAGGCAGTGGAAGCCATTGGCTCCTTCTGCTGTCAATCAAATCCAGCAACAAGGGGGCAGGGTGAGCTGCACTGTGTGTGTCAATAGGCACACACAGCCTGGCACAGGAAGAAGCCCACATGTGTGCCACCAGAAGATGTGGTTTCCTATGACAGCACACAGAGAAGAGGAGGAGCCCAGAGTGCCAGCAGGGGATCCCAGAAGAGCAGGATTTGGGCTGCTCTGTGCAAAATAATTGCACAGAGCAGGTAAGTATGACATGTTTCTAATTAAAAAAAAGACCCTTTCAATCACTTAAAAAATGGTTTCTTGTTGATATCACTTTTTTTTATAAATATACTTTTATCTGAATAATTGGTTTAGTCATTTGAAAACATTTCTTTGTCGTCTCTATTTATACGCCCATATCCCTAGAAGCAATCACAGCAACAGATATCTAACCAGAGAGATCAAGGGACACCTATTAATTATAACCTATATTGCCTATAATTATATACTACATGATACTAAAAATAATCTGTTTATTATATTTTTTTTTATCCTAGACAGGCACTTTAACAGAAAATATCTTAGATTTATATGGCATAGTTCCCTGTGATAACAGTAGGTAAGTTTGCACGAACCAATGAGGTAATATGAGCTAATTCACCATACTAAATGTATTTCTAGTTTTCCAGCACTGGAGGGTTTAGTTTTAAGATAAGGTTCACATAATGTGCTAGTATGCATACTAGCACAATATGCCTTTGTCTTGCAGGAGAAAATCTTTTTTTTTTTATTAGAGTTGACTAACACAAATTAGATTTTTTTTCACCTGTATGCAGAGTAAATTCAGAAGGGAAATTGAACATTCATAGACATCAAAATCCTCATACTCAGTCGATATACTGTATCTAGGGTTGTTTTAAATATCTAAAATAACATTAGATTTTTCTGTTTTTCTCTTTTATTATTATTATTAATATTATTATTATAATACATGATTTATATAGCACCAACAGTTTGCTTAGTGCGTTATAATATAACAGGAGACATTACAGCAACAATACAGTTCAATACAAGAGGGATAGGAGGGCCCTGCTCTTTGGAACATACAATCTATGAGGGAGGGGCTAGTGGTAAAAAAGATAATAACTGTGGGGGATGGACCGATGGGAGAAATAGAAGATTTGGTTACTAGCTGAAGGCAGGATAGATTAGCTGAATAACTGATGGGAGAAACAGAAAATTTAATTATTAGCCGAAGTCAGGATACATTAGCTGAATGACCACTTCAGTGCCAGGCACTTTTGATTTTCAGTCATGCAACCTGTACCCAAACTATCATTTTTGTAATTTGTTTTCTCCCAAATAGAGCTTTCTTTTGTAGGTATTTAATCACCACTGGGTTTTTATGTTTTGTTAAATAAACAAAAAAAAGACTAAAAAAGTTTGGGGGAAAAATGCATTTTTCTTCCTTTCTGTTATAAAATTTTGCAAATGAATCTTCTTAATAAATTCTTCATAAATTTAGGCCAAAATGTATTCTGCTACATTTCTTCAGTGAAAATAAGCCAAATCAGTGAATATTATTGAGTCTGTAGAAACGTTATAGAGTCCACAACTATGGTATATATCTGAAAATAGATCAATTCTGATATACTAACCTCATCTCATTTCTTGAGGCCATAAAATGTCAGAACAGTTCAAATTACCTCCCCAAATGACCCCTTCTTGGAAAGTATACAGTCCCAGGTATTTAGTAAAAGGCATGCAGAGTTTTATGAAGTTGTAATTTTTTATCATAATATTTTTTGAAAAATTACAAAATTAAAAAAAAGTTTACTTTTTTTTTTTTTACATTCTGTCACCAGTGCAGTACAGCATCATCACAT
This sequence comes from Staurois parvus, assembly GCF_062004578.1. NCBI lineage: Eukaryota > Metazoa > Chordata > Amphibia > Anura > Ranidae > Staurois > Staurois parvus. The sequence continues at coordinate 1,856,950 of NW_028318546.1, forward strand.
AACTGGTGTGGTAGTGATCAGAAACACTAACTGGTGATGGTACGACAAAAACATTTTTATACTTTTTTTTTCTTTTTCATCACATTTATTTCCTTTTTTTAACACACTGTGACCAAAACAATATAATGTTACCAAAGCAACATTGTACTACTCTTAGGACGTGGTTAGGATTTTTTTTACATACTATAATTGCTTATAGCAGTGAATTTCACTGCTATAAGGAAGCATTTTACTGAATTAAATTGATTCATTCAGTTTGTGTTGTGATTAGCTGTGATTGGCCACAGCTAATCCCATGGTACAGATGGCTTGTGATTGTCCATGTCTGTACCATGTGATCACTTTGACCAATCACAATTAACAACACAATTGTGACAATGAATGGAATGAAATTTACAATCGTCATGTGATCTACTGTGATTGGTCAGGTCGATCACAAGGTACTGGCAGTGGACACAGCCGGTGAAAGATTGTGCCGCAGCGCACCCACACATCCGCACACAAGGCTTCTTTCAGGAGTCCCACCCCACCGTTAATTTGCTATAGGTTGGGCGGGGAAGTGGTTAAAACTGATACATTTCAAATATATCTATTCAATTCTGAAGAGAAATGTATTTCCAATACATACTGTATGATCTCTAGATTTTAAATGAAAAACAATTAACAGGGAGAATGGGGTCATCTTGTAACTGCAGATGAGTAGAAATTTAGGCAAAGAGTTATCAGCATAGCACACCGAGAGCTATAAGACACCATTAGGTGATTTAATTTATTGCCATTTATTAAAAAAATAAATATTTTCTTTACACCTTTTCAACATTTAACGTATTTGATGGTGTTTATTTGGGATGAGGGTACTATTTATATGTGCTCTACAGTTAGTTATGTCTTAGATTTCTGCTTATTTTAAATATTTGAGATATGTCCTCTCATGTTTTCTGTATATCTTTGCAGATTCCAGGATATGACTTTGCTTAACAGCTCCAATAATTTGCCCTGGGACTTAATACTTCAGGCTATGGCTAGCTGCCATTCTTTAATCAAGATGGATGGGAAATTAAATGGAGATCCACTGGACTTGAAAATGTTTGCAGGGACAGGATGGGTACATTATTTTTCTATATTACACTAATCAGCAATAAGTTGGTTTTTAATACTAGATTAAAAGTAGTAAATCCAATGAAGGCATCTACTAAAATCATGGTATCTGCTTACTAGGATAATGTTCTCTCAAATGACATTACTCACCACTATACTATTATCTGTAATCCCATTTAAAGTATTATGAAATCAGTTCATCATATGAGCATAAACAAATGTAGTTCATGATTTAGGTATTATATATTTTCAGTAATTTTTCATTGTGTGAAATTTGCAACAGGAACTTCAAGAATATATTGCTAAAATGGTCGAAGATGGGCCATCGATTACTTGCACAATAGCAAAACCTGAATTTAAAGCAGGACAGGCAAGTTATTGTTTTCTTTTTACACTCTTTCATCTAGAAAATGCAAGATAAAAAAATATCCACTATGTAGCAATGTTGCATACACGTTTTCAGTGTAATACATTTCAGGGCCAAGCCTAAATTAGTCAGTTGAGATTCACCAACATAAAGAAACTAGGCTTTGATGATAGTTTTTCTGAGAAAAGAAGGAAGTCATTTCATTGTACGTTCAGCACAAGTACTGTATGTGTTGGAAGAGGCTGTAGCGGCCATTATTTGCAGAGCAGTTTAGGAATGGACCCAAACCAGATCTGCACAATACACATTTTGAAAGACTAAACAAACATGATGCTGGATACAGTACATGGCCAAAAGTTTAGGGACACCTGACCATCAAACCTACATGAGCTTGTTAGAGATTGCATTAAAAAACAAGGGCGTATTAAAGTGGTTGTAAAGGCTCAAGGTTTTTTACCTTCATGCATTCTCCGCAAACAATAGCCACAGGGTTAGAACCCAATCTAAAAGTTCTTTGTATGCTGTAACATTAAAAGTACCAATCAGGTGGAAACACCTGAACTTAAAAAATTGGAGAGGTTTACACATACTTTTGGCCATATAGCAGGTATGAGGGTCGGGTGTCCAAAAACTTTCTGCAATATAGTATACATTTGCTTAACCATTAAAATGTACTTTAGGTATAATTTTCAGCTTTTTATTATCACTATAATGGCTTTTACATTTCTATATTAAAATGCAGCTTTTTTTTCTAGAAACACATATTACAATTTGTTTTTCTTTGGTAAGACAGTTTATGAAATGTAGATATATGAAAACCTGTATATTGATATCAGACATCTGTAACTAGCAATTATTTTGAACCACTTCTCTCGAAGGCCCCCTTCATGACTAGGGCACTTTTTGCTATTCAGCACTGTGCTATTTTAACTATCAATTGGTTGGTCATGCAACACAGTACCCAAATGGAATTTATATAATTTTTTTCACACAAATAGAACTTTTTTGAACTTTAATAACCAGTGGGTTTTTTTTAAATCTTTTATTATGTAAATGAAAAAATACCAAAATTTAAAAAAAAACACACACTTTACTTTTTTCTGTTTTAACATTATGCAAAAAAATAATCTTTCTTCATAAATTTAGGCCAAAATGTATTTTACTTTTTTGGTAAAACTAATCCAAATCAGTGTATATTAATTAGTCTGTGTGAAAGTTAGAGTCTACAAACTATGGTATATATATTTGGAAATTGATCAGTCCTGAGGTACTGGCAGCCTATCTCATTTCTTGAGGCTCTAAAATACCAGGACAGTCCAACATATTTAGTAAGAGGCATGGCGACTTTTTTTGAAGTTGTAATTTTTTTGTTACAATTTTTTGGAGAATGAAGAAACTAAATAAAATTGTTTTGTTTTTTTCACTTTTTTTAAACTGTCACCAATGCAGTATAGTGTCATCATATGACTAGTATGGCGGAGATCAGGGATACTGATGGTGCTATATAAAATAAATAAATTATATATATATATTATATATGTGTGTGTTTATTTAATTTTTTTTAAACATTATTTTTCATTTTTTCTTAACACATTTTTTTTTTTTTTACAAATTTTTTACATACTGTTATTAGAGTGGTTCAGAGTAACCATAGAGATACTGTACTACTCTGGTGAGTGATCAGGAATTTTTGTTTTTATACTATTATTGCTTATAACAGTGATGATCACTGTTATAAGCAGTAGTTATGAATGGATTTTATTCACAATCACGACTTAGTGTTTACTATTGTGATGCTGTTATTGGCCATGACTGAACACATGGTACAGGGTGCTGTGATTGGGTCAGGTACCATGTGATTACTTGTGACCAATCACAGCATCACAACAGTAAGCAAAATTTAATGCCATTCATGACAATTTGCTTAAAAGTTATCACATGATAACCATGATTGAACATAGCAATCACATGATATTATGGTTACCAAGCGCCATGATCCGCTCTGTCTCAGAGGGTGTTCCAGTGTGCATATGTTCAGTGAAGTACAGGTTTGTCACTGAGCCTGCAGATGATGCCTGCTAGCAGTAAATCTACTGCAAGGAGGTTAAAAGTGGTTAAAAGAGATGAAAAATAAATGAAGAAATTCTGCCTTTTTTCTTTTCCTTTCACAAGGTGATCTGGTCAGTAACACACTTCCCATCTTATGGTGTCTCCATTCTGGATGGAGGAGTAATGGAGACAACTTTGGACAGCAACATTGTCCATCTGCGGAGAGGGTAGTGTTAGATGGACTAGAAGATTTAGATGGACTTGACTGACACATTGAAGCTGAGCTGCAGCTAACACTTTACAAGCAGTTACAGCAACCATTTTTTTTAACTTTTAGAATAAAGGTATTAAATAAATAAATAAAAGCTGATCAATGTAAGCATCCCTGTCAGTGGTAAAAGGTTTTTCTCAACCCTCTAACTGACACTTTTACTTGATAACTTGGCCTGGTAAAGTAGTAGTGAACTTCTTCACTGTACCTAAGGCTTACCTGTATAATATCTCCTAAACTTGTAGTATTTATAAGATATGCACACAGTATGCATCCAGTGACATCACTGGCGCATGTACTCTGAAGGAACAGCGTACTCATGCTCTTCCTTCAGAGCTGTGTGCCATGCCCATGACTTTCTCACACATGTGGGGGAGTGACATCATCACAGCTCGGCCAGTCAGGTGGCCGTAGCATGTGAACCCAGAAAGAAGAACGGGTGGATGCCCTGTCAGCATGACAATGCATTGCTGGAGAGCTTAGTTCTAAGGTAAGAATTTCATAATGTGCTAGTATACAATGCATACTAGCACATTATGCCTTTACCTTGCAGGGTTTTTTTAAACATGCCCAAGCTTACTACCACTTTAAGAAAAGTTTAAAAATAACAGACTTACTGGCAGGATCACCATGTGAAAATAAAAGAAAAGAGCCTAGAAAAATAAATAATGTATCCTCTATATCTAAGGATTGGTAAGCTACATTTCTTACTACTTTTAATACTGCTTACTCTTTTAATACTGCTTTATTTATTCTAAACCTTTCTAAACACATAAAAAAAGATCATTCAATATTATTATATTATATTATTTAATATACAAGTGTCCAGTGCTAAAGGCCCATTTGTATTTATGTGCTTTAGGTACATTTAACCTACACCTTTAGCTTTTAGAGAGTGCAGTACAATTGTTTTAAATTATATGTGTATTTATATAATTGTTTTTTACAATCGCTGCTAAATTACATTCACCCCTTCACGACCATGTACCACATTTATGCAGAGTCCAGGAGGTGGGCTTTAATCCTGTCAATATGTTTAGTTAGAAAAAAAAATACATACTATTGTTTGGCCCTACCACGGGCGTAAAGATCAAATTACATACACATACATGGTACCGCCACGATCATCAAAAATAGAATGTGTGGGTCATGGTAATGGCATAAGCATTTACAGCCAAATTTTAAAACAATTTAATATTTTGGTGCAGTTTTCCTTTAATAATAGAAAAAAATCAGGATATGAAAAAAAAACACATGGTATAATCCAGTTAAGTATGTGTATAACCACCTTCCCCCCAAAACTCCTCAAAAAGTCACACTTTCTCCCCAGAAAGTAACACAATATTATCACCTTTTTGAAATTACATAAACATACTCATATTCAAAAAAATGAATATAATAATAATAAAAACTCAAAAAATCAAAAAAAGTCCAATACAAAGTGTCCCAATAAAAAATGTCCCAATACAAACAAAAATAGTGTCCAAAAATGTCCCAATGTTCAAACTTTATCATCCAGTAGGAAGAAATTCCATTTCATCCCGTGGTACCTCAAAAAAAACAAATTTGAATAATCTAGTGCATTACCTTTATAAATAATATAATCACTCTGTGCAAAAACACAAAAACACAAAAACTGTGCAAGAACTGTATATATATATATCTCTTCCGTGCACATATGAGTTAACTGTGACCACTCTGTGAACACTGCAACACTGTGTATCCACCAACACCAATAGTATTAAATACTATTACCCTCTGTATCCATATACCAGCATCCAATGAGATCTTCTAATTTGCTCCCAAGAAATTATTCCAAGGTCCTCAAAAGACAAGAAGGGTCTCAAGGCTCATATTCAGGGTATAATTAAGAAATCTTTAATAGCCACTTACATTAAAACTTCATTAATCCAGCTTCCAACATGGTTTTTGTGTGAGCTCTATCAAACAAATGCGAATGCCATGTGTTGACAACCCACAAAATGGCCGCGGCGACACTTCCGGTCTGCGTTGGTTGTCAACACATGGCATGCACGCACGCAGACCGGAAGTGTCGCCGCGGCCATTTTGTGGGTTGTCAACACATGGCATTCGCATTTGTTTGATAGAGCTCACACAAAAACCATGTTGGAAGCTGGATTAATGAAGTTTTAATGTAAGTGGCTATTAAAGATTTCTTAATTATACCCTGAATATGAGCCTTGAGACCCTTCTTGTCTTTTGAGGACCTTGGAATAATTTCTTGGGAGCAAATTAGAAGATCTCATTGGATGCTGGTATATGGATACAGAGGGTAATAGTATTTAATACTATTGGTGTTGGTGGATACACAGTGTTGCAGTGTTCACAGAGTGGTCACAGTTAACTCATATGTGCACGGAAGAGATATATATATATACAGTTCTTGCACAGTTTTTGTGTTTTTGCACAGAGTGATTATATTATTTATAAAGGTAATGCACTAGATTATTCAAATTTGTTTTTTTTGAGGTACCACGGGATGAAATGGAATTTCTTCCTACTGGATGATAAAGTTTGAACATTGGGACATTTTTGGACACTATTTTTGTTTGTATTGGGACATTTTTTATTGGGACACTTTGTATTGGACTTTTTTTGATTTTTTGAGTTTTTATTATTATTATATTCATTTTTTTGAATATGAGTATGTTTATGTAATTTCAAAAAGGTGATAATATTACATGGTATAATCCACCTGAATACACTAAGTAGTTGCAATGATATGTACAGTTGCACTAACACGTCAAAGTTTCAAAATTGGGCATGATTTATTTTGCCCCTGGTCGTGAAGGGGTTAAATTGCATCTTCAAAGAAAGGTAGGATATATAAAACATATGTTATAATGCACTATAAAAGCAGTAAGATGCACAGTTACTTATGGAAAATGCATATAGAAAATACAAATAAAAAAGTCAGTTATGGAAGGATCTTCCTCTTCCAGTGATATAAATCTCCCCAAAGGGTAATAAATAGTATTTACTCTTCCCAAGTATATCAAAAACTAAAAAAAGAAGGTTTCGTGTTGGTCTGTAAATGCACAGTTTTTTTTTAATTTTTGATGCGTAACTATGATCACATGTATTTTGTTGAATAATTAATAAAGACTTAATAAATAGTAAGAATATTAAATAACAGAATACATTTTATCATTTAGGTACCCAAGGAAGGAATCATCATTCTACATCAGTTTCCCTTCTCCTCCACTGTACAGCGTATGTCAGTGATCACTCAGGTTATTGGAGAGAGTGACCTCACAGTGTTTATGAAAGGAGCTCCAGAAATGGTTATCCATTACTGCAAATCTGACACAGGTTAATATTAGATAGTATAATATAGGAATAATAAAATATAATATGATAAAAATAAGAATTACATTTCAAATGTGGTATTTCAATTATAGGTGGAGTTTGGTGGGTTGAGTCACTTGCTGGATTTTTATATCTGTTAGGGACTCCTTTGTAATGTAATGCCTCTCCTTACTGCACATCTTTTTTACTGTTTCTCTTTACTGCACCTTTCTTTTACTGCTTCTCTGTATTGCTACTCCTCTGTTTACTTTACTTACGTCCTGTATCCCTGTATTGACATTTCTTTGTTTTACTGATCCTCTTTACTGCACCTCTGCATTACTGATTCTTTTTACTGCACTTTTTCACTTCTGATTTTTTTTAATGTGCCTCTTTATTACTACAAATCTTTACTGCACTTCTGCTTTAATGTTTGTCTTTGCTGCACCCCTGCAGAACATGGAAATTCTGAATAATTCTTGTATATACTGTTAGGTCCATATATATTTGGACACAGGCACAATTTTCATACTTTTGGCTCTGTATGCAACCAGAATAAATAAAAAAAAAACAATCCAAATGAATGTGAAGTGCAGACTTTCAGCTTTAATTAAATGGCTAAACATAAATAGCAAGTACAAAGTTTAGGAACTGCAACCATTTTTATACACAGTCCCTCCATTTTCAGGGGCTCAAATGTAATTGGACAAATGAATATAATCATAAATAAAATGTTCACTTTTAATATTTTGTTGAGAATCCTTTACTGGCAATGGCTGTCTGAAGTCTGGAACCCATGGACATTGCCAAAGACTGGGATTCCTCCTTTCTGATGCTTTGCCAGGCTCTGACTACAGCTGTCTTCAGTTGTTCTTTGTTTGTGGGTCTTTCTGCCTTTAGTTTTGCCTTCAGCTAGTGAAATGCATGCTCAGTTGGATTGAAATCAGGTGATTGACTCTGCCATTGCAGAATATTCTACTTCTTTCCTTCAAAAGCTCCTGTTTTTTTTTTTTATTTGGCTGAATCTGGGCTGACAGTATATCTCTAAACACTACAGAATTCATCTGGCTGCTTCTGTCTTCTATCACATCATCAATAAACAGCAATGACCCAGTGCCACTGGAAGCCATGCATGCCCATGCCATCACACTGCCTCCACCATGTTTTACAGATGACGTTGTGTGTTTTGAATCATGAGCTGTTCCAAGCCTTCTCCACACTGTTTTCTTGCCATCATTCTGGTACAGATTCATCTTAGTTCCAATCATCCAAAGAATGCTTTTCCAGAACTGGTCTGGTTTTTTTAGATGTTTTTTGGCAAAGTCTATTCTGGCTTTTCAGGCTTCAGGCTTATGGATGGTTTGCACCTTGTGGTGAACACTCTGTACTTGCTCTCTTGAAGTCTTCTTTTGACTGTAGACTTAAGCAATGATATGCCCACTTCCTGGAGAGTGTCCATCACTTGTCTGGATGTTGTGAATGGGTTGTTCTTTACCATAGAGAGGATCTTGCGATCAACCACCACTGTTGTCTTCCATGGATGTTCATGCCTTTTTATGTTGCTGAGCTCACCAGTGCGTTCTTCTTTTCTCAGAATGGACCAAACTGTTGATTTGGCCACTCCTATTGTTGCTGCTATCTCTCTGATGGATTTGTTTTATTTTTGAAGCCTTGCAATGGTCTGTTTCACTTGCATGGACAACTCCTTTGAACGCATGATGTAGGTTCACAGCAATAGAATCCAAATGCAAATACCACACTTAGAATCAACTCCAGACCTCTTACCTGCTTAATTGATGAATAAATAACAAAGGAGTAGACCACACCTGGCCATGAAACAGCTTTTGATTCAATTGTCCAAAAATGTTGGTCCCTTGAAAAAGGGGGGATGGCTACTCTTAAGAGCTGTAATTCCTAAACCCTTCCTCAAATTTGGATGTACATACCCTCAAATTAAACCTGAGAGTGTGCAGTTTCAGCTCATGTCCATTGTATAACTATAGCTTGAATATGTTTTGGAACATACCTAAAAAAAACTAAAATTGTGCCTGTGTCCAAATATATATAGACCTAACTGTGTATATACGAAACTACAAATGTGTAACAGCATGCAAGCAAAGATGAGAATTTAATGTAAAAATATATTTTCAACTGTTAAAGTGGAACTTAAAGTGATACTAAAGACTTTAAAAAAAACAAATATATCTATACTTACCTGCTGTGTGCAGTGGTTTTGCACAGAGCAACCTGGATCCTCCTCTTCTTGGGTCCCCCACTAGCGCTCCAGGTCCCTTCCTCCTGTTGAGTGCTTTACAACAGCAGCTTGCTATGGGGGCACCCAAGCAGGCACATTCCCAAGCCGCTGCTCCATGTGTCCATTCAAACAGGCAGCCGCAGCTGAAAATTAAAGTGTCAAAGTTTCAGTATATAAAGACAAATATGTTGAAAATATGCAGAAATGCAAACTTTAACAAGAGGCCCTACCCACTCTAACCTTCTGAGACTCCCTATTGATCCTTTAATGTGATTAGCAGTCCTGTTGAACAGTAGAGAGATTTACAATTTGTGGGTGGGTGGCGCCAAGCTTAATTCCTAAAATACAAGGTTTGCTTTATCAGACTTCATACACACTGGGCATAAAATATGCTGCTTATATGGGTATTTGGCATTTTTGTTTCAGCCTGTAAAAGCAACTTCTTTGTTAGCCTATGTGTCCATATTTTACAGCGTATTTATAGAGGAGTGTTTACAGGTTGAAATAAAAAGTGCTTTTTTGAGCGAAGCATAAAAACGCTTGATGCATCTAAACGTGTAAACATGCCCAAATGCCGCATTTAGGCGAGCCAAGCACTTTTAAGCCCTGGTTCACACTCATGCAAATATGATGCCGTTCAGATATGTAACAGAATGCTTAGACTCGCATGTCAAGTGAAATAACATTGCTTTCTGTGAAAGCCATTCACATCTATGTGGTGCGATTCTAATGCGGTTAAAAACAGGTCCTGTGCGTATTTAGTGCGGTGTGATTTTAAACTCCATAGACTATTAAAATCACATTACAATCGCAGCTGTAAAGCACAAATCACACTGCAAATGTGCACTCCAAACTGAATGAAAGTAGCACTGCACTGCACAGCATCCAGTCTAAACCTAGGCTGGTATGTGTAACCTTTTTCTTGTGCTTTGAGTAAAATACTTATAAACACAAACAAACCTAAATGCATGTACAATAGGCTCCATAGAAGTACTTTTTATGCTGCTTTTCTCTGCCACCAGTTTTGGGATTTTTTCTGCTGCCGAGTGTGCATGGACCCTAAATGGCAACTCAGCCCTCATCTAAAGTGATGCATTTGAAAACAAAGCCATGTAAATTCTGTTCATAGGCATTCAACATCTGCATATTCCATGGTGATTGGATCAATGTATCTGTGCTACCTGTGTGCATGAAAATGCTAGGGTATCTTCCTGACACTCAGTAAAACTGAAAAAGTGGCATGGAGAAGCTACCAAACATCTTCAACAATAGAGAACAAGTCCAGTTGAATGTAGCTAACTAATGCATAACACCTTTAGAAAAAAAACTTTGGAGAAAAGTTGATAAGAGTGAAAGACAGCCAAATCACTGCTGGGAAGGAGTAGCAAGGGGAGGTAATAGAATGGTTTCAGTGCTTCTGCTATGAACTTTTACTCCTCTTGCACACGTGACATTTTTACAGCTGCTGTTTTTGGCTTTTGACTTTTTTTCTACAGCCAGTAAACCCCCCAGCATGTTATCCTATGTGTCCATGCACACATAAACTGTAACCAATTTTTGGCTGGGACTTTGTTTTGGCTGGAAAAAAAAACTAGGACTAGTGGGTTTTTAGAGGAATTTTTAGCAGTAAACACGCTCTAACACTAAAATGCCGCAAACCAGCGTTTTTGTATGTTTTTTTGACCCCCCAAATTTTTTTGGGGTAAAAAAAAAGCTAAAAATGCAAACGCGGCAAAACACCACTATTCACGGCAAAACGCCTCTAAACGCTAATGCAAAAGCACTAAACAAAGCTGAAAAATGCCCGTTTTTAATGTGACTTTACACAGCTAACGCTACCAGCATTATCAAAACGTCCAGTGTGCATGGAGCCTTAGGAAGATAAAGTCCCCAATGAAAACAGCTACTGAGATCAGTGATGACTTTAAAGAACATTTACTGAACATTTTTTAAAAACGTGAATGTCCATAGCCTAGCTATAGGATCACAAGTCATGGAAATCATGTCCTAGTAATAAAGTAAAACTAGTTTTAGCACACAGAAGGTGGTTCTGTGGCTAACAAAGTTAATAGAATATATCTTGAGGTTTCTGCCCTATGTTTGGAATGTAATGTACACAGTAAATTACTGCTTTTCAAGACCCATAAAAATGATTTTTTTTAGGGTATGCATTTTGTTTGTTTGGTAATGCTTGTGATATAGGTGTCCGTTTATGAACCAGCGGTAAATGATTGCTGATCAGTTCTCCGGAATTCTTGGAGAACACAGTTCTCCTGTGAATGCCTTTTATGAAGCAGTGTAGATCAGTTCTCCGAACGAAGAGAGAACAGTCTACAAATGCTGGAGAACGGTCTACAAACGCTGGAAAACGGCTGATTTTACTATAATCTCACAAGATTACAGTAAAAGATCAGTTTACTAAGCAGAGGTAGATCATCGCTGCTTAGTTTGCGGTTCCTCCCATTCTCCAGCTCTGGGCTGGAGAATCTGGAGGAAGAACACAGATCGCCAGTGAAGGGATGAACATGTTCTCCGCTGATCTCCTGAGTGTCATAAACTGTGAATGTGTCAAGGTCCTACCTTTCCTCAGAGATTGTGTTGCTCCATGTGCTGGCATCCATCTTAAGTTCCTGCAAAGCATGGTGGGAGCCTTTATGCTTTCAGGCCGCTGCAACTCCTCCTCCAGTAGGGTGTGGCTGATCACATTTAAGCCTGCTGTCTGCGGTTGCTCTTTGCATTCGTGTCCTGTATGTTCCTTTGCAGCAAGCTCTTGTTCTGTTCTCGTTGCTCTCCTGGTAACCGACTCGGCTTGGACAAGACTATTCTCTGCTTTATCCCATTACCTGACCTCCCGTTGCTGAACCCAACCCATTACCTGAGTATTCTTGTCTACCGTCTTGTACTGTTTGCTCCGTTGTTATCGACCCGGCCTGTCCGACCACGCTATAAGTTTTCCATCTGGCTCCCACCAGCTGTACGCCATTGGCAGCAGTCATTACCGCAGCTGGGGTTACTCGGGGGCCGCGACCTGGTCTCAGGCTGCATCAAGTCCATCCCCACCATCAGGGGCCCTGGTGAAGGGCAGCCTGGGGTTAGACTCCGCGCCCTGAGGGACTCTGGTCTGTGAGTAGCGGCTGTTGTCAGTCGCTGCATGACCCTACCATTAGGCCTGCCTGCCCATTCTACCGCTCCTGCCCTGACAGAATGACCAGAGAGTAGCTACGATCATCTGAATCACAGCTATTCTCTGTGTCATAAACGGACACCTTAATATGCAAAAATGGGGCTTAACCTACAACTAGTAAGGTAAGATTTTTGGCTATACATTTTTACAATATCTTTTCTGTGAGCATTTGTGATCACAAAGATGTTTTGTTTGTTAAATAGTTCCAGACAATTTTTGTAAGCAACTGGATTTCTACACAAAGCAAGGCTTTCGTGTAATAGGACTGGCATATCGATCTCTACAAAAGGAGGGACTGCCACTTATATCGGATTTAGAAAGGTAACAATTTTTAGAATGTATTTATCTTTTAAAACTAACATGTTTTATATTGCATATAAAAAAAATCTGCAGCTGCTTCCCAAACCTTCCTGTCAAGGCTCAACCCCAAACTATTCTGGCAGGCTAAACTTACACATTTCATGGCAATTTAAGAGGTTGTCACTTAGCCCCACCCCACTAATTCCTATTCGTTCATCACTACAATGGTCAGCTTGAGTGTCAAATAGGAATGTGTAGAAGTTAGAAAGAGTGGGCAAGTTTAAGCACTATTTATAATCGTTGGCCTATCAGAGCAGCCCAGATTTTAGCTATGATGGGAGAGTTTGGGAGGATTATACAGAGGTGCCTGAATTTTGATGAACAATTCCCAGTTATAAACAAAAAAAAGTTAAAGGGAACTACACAAATAGTATTTGCAAATTGATGTTTTAAATTTGCATTTGACTTTTTTTGTTTGCATTTTTTAAATACACCAATAAATAAGGAAAAAACACAAATACAAAAATGCAAATAACACTGCAAAGTAACATGGATAAGGTCCCTTACTTCACCAAATGAGCCTGCATGGTAAAATTTAATGAAATCAGTCATTTTTTGCCAAAATTGATTTTGCTGAAATCATTGTGCTCATTTCTAAAAATCACACTGCACTACTTCAGTTCAGAAGCTATCCCTCCTTTTCTTTATGATTACTGTATCTTACTAAACAGTAAATTATCATACATTTATTCCTACACATATTTCTCAAAACAGAACAGTCTCTGCAGGTAAACATACAATGCAAAACTCTTACCAAATGTATTTCTCTGTTCTGAAGACAGAGATTTTCCTTAAAACAGGGGTGTCCAACCTTTTGACCTTACTGGGCCACATCTGAAGTTGAAAAATTGTCTTGGGCCACACAAAAAATACACTAATAATAAAGATAGCTGATGAGCAGTTCCTCCTGCGGCTCTCAGCGGGAAGGTGCAGTTGCAGGGTCGATTTGCTATGACAGGTCCCCATGGCCACACTATTCGGGGTTCTCTGTGCAGATCACAGCTGGACAAAGTGTTTCAAGCAATGATCACCTCAGGTAATCGTTGGTTGTGTAGAGAGACACAAAAAGGTGCTGCTGCTGATAATCTGTCTTTATAATGTATGGGTCTGGCAGCAGAGAACCTCAGGGGGAACTGCTCATCATCTATCCCTATTTTCACCTATCTGCTGAGCACCACTACAATTTGCACCAGTCCTAATTGCCAGTTTGAATGCAGCCTATGTATGTGCGTTGTGGGGGGTGGGGAGGTTTGTGGATGGGGCCTACCCCAGCACCCCTCTAGAAGCAGCCATGCATCATTTACTTACCTGGAGCCTCTGCATTTCCTGCTGCTGGTGCTATTGCAAACATGGCATCCTCGGCATCGCTACAGCTGTGCATTGGCTGGGCTTGTCTGTGTTAGCCACAGTGGCTTGCATGGCATCCCCAGCGTCCCTCCAGACTGGCCTGGGCTGCATGCTAAACTCTCTGGGTCTGCATGCGGCCCATGTGCCACGGGTTAGACACCCCTACGTTAGATTGTCCTTTCTCACATTTCTCACACTACAGAAATGGGAAAGTCTGCTTTCATTGTCATCACCTAAGCAAGCACAATGTTCTAGTATGCAAAACACCATCAACTGCATTTCTTTAGCTATGAAGATATTTAGGAAGAATCTTCAAAAAAATGAATCTATTACTGTATAGTCATTGCCATTCCAGGTCTGTACAGAAAAACTGTGATACACACACATACAGGAAATTAAAAATGTCCCCAATTTACCACTTTATAAACTTGACATTTTAGTATCTTGTAAGTTTTAAAAAGTGATAGCTATTTGTAGAATGAAAGGAAAAGTTTTTTTTCTCAATTACATCAAATTACAACGTGTAACACTATTTACCCTGAGTTAATGGTGAGTGATCACTAGATGGTGTAATAGGTCTAGTCCATTTACTTTGCTGTAGTTTACCTACCAATGACTTGGGTATAATTGGTAGAATGTGGACAAATCTTCATTACCAAGTTTTTCAAAAGATTTGAACTGGGGAAAAGGGAAAACGGGATACCCAATACACACTGTTAACAATGCAAGCCCAACTTCTGAGCCTTTTCAACATTTTTTTGGTTTCATCACTCCAAATTACACTGTGCCAGAAGCTGTGAGGCATGTCAAGATATTGTCAGGCATATTGTAGCCAGGCTTCTTTCTGGCAACTTGACCATGCAGCTCATTTTTATTTAAGTATCCTTGTATTGTGCTCCTTGAGATAACCACACCGTCTTTTTCCAGAGCAGCCTATAATTCTCCTGAGGTTACTTGTGGGTTTTTCTTTGTAACAATTCTTTGTAACAATTCTTCTGGCAATTGTGGCGGCAGTCTTTCTTGGTCTACCTGAACTTGGCTTGGTATCAAAAGATCTCTGAATTTTCCACTTCTTAACAAGTGATCAAACAGTACTGACTGGCATACTCAAGGCTTTGAATATATTTGATATTGTATATCCTTTTCCATTTTTATAAATATGCAGTACTTGTTATGCAGGTCTTTTGACATTTCTTTTCTGCTCCCCATGGCTAAGTATCTAGCTTGCTCACTTAAGAGCTAACAAACTCATTGACTATTTATACACAGACACTAATTGCAATTTAAAAAGCCGCAGGAAATTACTCTTTAATTGCTATTTTAACCTGTGTGTGTCACCTTGTGTGTCTGTACCAATGCCAAATATTCCAGGGTATGTAAACTTTTGATCATCACCATTTGGGTGATTTCTGATATTATTATGATTTAAAAAGGAGTCAAACAACTTTGTGATGATAAATGGCTTCAGATGATCACCATCCAAATAAAAGACATTGACAATGATGTTGACATATGACTGATTGTGACAAAAAAAGTTTTTTTTGTCACAATCAGTCATATGTCAATATAAATGTCAAAATTTCACAATTTCTGCTAGGATATGCAAACATTTGAGTACAACTGTACATGTAAATATATTTTAAGATGGTTGTAAAATAGCATGCAAGAGACATTTTTTTATACTGTTGATTAAGGATAAATAATTTGAGTGACTATTTGATGATATCTGTGTGTGATATAATGTTGGGAATGTTGTAGGTGCTTTTTATGTTTTCTGTATCTAATAGTATTTCCTCTCAGTAATTCAAATTCTTTAAATGTATGAATATAGTGCAGAAACTGGTTGATCTATTATCTTATTGAATTGCCTTTGTGTTTAAGAGCAGATGTACCAAGTGTAGCCTTCAAGTTAAGCAACTATAGAATTGGTGCTTGATTCTAATAAAACTCTTCAATCAACACATTTCTCTTTGTAGACATTCAGTTTTGCTTTTCCCTAAGACATTCCTTCAGGACTTAAGAACCTGATATGGGGACAATAGCTTTCTCAAGGCTGAAAGGGAGATTTCTCCAACTCACAAACCCTCTACGGTGAAGTCGACGGCAGAGTGTTCTCTCTAGAAAGTTTGAACTAATAATTTATCACCACCTTGGCTAAACCACCAAAAAAAAGTTCCTCTGTGATTGACTAGGATGGTACATATTCATAATTCAGGTTGTGTACCTTTCTGCCACAGACTACTTGAACATCTTCAACAAAACTAGCAGAAGCAGTGTACAACCGGAATTTAGGCACAGAAGTAAAGGAACACTTTGGTGGGCTGTACCCTTACTGTTCTCTGCAGAATTAAAATACATAAAAACACTCACTGCCTGTAACTAGAGATGAGCGAATTGAACATGGCGAAGTGGAATTCGTTTCGAAGATTAGGAAAAATTCGATTCGCGCCGAATCCGAAAATTAGCAAACTTCGGATGCACGAATCGAATTTTTCCAAAAATGGCGGGCGACATGTGTGGCGACGGAGCGGGGATCTCTGGGAAGGCGCGCAGACAAGGCGCGCTGACCCATAATGCATTCATTCATGACATGTGATCGCATTAGCCAATCAGCAGCCAGCCAGCCAGCACTGTGTAATGGTGGAGCTATAAATCGCGGCCATCTTAGAATTCTCCATTAGCCTCCGGTCATTCAAGAGAGACAGACCTGTGTGTATGCAGGGACAGAGTTAGGGCCACAGAGACTTTAGGGCCACAGAATCGTTACTCAGGGACACAGAAGTGTTACTCAGGGACACAGAAGTGTTACTCAGGGACACAGAAGTTTTACTCAGGGACACAGAAGTGTTACTCAGGGACACAGAAGTTTTACTCAGGGACACAGAAGTGTTACTCAGGGACACAGAAGTGTTACTCAGGGACACAGAATCGTTACTCAGGGACACAGAAGTGTTACTCAGGGACACAGAATCGTTACTCAGGGACACAGAATCGTTACTCAGGGACACAGAATCGTTACTCAGGGACACAGAAGTTTTACTCAGGGACACAGAAGTGTTACTCAGGGACACAGAAGTTTTACTCAGGGACACAGAAGTGTTACTCAGGGACACAGAAGTTTTACTCAGGGACACAGAAGTGTTACTCAGGGACACAGAAGTTTTACTCAGGGACACAGAAGTGTTACTCAGGGACACAGAAGTGTTACTCAGGGACACAGAAGTGTTACTCAGGGACACAGAAT
The DNA here is from genome assembly GCF_062004578.1 of Staurois parvus. NCBI lineage: Eukaryota > Metazoa > Chordata > Amphibia > Anura > Ranidae > Staurois > Staurois parvus. The sequence goes on from NW_028318546.1 coordinate 1,874,433, forward strand.
CGTTACTCAGGGACACAGAATCGTTACTCAGGGACACAGAATTGTTACTCAGGGACACAGAATCGTTACTCAGGGACACAGAATCGTTACTCAGGGACACAGAATTGTTTCTCAGGGACACAGAAGTGTTGCTCAGGGACACAGAAGTGTTGCTCAGGGACACAGAATCGTTACTCAGGGACACAGAATTGTTACTCAGGGACACAGAAGTGTTACTCAGGGACACAGAATCGTTACTCAGGGACACAGAATTGTTACTCAGGGACACAGAATCGTTACTCAGGGACACAGAATCGTTACTCAGGGACACAGAATTGTTACTCAGGGACACAGAATCATTACTGAGGGACACAGAATCGTTACTGAGGGACACAGAATTGTTACTGAGGGACACAGAATTGTTACTCAGGGACACAGAAGTGTTACTCAGGGACACAGAATCGTTACTCAGGGACACAGAATTGTTACTCAGGGACACAGAATCGTTACTCAGGGACACAGAATCGTTACTCAGGGACACAGAATTGTTACTCAGGGACACAGAATTGTTACTCAGGGACACAGAATCGTTACTCGGGGACACAGAATCGTTACTGAGGGACACAGAATTGTTACTGAGGGACACGGAATCGTTGCTCAGGGACACAGAAGTGTTACTCAGGGACACAGAATTGTTACTCAGGGACACAGAAGTGTTACTCAGGGACACAGAATTGTTACTCAGGGACACAGAATTGTTACTGAGGGACACAGAATCGTTACTGAGGGACACAGAATTGTTACTCAGGGACACAGAATTGTTACTCAGGGACACAGAATCGTTACTGAGGGACACAGAATCGTTACTCAGGGACACAGAATTGTTACTCAAGGACACAGAATCGTTACTCAGGGACACAGAATCGTTACTCAGGGACACAGAATTGTTACTGAGGGACACAGAATCGTTACTCAGGGACACAGAATCGTTACTCAGGGACACAGAATCGTTACTCAGGGACACAGAATTGTTACTGAGGGACACAGAATCGTTACTCAGGGACACAGAATCGTTACTCAGGGACACAGAATTGTTACTCAGGGACACAGAATTGTTACTCAGGGACAGACACAGAATCGTTACTCAGGGACACAGAATTGTTACTCAGGGACACAGAATTGTTACTCAGGGACACAGAATCGTTACTCAGGGACACAGAATCGTTACTCAGGGACACAGAATCGTTACTCAGGGACACAGAATCGTTGAATTAAAGAGTATGTCAGACAACACGCAGAGGAGTGGCAGAGGAGGCAATGTTTTAGGAGCGAGCAGACGTGGCAGCAGAGGAAGGGGTCGAGGCAGCACTAGTCGCAGCCAGAGGCCAGTGCTCCCGGTGTCATCCAGCGGTCGTGTCTCCACCGACAACCCTGCCGTCATCGATTGGTTGGCTCGGTTGTCTTCCTCTTCCCAGGTCACCTCTGACACCTACAGCCAACGGTCGGTGGCTACGTCAGACACAACCGTTAGTTGGCATGGCCCGGGAGCAAGCCCACTGAAATCACGTGTCCTCTACCTGCCCCTGTCCTTTGGTGTTCCCTCACCAAGCGAAGTATCGCATGCTGTGGGCTCAGCCCCACTGTACAGTGAGGAAGAGCTAACAGAGGGCGGTCGAGGAGAGTGGCTTGGTAGCCGGTCTAGAGACAGGTCTGTCTCCTGACCCACACGCAGCCGAGGGGGCTAGTAGTGAGGCGGAGACCCTAATTGATGATGATGAGGCTGATCGCACTTGGCAGCCTCGTCGTCATCAGGCTATTGCTTCCGCATCATCAGGAGAAGAGGGTGCCAGCTTGGCAGCGAGCAAAACAGTCGGTGGGTTGCCCAGGAGGTAGCAGGGTCGCAGCAGTGTCAGTGGAGGCAAACGGCCACGGAGTAGAGCACCAGCTCCACTGCAGCCTACCACCACGGCCAGTAGTGGTGCCGGTGTGCATGGAGGAAGTAGCAGTCAGCCAGTGAGGAGTAGCGGGGGCAAAGTTTCCTACTCGGCGGTGTGGCAATTTTTCGTCAAGCCGCCCGAGGAAGTAAACGTAGCCGTATGTCGACTATGTGGCCAGAAAGTCAAGCGTGGCCAGGGGGCCCATGTTGGGACTACAGCGTTGCGTCAGCATATGCAGCGTCGCCATTTGGTGGCCTGGGAAAACCGTGATAAAGATACGGCGGTTCTGCCTGCCCCAGCCCCCGCTCCATCACCCGCTAAGTTACTTGCTCCGTCACCCGACGTCAATCGCCCTCTATCAGCCAGTCAAGGCTCCAACACCTCTGCTGAGGGGAGTTGTCGCTCGTTGGCATCTTCCGCTCGTTCAGATGCTCCTTCTCCTGCTACTCCTCTTCACGGATTCCGTCAGCAGTCTTTCTTGGAATCCGTTTCCAAGAGACAACAGTTTGCGAGCACGCACCCGACGGTGCAGAAGCTGAACGTCCTCCTGTCCAAGTTATTGGTGCTGCAGTCCCTCCCTTTCCAAGTGGTGGACTCAGCACCTTTCCGAGAAATGATGGCTTGTGCCGCGCCGCGGTGGAGAGTGCCAAGCCGGCATTTCTTCGCCAAAAAGGCAGTGCCAGCCCTGCATTCACATGTAGAAGAGATGGTGGGCCAGTCTTTGAGCATGTCGGTCTCTGCCAAAGTGCACGGCAGCGCCGACGTGTGGAGCTGTAACTAATAGGGACAGTACATGTCATTTACGGCCCACTGGGTGAACATGGTGCCGGCACAGCCGCACCAGCAACTTGGACAGGTCACGCCGCTTTTGCCTCCACGTTTGCACGTCCTTGGTCCAGCAAACATGTCCGCCTCTACCACCTCTTCTTCCGCCGTGTCCTCAGCCGCCACCCCCGTGCCAAGTTCCATTACCCGACCGGCATATCACACGTGCAGGGTGCAACGGTGTCACGCTGTGCTGCACCTGGTATGCCTTGGCGAACGTAGTCACACAGGGGAGGAACTTCTGAGTGTAATGAACAGAGAAAACGACAGATGGCTGTCTCCGCGCAAACTGAAAATCGGAACCATGTTGACCGACAACGGAAAGAACATGGTGTCTGCTGTGCGTCAAGGAAGGTTGTGCCATGCGCCATGCATGGCTCACGTGTTCAATCTGGTTGTCAAGCGGTTCCTAAAATCCACCATCCCACTGCAAGACATCCTTAAAATGTCACGTAAAGTTTGCATGCATTTCAGCCATTCCTACACCGCAAAGCACACCCTCCTTGAGCTGCAGCGGCAGAACGGAATTCCACAGCATCGCCTGATCTGCGACGTTGCAACAAGGTGGAATTCAACACTACATATGTTAGACTGCCTTTACGAACAGCGAAAGGCCATCACCGATTTCCTGATGTTACAAGCGGATAAAGGTACTCCCCTGTGTAACTTAGATGTCAGCCATTGGCAGCTCATGCGTGACACCTGCCGCTTGCTCAGGCCCTTTGAGGAGGCCACGCTATTCGTGAGTCGGCAGGACTATGGGATGAACGACGTCATTCCTCTGTTGCACGTCCTGGAACAAATGCCGTTAACAATGGCTGGTCAGGGTGCGGTAGACGTGGCGCACAGATCTCAACGCCACATGACCCCTGTGGGGGCAGGACAGGAAGAAGAGGAGGAGGTAGAGGAGGATATTGGTGCTCAGGAATTATTGAGTGAAATGGGTGGTTTTTCCACTCTGCAGACAGGAGTGGAGGAGCAGGAGCATCTGGTAGAGGAGGAGGAGGAGACAGAGGACCCAGACGCACCGTGGCAGTATGCTGTGGAGATGGAGGCAGGGAGTCCCTCGCATTCCTTGGCACAAATGGCCCATAGCATGCTCGGTTGCTTGCGTAGCGACAGCCGAATAATAACCATCAGACAGAGGGATGACTTTTGGCTGTCCACCTTGTTGGACCCTCGCTACCGTTCAAAAATGGTGGCCTTTTTCACACCTGCTGAGAGGGAGGCCAAAATAACGTACTATAAAAACCACCTATGTAGTCAGTTGGTCTCTGCCTTTCTGCGCCAACGTCCATCCTCAGACACTGTGGGCCCTGTGCGCTCGCGTTCCGCTGCCATGGCAGCAGGGGAGGGGTGGGGTGGTAGGAGCAGTGGCAGCTCCACCAGCAGCGGCTGCCTCAGTCTGCAGTCGATGATGAGTAGCTTTCTTCACCAGCGCAGTGAGGAAACTACTAACCAGCCGCAGCAGCAGCAGCATCAGGTGGACCTGGAGCAGGACCTCAAACAACAGGCTTGGGCCTACTTGGACAGCACCCTGCCAACCGAGGTAGACAATCCCCTTGACTACTGGGCAACGAAACTTGACCTTTGGCCCCAACTAGCTGAATTTGCCCTTGAAAGGCTGTCATGCCCGGCCAGTAGCGTGGCATCGGAGCGCGTGTTTACTGCGGCAGGAGGTATTGTAACTCCGCGGAGGACACGACTGTCCACCCAAAGTGTGGAGAGACTCACGTTTGTGAAAATGAATCAGGCGTGGATTAGTCTGGATTTCAAACCACCAGTTCCTGACACAACTGACTAAATCCGCCATGAATCATGCCCCAAACATGGTATTATTTTTAACATAGGCCTCTGTATGGCCTTCAATTTAAGCTGCTTACGCTTCGCCACTCTGCCATGGGCCCCTGTACCGCCTCCTCTTGCTGCTGCCAGGTCCAGAGTGTGTCATGGGTTCCTGTACGGCCTCCCATTGCTGCTGTCTCCATCGCCACACTCTGCCATGTGCCACTTTCAGGTCTCCTCACACTACTGGTGGGTTCCATTTTGTCATAGGGTGCTGGCAGATTACGGGCCTCCCATTGCTGCTGCCAGGCCCGTAATCTGCCATGGGCCCCCGTACCGCCTCCTCATGCTGCTGCCAGGCCCGTAATCTGTCATGGGCCCCTGTACCGCCTCCTCATGCTGCTGCCAGGTCCAGAGTGTGTCATGGGTCCCTGTACGGCCTCCCATTGCTGCTGTCTCCATCGCCACACTCTGCCATGTGCCACTTTCAGGTCTCCTCACACTGCTGGTGGGTTCCATTTTGTCATAGGGTGCTGGCAAATTACGGGCCTCCCATTGCTGCTGCCAGGCCCGTAATCTGCCATGGGCCCCCGTACCGCCTCCTCATGCTGCTGCCAGGCCCGTAATCTGTCATGGGCCCCTGTACCGCCTCCTCATGCTGCTGCCAGGTCCAGAGTGTGTCATGGGTCCCTGTACGGCCTCCCATTGCTGCTGTCTCCATCGCCACACTCTGCCATGTGCCACTTTCAGGTCTCCTCACACTGCTGGTGGGTTCCATTTTGTCATAGGGTGCTGGCAGATTACGGGCCTCCCATTGCTGCTGCCAGGCCCGTAATCTGCCATGGGCCCCTGTACCGCCTCCTCATGCTGCTGCCAGGTCCAGAGTGTGTCATGGGTCCCTGTACGGCCTCCCATCGCTGCTGTCTCCATCGCCACACTCTGCCATGTGCCACTTTCAGGTCTCCTCACACTGCTGGTGGGTTCCATTTTGTCATAGGGTGCTGGCAGATTACGGGCCTCCCATTGCTGCTGCCAGGCCCGTAATCTGCCATGGGCCCCTGTACCGCCTCCTCATGCTGCTGCCAGGTCCAGAGTGTGTCATGGGTCCCTGTACGGCCTCCCATTGCTGCTGTCTCCATCGCCACACTCTGCCATGTGCCACTTTCAGGTCTCCTCACACTGCTGGTGGGTTCCATTTTGTCATAGGGTGCTGTATGGCCTCCCATTGCTGCTGCCTCCACCGCCACACTGTGGCTCCACACTCTGGTTTTGGCCCTGTGACTGCCCAAATGAGTGAAGTGTGCGGTGATTCTTAGATCGACGGCACTCATCTGCATGTCATACTGACTGACAGTATTATTTCTCTTCCCCAGCAGACTCCAAGGGCATTTAAATTAAAGGTACAGTGTTCTGCACTAATATAAAGGCTCTCTGAAGCCTAGAAACACCTTTTTTATAAGTTAAATTCGCAGCGAATATATTCGGCTCGAATCGAATTTATTCCGCGAATTCGCCGAATCAGCCGAATCGAATTTTTGAATAATTCGCTCATCTCTACCTGTAACAACAAAATGGCCTGTGTACTTGCTATATACTGTATGTCATACAATTTTTACAGCAAATAATTTTCATTTAAAGTTTTATATGCAGCATTATTAATTTAAATTGTTTAAGTCCAACATTTTTTGTCTTGCAAGCATGATTGTATATTCTCACTTCATAAAAGCTTCAATGAAAAAGTTTATTGGAATTTCTTTCTTCAAAGGGAAGTAGTGGAGTCCAACCTTACATTCCTTGGGTTACTGATCCTAGAAAATCGTCTCAAACCAGAGACAAGTTCTGTATTAAAGGAACTAAGTGCAGCAAATATAAGAACAGTTATGGTTACAGGTACATGTTTTTTACACACATTTGCAAGATTTAAAAGATGTCTAATTATGCCAAAATTTACTTAAAGCGACATTACACCCAAAACAAAAAATTAAATATATTGCAACTTACCAATCATTAGATATGGTGGCTGCATTAATTTTCTTTTTTTTCCCCTCTGTTTTCACCTGGTGATTTGGCTAGTATCAAACCTCCTGTAGAGTGTCCCCGCTCTGGATGAAGGAGAAAAGGGGCACCTCCGGACAGCAGCATTGTCAGTCTGGGCGGAGAGGAGTGCTAGATGTACTAGCAGATTCTGATATATTAACAAATTGAAACCAAGCTCCAGCTCACACTTTATAAGCAATTATAGCAAAGTTTTGTCCCTTTTGGTTTTGTCCCTTTTGGGATACAGATTTTGCATAAATAAATAAAAACTGATCATTGTAAGCATCTCTATCAGTGTTAAATAGTTTGCTTTATGCCCTCTAACTGCTACATCTCCCCGGCAGTTTGCTCTGTTGAAAAACAAACAGACTTGGTGGCCAGATCACAAGAGAAAATAAAAGAAAGAAAGCCTAAAAAAGAAAAACTAATGCAGACATTACATCTAAGAACTGCCCCATCATTAGTGTCAGTGGGAGGAATAGTGCCGCATCATTGGTGTCAGTGGGAGGAATAGTGCCCCATCATTAGTGTCATTAGGAAGAATAGTGCCCCATCATTGGTGTCAGTGGGAGAAATAGTGCCTCATATAAGTGGAAGGAAACGTGCCCCAAGGGCTGGATAAAGGCATGCAAAGGCCCATATCCGACCCACGGGTTGCAGTTTGGAGACCCCTGCTCTATTACATATACTGTGTTTGTGTTTGCATAATAATTTCTTACACAATACTGTTTACACATGACATTAACCTTTTTTTGTCTTGACAGGTGATAACCTTCAGACAGCTGTGACAGTTGGGAAAAATTCTGGGATGATACCTGACAACAGTGAGATCATCCTACTAGAAGCCTGTGAACCTGAAAATGATTTACCTGCATCACTTACCTGGAAATACATGGATGAGGAACAAGTTGATGGGAACCCATCAAAACCAACAGTATGTTATGTGCTTTTAAAAAAAATATATACAACTAGTAAAAAGGCATTCTAATTGCAGATATTGAAATCAAACACTGTTCCATGCTATTTAAAGTGCAGCTATAATTAATTTTAAAATGTCTAAAAGCAGACACCACATGGCAACAACTAAGTTTGTAAATACGTAAATCCCCTTACATATCTCTGAAGAACTCATTGGACAGAGTGATGGCAGTTAGCAGAGCATAGCTATTAAGAAAGGGATAGACAGGCTCAAGAAAGAAAGTCAAAATTCAAGGACAGTCCTGGAGCTTTACCAACTTAAATGAACCTCCCATTCTTGCCTCAAGAGGACGCAATGAAAACCATACGTTATACCTGCAGACTAAGTGACAATCCATTTAAGCAGTGGTGTAAGTTTAGAGTAGAATTTACAGTTTGTCTAAGAACTGATGGCTAGACATGTGCACACCAGAAAGTTTTGTTTAGTTTAGTTGTGGATACTTTGGTTCATTGAAGAATTTTCTTTCGTCATATTCAGTATGCTGACACGATTTGTTTGGAATTCATTTTGTATCTTCAGCATTCATTTTGTATATTAATTGGTCTGAATGAATTTGAAAAATGTTGCAGTTTATTCAGAAGATAGCTATATATTTGATATATTATTGAATTGGACGCATTCAAATCAAAAGGATTCAATATTTTTGGACGCTAGTACAAACCACTAAGAGAAATGGCACGAGCTGATTGAACAATAACAAATGGCCTTTTGTGTATCTGAATTAACAAATGGAACAATATTTGGATCGAATCTGAATTATTCAAAAATTTTATTAGTTTCCCCATGGGCGTAAACTACTCTCTCATCTTGTGACATCACCCAAATGAAACAAATGAATTCATTAATTTTGTGCAATTTTTTTTTTTATTTGTTGGCATTCGTTACTATGCCCATTAGAAGATTCATATACATTCAAATGTCCAAAAATTTAATTTTCTTCTGAAAAATAAATCGCATCGAAACACACATGTCTGCTGTCGGCTTCTAAAATTTTCACTTTACATACATCCATCAAAATGCAATATGCACGTTACCAGATCCTAAGGAGAAATTTTAAACTTTTTTTTATTTCTGTGAATTGTCTTTCGTCATCTTCAATATGTCAGTTGTCATGGTACCATAGAAGCTTTTCCATGTGTGAGCAGTGTGTCCTGTAAACACTGTAGTGTGATGGAGGTGAATTCAAAAAAGGATTTTTTTTTTACATAGCCAAATTATTTTTAAACCCAAATTGCATCACTAGATTACAATTGGTTTACTTAGCTTGGACCTTTGTTTGCATCAAATATCCAAATCCTAACTTTGCATGCCAGTGGACAAATTATTTTAGTATACTCACGTTTCTGGACTAAGTAAAAATGTTACTGTTCCCACATAATGCTCTAGATACTTTCCCATTGCATAAGATTGCTTTTTGTTTAATGCAAAATCCTGTTTTTAATAAGGTCAAAGTTCAGTTTAAATATAAAAACATGTAATATAAAAACATAAAACATTTGTTACTATAAGATGGCAATGAACACATTCTCATTACTAACAGAAATATATGTTTCAGGAGTCAAAAATAAACATTGATGGTGGATGGATTATTAACCCCACTGCTCATGGAAATTTTCATTTTGTGTTGACTGGAAGGTCCTACCAGGTTATAAGTCAATATTTTTACAACGTGCTACCAAAAGTAAGTATGTTGTCTGCAGTCTTATATATATATATATATATATATATATATATATATATTCTTCATATGGTTGTACAAATTCAAACACAGAAAGCTCTCCTCTTAAAGGGAATGTCTAGTATGATGCTTCAAAAGAAAAAGAGATATAGTGCACCCAGGAAGGGAAAAGGGGAGGTGCTGAGTAAGGTGCTAAGGGAGATGAAGGAACCCAGGAAAGCAATCACTATCATCATTTCCTGGAGATGACACCAGTCATCCTACAGTATTTTATATATGATTACTACAAAGAGATAAAAAACATAATACAACTGCTTACGGTATTGTGCACAAAATGTGGTACTTACAGTATATTATTATTATTGTTATTATTATACAGGATTTACGTAACGCCAACACTTTATGCAGCGTTTTACAATATAAAGGGGGACAGTACAATTACAATACAGTTCAATACAGAAGGAATAGGAGGGCTCTGATCATGGAGCTTACAATCTAAAGGGAACTTACTACTGGGACGTCTCAACAATAGTGCCTGACACAAGCCTAAATAGATTAATAGAAATTGTGGATGTTTCTTGCCTCTTTTGATCATACAAACATTAGTCCTCATGCACACTGGACATTTTTACAGCTGCAGTTTTTGGCTTTTGGCATTTTTCTCTACAGCCAGTAAACTTCCCAGCATGTTATCCTATGTGTCCATGCACACATAGGCGTTAATCACTGTTCTTCGGCAGGAAAAAAACCCCCAGAACTAGAGGGTTTCTAGAAGAGTTTTTTAGCTGTAAAAAGGCTTGTAAACATGGCAAAACGCAGTAAAACATGGCAAACTGGCATCTTTTGGCATTTTTTTTGCCAACATGGTATTTTTTTTTTGTGTAAAAATTGCAAATGTGAAAAAACGTGGAAAAACACTGTAAACGCTAATGCAAAAACAGTAAAAAATGTGAAAAGACTTGTGTTTTAAACGTGACTTTATACAGCTGATGCAACTGGAGGTTTTAAAACATCCAGAGGGCATGAGGACTTATAAATGGTTACATAGGGCCTACCATAATAGTGTATTGTACATATTTTAATGTTTTAAAGATATTACTGAATGGAACCATTTTTGCCAGAATGATACCAAAACAAAAGTCCAACCTAATTGAAGAACTTCAGAAGTTAGAGTAAGTACAGACTGTTAAGAACCTTACAATATTGGAATATTTGCATGTTGTATAATGTTGTATAACCTTTTGTTTCTCTGGATAGCTAGCATAGACCATTGCCAAGGATGACTAGGCTGAAAGGGGCGTATACAGCCACTTGCACATCCTCTTCCTGATTAAGGTGTCCGTTTATGACACAGAGGATCACAGCTATTCTCTGGTCATTCACAGTTTATGACATTCAGGAGATCAGAGGAGAACATGTTCAGCCCTTCACTGGAGATCTGTGTTCTCCCTCCATATTCTCCAGCCCAGAGCTGGAGAATCGGAGGAACCGCAAACTAAGCAGCGATAATTTACCCCTGCTTAGTAAACTGATCTTTTACTGTAATCTTGCGAGATTATAGTAAAATCAGCCACTTTCCAGTGTTTGTAGACCGTTCTCCAGCGTTTTTAGACCATTCTCCCTTTGTTTGGAGAACTGATCTACACTGCTTCATAAACTGATCTACACTGCTTCATAAACTGCATTCACAGGAGAACTGTGTTCTCCGAGAATGTCGGAGAACTGAGCAGGGATCTATTACCGCTGGTTCATAAACGGACACCTTAGTCTATAAACCTAGCACCAACTAGCTGAACGTGTTGAGAGTTTGCCTTGTATGGCTATGTTGTCTTGTATTGAGATTCTAGGGGGAGAGAGTCAACTCTTGTAGAAAGATTCCAGCCCAAGACAGCTGAACTGGTTGTAGGCAATATGAATTTGCCCTTGATTATTTCCAGATTAACCAGTTTATATGATATAAATAAATAGTTTCAGTTTATTTTAAGTAACTTTCTTGTATGTCATACACTTACACATTATTTAGTTTTGCATCAAACATGTCTCTATTTCAAGAAATTGAGAAATTCAGTAATGTAGTGATTTGCAAAGCCCTACAGATTTGGTCTTTTGATGAGCAGCTAAATTCAGTCCTAATTATTAATCATTTTAGATCACTGACTTTAAAGGACTACTTAAAAACATCTATTGGTCCATCTTTTATATTTGGCAAACATCTCTAGGCCCATGGGAATAAGAGGAACCCTTTTGTTGGTTCTTTGCTGCTAAAGGGACTAAATTACTCCTTTCCTATTTTCCAAGTCAAATAGACTTTTCCACAGGGTGATGAAAATGTAGTTATGTGAACCTATCAATGAATTGCTGCCAGTGATAATGTTCTAGTCATTTTAAAAGATGTCAAACAACAAAGAGAAATTACCTGCTCAACTTACCAGCCAGCCTGCAAAAACTGAATTATCCTGTTTAACAATTCACACTAAAAACAGGGGTTTAGTTATCACACATTTGTAAATACATTCATAAGCTGCCCTTCCATGTGCTCCTTGCTGCAAAGACCAGTTATAGGTTGGGGCTGTTGCCATTTATGTGCATCATTTTAAAAGATGTTTGTTGTTAGGGGTTACTGGATGTTGTATATCATCATTGCTCCTTGCACTGCCCTATTAGATAAGCCTTCAGGATACAATATAATAGTGGATACTAGTAGGAATTACTTTTTTAATAACATATATTTTACTGTCACAATTTCAGTTACTTTGTTGGAATGTGTGGAGATGGAGCAAATGACTGTGGGGTAAGCATGCTTCATATATGTACATTTGCTAATACTGTGAATAAATCTCTACACTAACTTAAAAATGTGCCAGTATCTGGCAGTACAAATGCAAATCTACTTTTATACATATATACAGTGAAGGAAATAAATATTTGATCCCCTGCTGATTTTGAATGTTTGCCCACTCACAAAGAAAGGGTCTAAAAATCGAATGGTAGGTGTATTGTAACACTGAGAGACAGAATAGCAACAAAAAATTCAAAAGAAATGCATGTCTAACACATTATGCACTGATTTTCATGTCCATGAGGGAAATAAGTATTTGATCCCCTTCACAAAACATGACTTAGTACTTGGTGGCAAATACCTTGTTGGCAATCACAGAGGTCAGATGTTTCCTGTAGTTGGCCACCAGGTTAGTACATATCTCAGGGGGGATTTTGGCCCACTCCACTTGGCAGATCCTCTCCAAGTCATTAAGGCTTGGTGGCTGACATTTAGCAACTCACACTTTCAGCTTCCTCCACAGATTTTCAATTGGATTAAAGTATGGAGACTGGGTATGCCACTCCAGGACCTTAATGTGCTTCTTCTTGAGCCACTCCTTTGTTTCCTTGGCTGTGTGTTTTGAGTCATTGTCATGCTGGAACACCCGTCCATCGTCCCTTTGATGCGGTGCAGTTGTCCTGTCCCCGTAGCAGAAAAACACCCCCAAAGTGGAATGTTTCCACTACCATGTTTGACAGTTGGGATGGTGTTCTTGGGGTCATAGGCAGCATTCCTCCTCCAAACATGGTGAGTTGAGTTGATGCCAAAGAGCTCGATTTTGGTCTCATCTGACCACAACACTTTCAACCAGTCCTCCTCTGTATCATTCAGATGTTTAGTGGAAAACTTCAGATGGGCCTGGACATGTGCTTTCTTGAGCAGAGGGACCTTGCAGGCACTGCAGGATTTCAATCCTTCTCGGCGTAGTGTGTTACCAATTGTTTTCTTGGTGACTGTAGTCCCAGCTGCCTGGAGATCATTGACAAGATCCTCATGTGTAGTTCTGGGATGATTCCTCACTGTTCTCATGATCATTGACACTCCACGAGGTGAGATCTTGCATGGTGCACCAGACCTAGGGAGACTGACAGTTGTTTCGTGTTTCTTCCATTTGTGAATGATTGCACCAACTGTTGTCACCTTCTCACCAAGCTGCTTGGTGATAGTTTGGTAGCCCAGTCCAGCCTTCTGTAGGTCTACAATCTTGTCCCTGACATCCTTGGACAGCTCTTTGGTCTTTGCCATGGTGGAGAGTTTGGAATCTGATTGTTTGATTGCTCCTGTGGACAGGTGTCTTTTATACAGGTAACAAAATGAAATTAGCAGCACTCCCTTTAAGAGACTGCTTCTAATCTGGGAGCCAGAAATCCTGCTGAATGATAGGGGATCAAATACTTATTTCTTATTACTTGAACATGCAAATCAGTGCATAATTTGTTAGACATGCATTTCTTTTGAATGTTTTGTTGCTTTTCTGTCTCTCAGTGTTACAATACACCTATCATTTGATTTTTAGACTGATCATTTCATTGTGAGTGGGCAAACATTCAAAATCATCAAGGAATCAAATACTTATTTCCTTCACTGTATAATAAGTATCTAAATCTTATTTTTATACTTCCAAACACTAAACCTGATCTTTGGACTGCAACCGAGCACCCACAAATATAACAGGAAAAATCCAATGTTATGATTACAGGTGCTCTGTAGCAGTTCATAGGTTTAAAAAGTAGATTGGTAGATAGATATTGCTGGACTCTGGAGACTCTGCAAATGACATGCCTAGAAGTCACCAAGATTTTTCTGTGGCTTACATCTCATTTACATAAAATGTTTTTCTTGAAATGGTATTATGATAGATACACTGGATTGGATTTACTAAAGGAGCAACATTTGTTGACTTTGCAAAGTGAATTCTCACTTAAACAAAGTGATGCTGCATTTACTTTGAATATCAAATATCAAATCATTTGTCAGTAAAATAAATAAATAAACAGGCTTTTTCTTTGCATATGATTGGATGATAATATAAATGCAGATCTACTAAGCTAAATGAACATTCTCTTTTCCTTTATTAAATCAACTCCATAAAGTTCTAGGCTCCTCCACCAGTACATTTCTGGAATGCCCAGTATGTACAGTATTTCTATACAAGATACAGAATGATCTCTAACAGCTCACCAAATCTGATAATAAAGTTGAAGATTAATTAATTAATTAATTAATTCATTCATTCATTCATTCATGTATTTATTTATTTTTCATATATACAGCCATTTTCCATTACTTGCAGGTTGCTGCTTCTGCTAAAGATCATCTCTGCTGTGCCTCCTTCAGATACTAGAGAAAGGTTATGTCGCTTGCCCCATCTGCCCTTTCTGCCAGAATTTACAGAATTTGTATAACTAAACTCCCACAATGCATTACATTCTGTCAATGGAAATGATGTATTCTGTAGATGGTGGAATCTTTTCATTCAACTGCTCCAACTTTTCTTTGTAGCAGGGGCTGCAGTTAATTCTCACAGTTCTGGAATACAGCTGCTCAGGATTGTATCCAGCAGCTATGAGGACACACAACAGGGTGAAGTAGCAGTCAGCAGGTAATGGTGTATCGTGCTGTATCCACCCCCCCCCCCCAAAAAAAAACAAAAAACTAAACTGCAGCTTTAAGTAAAGTGAGGAGTAGCTAATTTTGACATAAAGGTTTATCAGATATTTGAAGCAAAAACAAAAGTAATACAACCATTACAAACATTCCGAATATTAGTGTAGTATCCCAGTGTTTCTTTTATTTTTCACTAATGTAATTTGTCCCTTTGTCCATTCTCGACAGGCACTGAAAATATCCCATGCTGGAATTTCGTTGTCAGAATTAGAAGCATCTGTTGCTTCACCTTTCACTTCCAAAATTCCAAATATTCAATGTGTACCGATACTTATCAAGTACGCTTTTTGCATGTTTACAATTTGCATAGGTTTGGCTATAAGAAAATGAATTAATGTTTCAATGTTGATTATTACCGTCTTTGCACACAAAAGGGAAAATGTCCTAACACCCCGGTCACATCAAGCCGACTTACAGTGAAGTTGTATGATTTCAGAGTTGGGTGAGATGCCGATTTCAGGTGCGATTTGCAAGACATCTGACATAGATGTCTATGCAAATAGCACCAAAAGTAGTGCATGTATTACTTTTGAAATCGATGCGGCTCCAACCAAGTCGAACTGCAGTGATATGACTGATGTAATTGCGGACAGTAGGATGCAACTTGGCATGAAATTTGCAAGTCGCAGGGCATGCAAATTAAATGCCAAGTCGCACTCAGTGCCAACAACATTTATATACATAATATAATAAGTCCTGAGCAACTGTATCTGGCTCAAACCATGAACAAGAGAACTAAAACTGCTAGGGTAAAGGCACATATGTGAAAAATGTCAAACCAAACATGTACAGTGGCTAGTGTCCCATGAAGGGACCACTGAGAAGCCACCGTTAAAAACATCAACTAGCGGCAAACAGAAAGTTCTCAGGTGACACGGTGAGAAGTTGTAGATTTCTTCATTGGGGAAGGAGACCAGAGAGGTGAAAGTGGAAGAGGTGGACTACTGTTCTCTGCTGGTTCCGAGATGAGGGAATATGGGAAATGAAGTCCAATAGCAACAGGATCTTCTTTCCTTCAGTGAATGTGGAAAAAGAATAAGATTTGCTGTTTTAGGTGAATTGCAGCCAAAATAGATAGTTCCATCTGTAGCGGATATCACTTTAACCAAGAGGTGAGAGCAGGGGTTTAAAAGCCCTCCACTTATGAACAGTAACCTGAGAAATATCAGCAAAAATTTGGATCTTATAACTCTCAACTTCCAGGTTAGGATGTTCTCTGGCATATCGCATGACCGCTTCCTTAACTTTAAAGAAACGAGGCTTCACAATCACATCCCTATGAGGCCTGTCTGGCTTCAAGGGAACTAAAGCCCTGTGGATGCGGTCAATTTCAACGTGGATCTCATCAATATCAGGAACTGCAGACTGCATAAGAGAATAGGTGATGGAGGTGATGTCCTTCACACTTTCAGGAAGGTCCCTGATGTGAACATTCTACCACCTTGCATGATTTTCAAGCTCATCAATTTTACCATATGCCTCCTCAAGGCGATCTTGATGCTTAGTAATCATGCTGGAATTTTGTGACACTCTGTGAACCGTATCATCCACTTCAGACTCAATGCTATACAGGCGGTGACCTAATTCCCAAAAGTCCTGTTTCAAATCAGAGTCCATTTTAGTAGTAGGTTTATACAATTCCCTCTGTAATAAATCAACAAAATGGGCAATAAGCACTGAATCACCAGAATATTGTGGGGGTGCGGGTGGAGAGGCAGGAGAGTCCACAAGACTATCAGGACCTGGTCCTTGACTACTGGCTTGGCTAAGGAAAATATATGCCATCTCCTTATCTAGAGCATAGGAGGTGCAGGAGTCACGGCCTGGAAATGAGGCTGATGCCACAGAGGTAGCTGGGGAGGTCATATTGCTCACATGGAGGCCAGAAAGAGAAGCCCGTGCTGCATTTACCAGAGCCAGGGGGTTTGGATTTGACCTGTTGTCGAAGCAGCTTTTCTTTCTTCATAGCTGGGGATACACGGAAGCCAGTGCCGGCCGCCATCATGCCTCCTTTGCCCGCCACATGGGAATGGTTGCGGGAGCTGCTGTGCACCTTCTCAGCCATCCTGACAGGCATAGAGCAGGTCAACACCACAGCAGTGAGGGAGCTGGGTGGGTGGCCGAAACAAGTGGAGTCAGAAGCCGCTAAGGAATGCTGTTTGTGCTGGGGTTGTGCGGAGAGGTTCAGGAACACATCAGCTCCGGCAGCTCCGCATGCGCTGTTCTACTTCTAATTTGAGAAAACTTTGTACAGTGCTTAAAATATGTACAGCACTGTGTACTACAATGTAACAAGACAATGCTGTTTTCTTACACAGGGAAGGAAGGAATACTCTGGTTACAACAATCTCTGTATTTAAGTTCACAACCATGTCTGTCCTTATTGGTCTAACTTGCACAGCATACCTATTCTGGGTAAGGTTTTCTTATTTAAACATTTCCTTACTGTGAAGATGCTTAGAAGTGATTGCTTGCTGAATTATTTTTTTATAACTGATTTTTAGATTCTCTAATTAATTTGTAAATGCATGTATAGCATTGTCCCATGGTTAGTGTTACTACTGTACTTTATGTAAACAGTTCTTTGCTGCATATTATTACCTTATTAAAGAGAAAGAGTTGGCCTTTTCTTACCATGGACACCAGCTCTATATTTCTCTTACAGAGAGTTTAGGAGTACTTGTAAATGTGTTTATTTTAAAAAGAATCCTAAAGCTTACTCCCACATGGCTCACCTCAATGTATATAAAATTTGGCTAAAATATTTTATGCACTGGCTGTGCTTGTGCAGTAAATCCTCATATATTTCTATGAGGCTATCTCCTAAGTCCATAGATGTTAAGGGGGTTGATCCATAGAAGCTTTTTAGGGTTTTCTGAACAGGTGTTGTGAATGCAAGGAAAATTTTAGCCAAACGATGTAATCATTGAGGTGTTCACATATGCTGTCAATACATTTGCTTATTTCTACTTTTTTATTTTAGGTTTATTGACTGTCAACGTCGCATTGGGTTGATTTAATTTTTTTTTCTCCTGTCCCGTAGACCAAACAGGAAGTAGGTGGGAATTTCTCCAAACAGAGGAGAAATCTTGTCCTAGGCAGTTGTCACTAGAACAAATGTCACCCTTGGAAAATGTATCTTTACCTTATAATGAAAAGAGCAACTATAACATTTTGCAATCACTTTCTGTCCTGGTGGCAGTGATCCTCAAGACTAATAAAGACAGCAAATCTCCCCAGTGGAGAAACAGACTGCAAATAATACCTGTCAATGGTTTTAAATTCCGTTCCATAGAAAACCACAAAATAACTAACTTTGGATATAATTTAAATAGTAGACTTACTGCTAGAAGCATATCTCAGTATAAATATTTAGCAAGTTATGAAAATATACATTTTTACCTTACACAAAATTACTTTGTCTTAGAAAAAAACTCTTCTTGGAAATTATCAATACCTAATACAGGATGTGTCTATCAATATTCCAGTAGCCTTAACTTGTAAGTATCTATAATTTTAGTATTTTATTATTGACTTCAGTAATACACTGTATGACACATTCTTCTTCTTTATTCAGTATGTTTGAATGGACCAGCACCAAAGCTTTCTCCATACAGACCCCCAGGACAGCTTCTTTCTCCTCCATTATTATTGTCTATTGCTATGCACTTGATGTTCACGGTGATTGTACAGAGAATTGCTTTCTTCCTGCTTCTGCAACAGCCATGGTACAATGAAACAGATGTCTTCAGGTAAATGATTACCACATGGTTTAGAGATCTAAACATTCTTTAGCCACAATTTGAAAAACAGCGCTGAGCGAACTATTGGCGCTTTATAAATACTGTATAATAATAATAATAATAAGGACATTTGAAGTCATTTTATTTAAAACTCACATTGTCCTACTCCCTCATGGAGTTTTATAAAAATGCAGCAGTAATCCAAAGCAGGGATCGGCAAACCATAACACATGTGCCAAGGTGAGCGCACCATGCCTTTTTCACTAAAACCCGGATAGTTGACAATCAATTACAAACCTGACCATAACCTTTTCAACCCTTTGACACCATTAATGTGAGAATGTTAGTGTGTGAAAAATGCTCACCCACACTCTTCCTCCAAACTCTGCAGTAGGTAATTAAAGTCCCTGCATTTCTGGAGGTGTAGCGTTTTGGCAGATATGAGGTCTGAAGTTGAAGAATTTGGGGCTGATGTGAGGTCTGAAGGTGCAGGAATAGGGGCTAATTTGAGATCTGAAGAAGCATCAAATGGTTAGATCTGAGGTTTCAAAGTGCACGCTTTGAGGCCGATTTGAGGTCTGAAGGTATATGAGTTGAGGATAGTGCACAGTAATAGGTACTACGAACATGTTTTGTTTGTGCACCAGTTAATATAATAATAATTGATGAGTTTATATTGCTATTAGCAGTACAGCTGTGAGTGCAAAAAATAAAAGCAAATAATGACTATAGTGTGCTATGGTTCATTAGCATGGTAATGTTTATAGAATTGACACATAATGTTGACGAAGTAGCTGAATAATGTCTAAAAAGACAAAAATAGTGTAGTGCAACTTGAAAATGCTCATATATTTTAGCGCCTTACCACCTCGACTATTATAAGAAAAATTGCCCCAATACAACTAAGAATCCATTATATAAATATATCTTCCAACACTGATGTGCAATTGTGGTCAATTCCAAATCTTCTATGAATGTGTAATCCTACAGTGAAACCAGTGCACTCCAACTCCACCAAGTGATATTAAAATTTGCTCATCTCCATTTTTGACCTCTCATTATAAATTAGGTCAAATAGTGCTTTTACGCTCTTCAATGGGCATTGTCATATATTCTTTTTTGAGAAATATAGGGTCTATCAGATTCTAGATCTCTCCTCTGCCCTTACATTATCTAATCTCACCAAGATCGGTGTGATCAGATGCTTTCCCAATTTACAAATGGTGCTGTTTATATCCTGCAAAACTGAAGTGATGAAATGCTCATAGATTTTGATTTCTTAGACTATAGAGATGATTGGCACCATTCCAGTCTCTAATCAGCTCTATGGTCAGCTGGCAGAAACACCGGCTGCATTCTCAGGTTCCCCCGATGGCACGAGACTGCACGAGAAGGCTATGGAAGGCCGTGGGGGAGGGGGCGCATCTGCTTCCACTGCTTGTAAAAGCAATCCTGCAGCTAATTAGCCACTAGGATTTCTTTTACATGAAAGCGGATCGCCGGCTGAAAAAAACTATACTAGGGTGATGCCTGCAGCTGTAACCATAACCATTCAAAGTCCAGTGATTTTGCACACCCGTGCTGCCCTGTAGCAGTACTTGGTTAATAAGTGGTTAATAAATCTGCTATCATGGTAATGTGCAAGGAGAGTGTGCTCTGTTCCTAGATTCCCTGATCTGTGGAGGGCTGCACCTCATCAAGTGACAGAAACCGTGTGTTATTGAGGAGCACCATGGTCCGAGCACTGTTGTTCTGAAATTATGCAAAAGGACTTGATGGTAGTATGTGACACTATAGGACAAACTATAGGGAGTCCTACATGAGCCTGAAGGGTTGGCTGTCTCTCGCTCCTGGAATGTGAAAGCTAGACAGTATAGCCTGTGGAGGGTTCTAATTAATTAAGTTAACAATTCACTTTGGCAGATGTTGTCTTCTATTAGGTGTGCTATTTCAGTAGGCAAGCAACTCCAGGGAGAGAAAGAAAAAAAGGAGGGGGGGGGGTTTGGGGAGGCTTGGGGTAGGTAAAGGGGAAGGAAGTAATTCTTATCATGTATCTAAACCCAAGAACAGAAATATAATATATTTTAGCTTGCCAGTCCTTAGATATGGTTGATTCATTAGTTTTCTTTTTTCAGACTTTACTTCCACCTGGTGACCCTGCCACCAGCACATTCCTGTACACGTTCGCTCATTATACAGTATCTTCACAGGACTGGAATTATTATCCTAGTCTGAATGCTCCTGATTTGAACACCTCATCATCTTCTCATCCTCATAACAAAGAGGGAGATTGTATTCCACAGAAATAAATTTGGCAGAGCTGATAACATTGCATGAGATTTGGTTGCAGCATTGTTAGCTCAGTAAAAAAGTTACTGAAGTTATTATAGGATCAAGATGTATTTTGCTGTATGTCATGGTTTGTCATGACAAAACATGGGAAATGTGCATATATTGTAGAGATTTACTAAATATGTTTTGTTTTTATTTTGTTCATACATACACTTTATTTAAAATTTGAATAAAATAATCCAAGTAAGCCTGTATATCTTTGAATCCGATTTACTACCAGTTTTTAACATTTAAAAGATAACAACCTGTAGATGTGTTTGTGAATGCAGATTTTTTACAATTTAGACAAGAAACAGGGATTACCATCTGGTGGGTTTTAAAATGGCCCTAGCCTCTGGTAGGGTGCAGAAGGCCCCATCCCTGATAAATACCCAAGCTCATGCCCAACTTTTCTCAGTCAAATATCATTTTCATAACTGCACAGTCTGATGTCATACTTGACTTTACAGGAAAACTGAAGCCTGGTCCTTATGATTTATTTTATGTACTTATATAGCGCCATCAATTTACGCAGCGCTTTACACATATATATATATTGTACATTCACATCAATCCCTAACCCTCAAGGGGTGTACAATCTAAGGTCCCTAACTCACATACATACATACACATACTAGGGCCAATTTAGACAGGATCCAATTAACCTACCAGCATGTCTTTGGAGTGTGGGAGGAAACTGGAGTACCCAGAGGAAACCCAGGCAGGCACAGGGAGAACATGCAAACTCCAGGCAGGTGGTGCCGTGGCTGGGATTCAAACCAACGATCCTAGTACTGCCAGGCAGAAGTGCTAACCGTTTAGCCACTGTGCTGCCCATGATGATAGTGAGCTTGGAGTTTTTACAATTGTGGCACTTAATCTAGAGATATAGAAACAGGAGATGTAAGGACCAAAGCAAAGCTTGAAAAAGGAGGCAAACACTTGCTAAGAACACCCTACAGTGATGGGTTTCGAAGGTACTCCCAAACCCCTTTACAACAGCTGTCCAAGTCTACACAATTGCATCAATAACTCTACAGCCTGTTCATTGAAGAACAAAGCAGCCTGTGTTCAGCCACTCAAGTATGTTAGCTTTTTGCATGCACCTAACTCTTCTATAGACTTTGATCAGCATGATTTTGAGCAAAGGAGGCTTTCTTTTACTAAGAGAATTATACGTTGAGAACTGACCATTGCTAAACTGTCAGTACTGCTTTCTTGTACAAAGAGAGTGCTAGAAAAAACCTTAGAGTCAGGAGCTTAGGTGCAAACCAGTAAGTTATACCTGCAGCTGTTTCTATTTTTTAATGCACAAGCACCAGCTCTAATATTTAGATTTCCTTATACATAAATAGATGTTTGTGTTGATATTTCTTTAGTATCTTCACTTCAATGGACCTTAGATTTTAATATGTAGCGCTACCCCTGTAGGAGCCGCTGAGTTTAGACAGGTTCTTTCCAAACCAGTGCAAAGGCAGCAAGGCACCTAGTAACAACTCATTCACTTAGATTCAACTGAACAGTCTAGGGGTTTGTCATCTTTATAATTTATTGCTAAATAAACTTGGGGAGGTGCGGGGTGATATGGGATGTCCAAAACGCTGAATAATAATAAGAGGACACACTTAAATAGTCCAAACTTCTCTGAATAGTCCTAGCACCAGGAGCAAAAGAAATGTCCTGGACTGAGATCTTGTAGGGACTATCACAGGCACTTTCACCCAAGGGAACAGAGCACACAGTCACTAGGATCTAGAGCTCAGGTTAGTACTCACAATGCCATAGGATAACTGGAGAAGTCAATGCCCACAATGCCACAGGACATCTAGACCCTTTCCAATTAGACCCTTTCCAACTCTTCAGTGAGCTCTCCAAACCAGGAAGTTAGCTCCAGACAAGATCAGGAATAGGTACCCCAGCTCTGCCACAGCTGAGCTCTCGAACACCAGCAAACTCCAGAAAAAACTGCCTAAGAGGGGCAGAGCCCCTGAGGTTGTGGAACTTCTCCAGCAGGACAAGAACAGGGCTGTTCCAGGCCTCAGACTTTTTATGTCCCTCTCCAGCCACCTACTAGGGTATGGATGATGCACCACAAATTTTCAGGCTGCTCAGCAGATTTTAGAGAATTATAGAATAATAGTGAGCTGTAGAGTGCAGGGGAAACAATCATACCTGCAGCCTGTGAGATCCAGAACAGCCTAAAGCAAACAACAACTGCTCCACTGATTACAGAGGAGCCAATGGAACCAAATGTACCTAGCAGCCTGACAGTCTAACTAGGAGACTGCTACAATTAAAACAGGTGAAAAAGCAAACCATTTTCCTGTGTACTGCCTTTTTTCTAGGATGAATTTTCAACTGTAGATGTAGAAGGAATATTCTGCAAATTGGTACAAATTATTTATATATTATATTCTTATCTACTTTTCTATTTTTTTTTTCACTTCAACACCAAACATTTTCATTATGTTCCTTTGAAAACTATGAAAGTATTCAACCTATAGCAAATGAAATAGAAATAAATAATTTTCTTGAATATATATTTGATTAAACTGGACACAGTTTGATTTTTCATTATTTCTAATTGGCAGTGCCTGTCTACCATTGAACCATAGCATAGAAAATGTTACTATTAGAGAACATCGGTATTCAGAGAACTTCATCACCACAACAATGAATCTTTTGGTAGGATTCAACCTTATTATTCTAGTGTTTGTCTTTTCCAAAGGACGGCCATTCAGACAACGTTTGTATACTAACTGTGAGTTGCAATTTCATGTATGAATGTAAAAAATAATTCTATAATTTACTTCTAGCCTCCTGCTGACATCATTGCTACATGTATGATAGACACCCGTGCAGGTTTCATGTCTCTGCCCCTGCCTATGCTTGGTTCTATATTTGGCCAGACACAAAACACAATCTGTGATGATGCTTTGGCTGTGCATTTTTGTGGTAGGCAAAAGCAGTTGGTGTACTATCTAGTGGAACTAATAGCTATAAAGCTATGAAAATACTGCTGAAGTTGGACTTTCGGATAACTTAATGACAATATCTATCTATCTATCTATCTATCTATCTATCTATCTATCTATCTATCTATCTATCTCACAGCACTATGGTTGAAAACTGTCAATAATAAAATCATTATAATATATTTATTTTGTTCTTTTTAGATATACTTACCTGTTTGCTGATTTTGCAAGTGACAATTTATGTGTTTTTGTTGTTTGCTGACATTGAAGCCATGTACACTGTTCTGGAGGTATAGTATTTTGTAGCAATATTGTTAAATATTGTAAATGACTGCCCAGCATAAAATCAGCATAACCATTAGTACTGACAAATATTAACTTTTGCAGCAGAAACAGCCCTTTTTGCTGCCAAAATAGCCTTGACCTGTCGCGACAAGTATGCCACTAGACCTCTGAAGGTATGCTGGGGTATCTGGCACCAGGCCACTATTAGCAGGTCCTTTAAGTCCCGTAAGCTGTGTGGTGGGACCTCCATGGATTCAACTTGTTTTTACAGCACATCCCACAGGTGCTCAAATGAATTGAGATCTAGAGAATTTGGAGGTCAGGTCAACACTTCGAATTTGTTGTGTTCTTCAAACCATTTTTGAACCATTTTTTTAATGTGTGGCAGGACACATTAAACTACTGAAAGAGGCCATTGCTATCAGGATATACCGTTTCCATGAAAAAGGTGTACTTGGTCAAATAACATCCACATGAATGGCATGACTTAACGTTTACCAGCAGAACAATGCCCAAAGCACCACACTGCCTCCACGAGCTTGTCTTCTTCTTCTAGTGCATCATAGTGCCATATCTTTCAGAAGAATATGTGATTCATTACACCAGGCCACCTTCTTTCTTTGCTCCGTGGCACAATTCTGATTCTCACAAGCTCATTATAGGACCTTTTTGCTGTGGACACGGGTCACCATGGGCATCGTGACCATTCTGTGGCTATGTGGCCCCATACACAACAAACTATTGTGCCCATTTTTTCTGTTTTCACACATAAATTTCAGGGATAAACGGGTTTACTTGCTGCCTACTATTTATCACTTACTTTCAGATGCCATTGTAATGAAACAATAAATGTTACTCGCTTAACCTGTCAGTAGTGATAAAGTTGTGGCTAATCAGTGTATATTGTTATATCTGTATACAGTATATATATATATATATATATATATATATATATATATATAAAAAGTCAAACTGGGGCTTTTGAGCTTATATAATGATAATATGACATCCTCTCCTGCTACATTTATACACTTATCCCAGTGTTTAACTAATGCCTGGAAAGCTTTGGCATAGAAAGATTTGTCAGTACACCTGAACCATCCTGGGACAGCCTGCTTCACTTCATCATCATTGTGTTCACTGTTCTCAGAGAAAGATTTGTCTCTTGTGCAATTTCACGCCAGGTTATGCATTGATTATTCAGGATAAAGCATTCCACACACTGAATGTTCACAGGAATGACTGCTGTGGGCTGGGAACCACCACGGCTGGGATTGCCACTGATGGATGTATGACCATCTTTGAAACATTTGCACTGTTCAAAAGTCTTACTGTGGTTGAGCGTCTCATCACCGTACTATGCTTGAAGTCATCTGTAGATATCTGTGGATTTTATGATGTTGTTCACAAGAAACTTTATCATCACATGCTGTTTTATGCAGGCACTAACACTGTTGTCTGCCATCTTGTGTAACGGTTTCTGGACTGGCCCATGACATGTGCGCCGCCTATCAGTAATAGGACACACTTGCCACTTACTACTGCATGTAGTACTGTCATGCTAGCATCACTTTTTATACCTGTAAAAGTCTTGGTTTGACTTGAATGCCCCATATATATATATATATATATATATATATATATATATATATATACACATACACACACACTAAGCTCCAAGCTTTCCTTTCAGCCACGCATCAAATCACTGTTCAGATGCCAAATTGCCACTTTTACTCTCTTGTTACTCTCGCCCAGACTATGCAGCTCCCTCCTCGTGAGCCTACCTCTACACCAATAATCCCCCTGTGTAGAGATATTCAGTCTATCACAAATGCTGCTGCCAGATCCACTTTACAAACTTATTAGTGCCTACCAGCCCTCTTTCCCAATCCCTCCATTGGTTTTTGTTCACGCAACAAATATCATTTTTAATATTATAAAGAACTTACAAAACCATCTAAACTCTGCCTCCAGCTACATTAACAGCTTCATCTCAAACCAACCTCTTCAGTCCTACTGCTCTCTAGCTCCCACGTCGCCTCCTCTCATGCTCGCATTCAGAACTTCTCCAGAGCCTCTCCCTTTCCCAATCTCCTACTGTGTCTGTCTTTAGGTGATCCATGATAATTTATCTCCTCAGGCAAGCCTATCCTTTCTTGGTCAGCTTAACCTTACACAGCTACTACCTTTTCAATCACTTCCCCTTCGCTTTAGATTGTAGAGTTTCATGATTAGGGCCCTCCCAACTCTCTTGTGTTATCTATCTACTCATTCATTTATCCATTTAATTAAAACTGTTTCAGAGGGCTTATTTGCGTTGACCTTATGTTGCAAAGTTCATAAACACTAAACCCATAAATATCATCATATAACATCACATAAAACTAGCACTGCAATATTAGGTGATGCATATTTGCATTTGTTGTGCTCTTAAATATATATATATATATATATATATATATAAACAGAGAGAGAGAGAGAATGTTTTAGACATTTCCTCAATTTATAAATTGATATTTTTGGTTCTGTCTTTGTTATTCTCAGCTGGTGTGTACCCCATATTACTGGAGAGTGGACATCTTTATCATGATGGTTGTTTTATTTATCGTGTCGTACCTTGGAGAGGTAACTTTGAACCCATTATTTTCCTACAATTATGCATAATTATGATAAACAGTACTGAGAAAAGCATGCAGTGCCATGACATACAGTCAATAATCACAGAAAAAGATTTACTAAAACTAGAGCATTCAGACTCTGGTGCAGCTATGCATGGTAGTCAAAAAGCTTCTAATTGCAACTTGTTAAATGAAAGTATAATAAAGCCGGGAAGCTGATTGGTTTCTATGCAGAACTGCACAATATTTTGCATGCTCCAGTATTAGTGTATCATGCCCTCTGATTTTTATTCAAGATGTTGTATTTCTGGAATATTTAACAATCGCAACTTGCATTTTACCCTACAGAAAGTTTGATGTAAAAACTTTAAGTACAAGGATGTTTTTCATAACTGATAATTAGCTTTACATATGTTTTGGAATTTTTAGTATGATATTTGGAGGACTTAGGGCTCATTTATAAGCATTGCCCTCTTGAGAGCGTTCAGCATTGGATTGCATTTCAGATAACATTTGACATTCATGAAGAAGGCGATATGTCCCCTCTTCTCCTCTTGTTTGAACCCTAGAATGTTTGCACCACCATGCCAGAACCACATGCTAGCAGTTGGTGGGCAGTTGTTGGACAGCCCCATTCACTTGAATTTGTTGCATTTCATGCACACTAGGTGGGGAGAGTGTTTGCTGCTGCATGTGTATATTCCTGTACAGATGACCATGCAGCTTGGAGGGGTTGTTGGCTTTGGAGGCGTTAAAAATGCAGCAAACCACCTATTCTTACTGCCCCCTTACCACAAGTGTAAACTAAGCTTCGATGTGAATTTTCTCACTTTAATGCAGCTATAAAAATTTGATGACAACTATTAAAGTGCTGAGTGCTTTCACTTTTTCCTTAGATTTGTTCTTTGAAACATTTAAAATGAAATGTTATGATAATGTTGGCGAGAAGTAAAGTGTAAACCATTTAGATTTTATTTGGGTTTTTCTTTAGGAATGGTTCATTGAAAACCGAAAACTATGGCTTTGGATAAAGAGAATATTTAACTACAAATCAAAAAGTCAGTATAGGAAACTGCAGAGGAAACTGCATAAAGACTCTGAATGGCCTCCGAAGAATAGGACAGACTATGCAATTCAGACTGTTCCCGTGAAAAGCACTGATATCATTTACAGTATGCCTACCTACAAAAAATCACCACATGGAAAAGAAGTAATTTCAGAACACACAATTGTAACAGCCATGTGAGTGCAGACAATTGAGACTTTTCCAATCCCAAGAGGTTTTCTGTTGTGTATATCAGAGTATAATGACTACAACAATATCCAGTGACAGCTTCATACCACCATGTTAAATGTTTTCTTTTTTTTCTTTGCAATCTAATTCACATAACTTATTTCAAACGCAGATCGAAATATGAGTCCACATTGTTTTGCTTCCTATATATTAACCTTCCCAGCATTTTCCTTTTGTAATTCAAAATATGAAAGAAGGACTTATGTTTGCTGAACTGTGCAGAAATTCTGGTCGTGGTCAAAACGTTCACCTTTGCTAAACCATCTCATTTTTAAAGCCCAACTCTGAGCAATTTTGTTTTTCAAAATAATTCCCTAATGATTTTTTTAATCAAAAAGCAGACAATCTATCCAATAGTATCCCCTTAGTAATTTCATTCCACAAATTAATGTCCTCAGTCTTCTACGTTGAATGACTCCCATTGGTATTCAACCTAGAAGACTGGAGACTTTCAGGGAATGCAGTGTATCATGGACCTGTCTCTTTTGGGGGTGTCACCATTGTGCCCACCACTCATAGGGGAATGATTCAGAGAACTGTTTATCACACCAAACCTTCTATCTGCATCATTGAGGATTGCACATTGCCAGAAGAAGATTAAAAGAGGGCAATGTCCTTGTGCATCATGTGATAGGGCTGAAGACATCTGAAAAAGGTAAAAATAAAAAAAGTAGCAAATACAGGAGGCAAGGGCATCAGGGAGAAGGGGAAAACTGGGAATTGTTTGGGGTAAGTTTACATTTGGCTCTAAAATATTATGCACTGATATTTTCATTTTGTGACTGTTCTAAATAGACCTCCTTGTTCACTCTTCCTATTCTCCCAACAATCCACATCTAGGATATATGTGTAAGTCTCAGAGACATGCATAGTTTTCATATTTGTGCAAGACACCATTTGTTTCCATCTGTGTTCAATTATGACACTTCCAAATTTAGATACGTAAATATTTCAGGCATTCTACACTTTGTAGAAAAGAGTTATTGTTTGTAATCTGCATATTTAAATTAATTTCAACATTTTTATTTTATATTAGCCAGAAATTATATCTGCATTTTCATTTATGTCACTGCTAGTGTATTTTTTATTCTTTTTTTAAGCTTTTTCAGCTTATATACAATATATTTTGTGTAATGCTTATATTATGTGGAGCATATTTCCTGTTGTCATCTAATAGGTGGCGTATTGCTGATCATATTGTATATTTTTTAATCAATAAACACTGATTTACCTGTATGTTGTTGTGTTATTTATAATTATTATGTTTTTAAAACACACTGAGATCATTTATAAAATATAACTTTGTGCATGTTAGGGAGAGCAAATAACTGTGAGCATGAAAGAAGGTACTCCTTAAGCATGTTTATTTCAGAGTGGAATTAGGGACCTACAGCTATGGTTGCTTAATATATGAGGCTACCTGTCAGTTCAAGGGACTCTTGTTCTCTTAATACTGGGTTGCATAAGGATTGAAAACTTAAAAGATTTACAGTGGAGTCCCGAATATTAGAGATGAGCGAATTATTCAAAAATTCGGTTCGGCTGATTCGCCAAATTCGCGGAAAAAATTCGCTTCGAGCCGAATATATTCGCTGCGAATTTAACTTATAAAAGGGTGTTTCTAGGCTTCAGAGAGCCTTTATATTAGTGCAGAACACTGTACCTTTAATTTAAATGCCCTTGGAGTCTGCTGGGGAAGAGAAATAATACTGTCAGTCAGTATGACATGCAGATGAGTGCCGTCGATCTTAGAATCACCGCACACTTCACTCATTTGGGCAGTCACGGGGCCAAAACCAGAGTGTGGAGCCACAGTGTGGCGGTGGAGGCAGCAGCAATGGGAGGCCATACAGCACCCTATGACAAAATGGAACCCACCAGCAGTGTGAGGAGACCTGAAAGTGGCACATGGCAGAGTGTGGCGATGGAGACAGCAGCAATGGGAGGCCGTACAGGGACCCATGACACACTCTGGACCTGGCAGCAGCATGAGGAGGCGGTACAGGGGCCCATGACAGATTACGGGCCTGGCAGCAGCATGAGGAGTCGGTACGGGGGCCCATGGCAGATTACGGGCCTGGCAGCAGCATGAGGAGGCGGTACAGGGGCCCATGGCAGAGTGGCGGAGCGTAAGCAGCTAAAATTGAAGGCCATACAGAGGCCTATGTTAAAAAGTCCCCCCATAGCAGCATGGGGAGACGACTATCAAGAGTCCAATGGCAGAGTGGCGGAGCAGAAGCAGCTTCAATTGAAGGCCATACACAGGCCTAGGTTTAAAAGTCCCTCACAGTTAATTCCAATAACGAACTCTACTCCTCCGTGCAATCTACTTACGAGACCCTGGGCAGGTCTGGGTCCAATTTGTGGTAGAGACTGGTTTTGTTCAGCCATGCTTGAGCGAGTAATAACAGGTCTGTGCTGCCCTTTGGTGTCTGGCTTAATGCGCACAACACTGAACGTCCCAGCGTTTGTCAACGATTTGCCGTTAAGTGATGCAAACCCGCTGAACCACGTTCATGAGGAGCCGGTACAGGGGGCCATGAATCAGTATGGACCTGGCAGCAGCGTGAGCAGACGACAGAGGCACATGGCACAGGGTGGCGGTGTAGGCAGCATTATTCTGAAGCCATACACAGGCCTAGGTTAAAAAGCGAAAGCCGTCAGCAGCGTGAGCAGACGACAGAGACACATGGCGCAGGGTGGCGGTGGATGCAGCAGTATTCGGAAGCCAAACACAGGCCTCGGTTAAAAATCGGAAGCCGTCAGCAGCGTGAGCAGATGACAGAGGCACATGGCGCAGGGTGGCGGTGGAGGCAGCAGCAATGGAAGGCCATACAGCACCCTATCACAAAATGGAACCCACCAACAGTGTAAGGAGACCTGAAAGTGGCACATGGCAGAGTCTGGCGATGAAGTCAGCAGCAATGGGAGGCCGTACAGGGACCCATGACACACTCTGGACCTGGCAGCAGCATGAGGAGGCGGTACAGGGGCCCATGGCAGAGTGGCGGAGCGTAAGCAGCTAAAATTGAAGGCCATACAGAGGCCTAGGTTAAAAAGTCCCCCCAGCAGCAGCGTGGGGAGACGACTATCAAGAGTCCAATGGCAGAGTGGCGGAGCGAAAGCAGCTTCAATTGAAGGCCATACACAGGCCTAGGTTAAAAAGTCCCCCCAGCAGCAGTGTGGGGAGACGACTATCAAGAGTCCAATGGCTGAGTGGCGATCCGGGAAGTCAGCGTTGTGATTGCAGATGCAATGCAGAGATTCTATGAGGTGATGCCGTGGGTGCGAAGAAGATCATATACCGTCGTACTTCCATCCATAAGACGGAACAACCTGCGAACCGGGAGCTTTCTTGCCCTGACCCGCTGAGCAGCTTCTGGGATACCCAAGAGGCCCATGGCAGAGTGGCGGAGCATAAGCAGCTTCAATTAAAGGCCAAACAGAGGCCTATGTTAAAAAGTCCCCCCAGCAGCAGCGTGGGGAGACGACTATCAAGAGTCCAATGGCAGAGTGGCGGAGCGGAAGCAGCTTCAATTGAAGGCCATACACAGGCCTAGGTTAAAAAGTCCCCCCAGCATCAGTGTGGGGAGACGACTATCAAGAGTCCAATGGCTGAGTGGCGATCCCGGAAGTCAGCGTTGTGATTGCAGATGCAATGCAGAAATTTTATGAGGTGATGCCGTGGGTGCGAAAAAGATCATATACCGTCGTACTTCCATCCATAAGACGGAACAACCTGCGAATCGGGAGCTTTATTGCCCTGACCCGCTGAGCAGCTTCTGGGATACCCAAGAGTTTGGCTTCTGTGGGGAATATGGTTGAAAACTGAAACTTAAAGGCATGTTGACGGAAGGGCACCAGTGTCAGTGCTCCGGAGGGAATATAGCTTCAAAGCTGACACTTAAAGGTATATCGACGGTCAGAGACCACAGGAAGTGGAGCTTGCGTCTTAAATCGACTGAATGTGGCAGACGTGAAACGTTTACGGGCCGTATATGAAACGGGTTGTTCCTCTTTGTGGAATAAGTGTTGGAAATGGCCACTCTTTTTGGTGTGGCGTTTTGTCTATTTAATTCCGATAACGGACTCTACTCCTCCGTGCAATCTAGTTACGAGACCCTGGGCAGGTCTGGGTCCAATTTGTGGTAGAGACTGGTTTTGTTCAGCCATGCTTGAGCGAATAATAACAGGTCTGTGCTGCCCTTTGGTGTCTGGCTTAATGCGCACAACACTGAACGTCCCAGCATTTGTCAACGATTTGCCGTTAAGTGATGCAAACTCGCTGAACCACGTTCATGAGGAGCCGGTACAGGGGGCCATGAATCAGTATGGACCTGGCAGCAGTGTGAGGAGACCCGAAAGTGGCACATGGCGCAGGGTGGCGGTGGAGGCAGCAGTATTCGGAAGACATACACAGGACTAGTTTAAAAAGCGGAAGCCGTCAGCAGCGTGAGCAGACGACAGAGGCACATGGTGCAGGGTGGCGGTGGAGGCAGCAGTATTCGGAAGCCATACACAGGCCTAGGTTAAAAAGCGGAAGCCGTCAGCAGCGTGAGCAGACGACAGAGGCACATGGCGCAGGGTGGCGGTGGAGGCAGCAGTATTCGGAAGCCATACACAGGCCTAGGTTTAAAACTGGAACCCAGCAGCGTGAGCAGACGACAAAGACGCACATGGCAGAGGATGGATCTGGCAGCAGTATGAGAAGGCGGTACAGGGGCCCGTGGCACAGTGTGGTGATGGGGGCTACAGCAACTGGATGCCAGAAAGTGGCCGATAGGGCTATATACTGCATGGAATTATAAAGTTGTAAAGACAGCGGCCTATAAGGCTATACACACTATAACAATCATGACTTGATTGACCATTGGCCTATAAGGCTATACACAGCATGAATATCATGACTTATTCTGAGAGTGGTTTGGAAGGCTATATACAAAAAGTAATTCATGAGCTGTCCGGACAGCGGACAATAAGTACATATATACAAATCAATTCATCAGCTGTCCAGCCAGCGGCCTCAAAGGCGACACACATAGAAAGCAATTCATGAGCTGTTCAGACAGCGGCCTCTAAGGCGACAGATATACAAAGCAATTCCCGAGGTGTTCAGGGAGCGGCCTGAACGGCTAGGTTATTACTAAATATATTTTTGTGGCCAAACATCGGCCTATAAATAGATGTCTACACAGTGACAAAAAATTATGTCGCCAGACAGCGGCCCCTAAGGCGACAGATATACAAAGCAATTCCCGAGGTGTTCAGTGAGCGGCTTGAATGGCTAGGTTATTACTAAATATATCTTTCTGGCCTTTCAAGGGCAAATTCAGCTAGTTGGGGCCAAAAGTCAAGTTTCGTTGCCCAGTAGTCAAGGGGATTGTCTACCTCGGTTGGCAGGGTGCTGTCCAAGTAGGCCCAAGCCTGTTGTTTGAGCTCCTGCTCCAGGTCCACCTGATGCTGCTGCTGCTGCGGCTGGTTAGTAGTTTCCTCACTGCACTGGTGAAGAAAGCTACTCATCATCGACTGCAGACTGAGGCAGCCGCTGCTGGTGGAGCTGCCACTGCTCCTACCACCCCACCCCTCCCCTGCTGCCATGGCAGCGGAACGCGAGCGCACAGGGCCCACAGTGTCTGAGGATGGACGTTGGCGCAGAAAGGCAGAGACCAACTGACTACATAGGTGGTTTTTATAGTACTTTATTTTGGCCTCCCTCTCAGCAGGTGTGAAAAAGGCCACCATTTTGGAACGGTAGCGAGGGTCCAACAAGGTGGACAGCCAAAAGTCATCCCTCTGTCTGATGGTTATTATTCGGCTGTCGCTACGCAAGCAACCGAGCATGCTATGGGCCATTTGTGCCAAGGAATGCGAGGGACTCCCTGCCTCCATCTCCACAGCATACTGCCACGGTGCGTCTGGGTCCTCTGTCTCCTCCTCCTCCTCTACCAGATGCTCCTGCTCCTCCACTCCTGTCCGCTGAGTGGAAAAACCACCCATTTCACTCAATAATTCCTGAGCACCAATGTCCTCCTCTACCTCCTCCTCTTCTTCCTGTCCTGCCCCCACAGGGGTCATGTGGCGTTGAGATCTGTGCGCCACGTCTACCGCACCCTGACCAGCCATTGTTAACAGCATTTGTTCCAGGACGTGCAACAGAGGAATGACGTCGTTCATCCCATAGTCCTGCCGACTCACGAATAGCGTGGCCTCCTCAAAGGGCCTGAGCAAGCGGCAGGTGTCACGCATGAGCTGCCAATGGCTGACATCTAAGTTACACAAGGGAGTACCTTTATCCGCTTGTAACATCAAGAAATCGGTGATGGCCTTTCGCTGTTCGTAAAGGCGGTCTAACATATGTAGGGTTGAATTCCACCTTGTTGCAACGTCGCAGATCAGGCGATGCTGTGGAATTCCGTTCTGCCACTGCAGCTCAAGGAGGGTGTGCTTTGCGGTGTAGGAATGGCTGAAATGCATGCAAAGTTTACGTGACATTTTAAGGATGTCTTGCAGTGGGATGGTGGATTTTAGGAACCGCTTGACAACCAGATTGAACACGTGAGCCATGCATGGCGCATGGCACAACCTTCCTTGACGCAGAGCAGACACCATGTTCTTTCCGTTGTCGGTCAACATGGTTCCGATTTTCAGTTTGCGCGGAGACAGCCATCTGTCGATTTCTCTGTTCATTACACTCAGAAGTTCCTCCCCTGTGTGACTACGTTCGCCAAGGCATACCAGGTGCAGCACAGCGTGACACCGTTGCGCCCTGCACGTGTGATATGCCGGTCGGGTAATGGGACTTGGCACGGGGGTGGCGGCTGAGGACACGGCGGAAGAAGAGGTGGTAGAGGCGGACATGTTTGCTGGACCAAGGACGTGCAAACGTGGAGGCAAAAGCGGCGTGACCTGTCCAAGTTGCTGGTGCGGCTGTGCCGGCACCACGTTCACCCAGTGGGCCGTAAATGACATGTACTGTCCCTGACCGTAGTTACAGCTCCACACGTCGGCGCTGCCGTGCACTTTGGCAGAGACCGACATGCTCAAAGACTGGCCCACCATCTCTTCTACATGTGAATGCAGGGCTGGCACTGCCTTTTTGGCGAAGAAATGCCGGCTTGGCACTCTCCACCGCGGCTCGGCACAAGCCATCATTTCTCGGAAAGGTGCTGAGTCCACCACTTGGAAAGGGAGGGACTGCAGCACCAGCAACTTGGACAGGAGGACGTTCAGCTTCTGCACCGTCGGGTGCGTGCTCGCAAACTGTTGTCTCTTGGAAACGGATTCCAAGAAAGACTGCTGACGGAATCCGTGAAGAGGAGTAGCAGGAGAAGGAGCATCTGAACGAGCGGAAGATGCCAACGAGCGACAACTCCCCTCAGCAGAGGTGTTGGAGCCTTGACTGGCTGATAGAGGGCGATTGACGTCGGGTGACGGAGCAAGTAACGGAGCGGGTGATGGAGCGGGGGCTGGGGCAGGCAGAACCGCCGTATCTTTATCACGGTTTTCCCAGGCCACCGAATGGCGAGGCTGCATATGCTGACGCAACACTGTAGTCCCAACATTGGCCCCCTGGCCACGCTTGACTTTCTGGCCACATAGTCGACATACGGCTACGTTTACTTCCTCGGGCGGCTTGACGAAAAATTGCCACACCGCCGAGTAGGAAACTTTGCCCCCGCTACTCCTCACTGGCTGACTGCTACTTCCTCCATGCACACCGGCACCACTACTGGCCATGGTGGTAGGCTGCAGTGGAGCTGGTGCTCTACTCCATGGCCGTTTGGCTCCACTGACACTGCTGCGACCCTGCTGCCTCCTGGGCAACCCACCGACTGTTTTGCTCGCTGGCAAGCTGGCACCCTCTTCTCCTGATGATGCGGAAGCAATAGCCTGATGACGATGAGGCTGCCAAGTGCGATCAGCCTCATCATCATCAATTAGGGTCTCCGCGTCACTACTAGCCCCCTCGGCTGCGTGTGGCTCAGGAGACAGACCTGTCTCCAGATCGGCTACCGAGCCACTCTCCTCGCCAGTACTTCTTCGCCTGGCTGCTGAAGAGGCGGATGTCTCCCCCCGTTCCTGACCGCCCTCTGTTAGCTCTTCCTCACTGTACAGTGGGGCTGAGCCCACAGCATGCGATACTTCGCTTGGTGAGGGAACACCAAAGGACAGGGGCAGGTCGAGGACACGTGATTTCAGTGGGCTTGCTCCCGGGCCATGCCAACTAACGGTTGTGTCTGACGTACCCACCGACCGTTGGCTGTAGGTGTCAGAGGTGACCTGGGAAGAGGAAGACGACCGAGTCAACCAATCGATGACGGCAGGGTTGTCGGTGGAGACACGACCGCTGGATGACACCGGGAGCACTGGCCTCTGGCTGCGACTAGTGCTGCCTCGACCCCTTCCTCTGCTGCCACGTCTGCTCGCTCCTGAAACATTGCCTCCTCTGCCACTCCTCTGCGTGTTGTCTGACATTTTCTTTAATTCAATAAGCACCCCAAAAATAAAACTGGATTTAACTCTTTGAACGTACAATAGTGGTTGTGAAGCAGAAAATCAGTTTATTTAGCACAATCGGTCAATTGCAGCTTGCCGTTGGCTGTAAACTGTACGTTTATGTCACTGGAATGCACTAATCACCCAAAAAATATTACCGCCACCTGGCATGTATATGGATTTAACTCTTTGAACGTACAATAGTGGTTGTGAAGCAGAAAGTCAGTTTATTGTACACAATCGGTCAATTGCAGCTTGCCGTTGGCTGTAAACTGTACGTTTATGTCACTGGAATGCACTAATCACCCAAAAAATATTACCGCCAGCCGGCGTGTAAATGGATTTAACTCTTTGAACGTACAATAGTGGTTGTGAAGCAGAAAGTCAGTTTATTGTACACAATCGGTCAATTGCAGCTTGCCGTTGGCTGTAAACTGTACGTTTATGTCACTGGAATGCACTAATCACCCAAAAAATATTACCGCCACCCGGCGTGTATATGGATTTAACTCTTTGAACGTACAATAGTGGTTGTGAAGCAGAAAGTCAGTTTATTGTACACAATTGGTCAATTGCAGCTTGCCGTTGGCTGTAAACTGTACGTTTATGTCACTGGAATGCACTAATCACCCAAAAAATATTACCGCCACCAGGTGTGTATATGGATTTAACTCTTTGAACGTACAATAGTGGTTGTGAAGCAGAAAGTCAGTTTATTGTACACAATTGGTCAATTGCAGCTTGCCGTTGGCTGGAAACTGTACGTTTATGTCACTGGAATGCACTAATCACCCAAAAAATATTACCGCCACCCTGCGTGTAAATGGATCTAACTCTTTGAACGTACAATAGTGGTTGTGAAGCAGAAAGTCAGTTTATTTAGCACAATCGGTCAATTGCAGCTTGCCGTTGGCTGGAAACTGTACGTTTATGTCACTGGAATGCACTAATCACCCAAAAAATATTACCGCCACCCTGCGTGTAAATGGATCTAACTCTTTGAACGTACAATAGTGGTTGTGAAGCAGAAAGTCAGTTTATTTAGCACAATCGGTCAATTGCAGCTTGCCGTTGGCTGGAAACTGTACGTTTATGTCACTGGAATGCACTAATCACCCAAAAAATATTACCGCCACCCGGCGTGTAAATGGATTTAACTCTTTGAATGTACAATAGTGGTTGTGAAGCAGAAAGTCAGTTTATTTTGCACAATCGGCAAACTGCAGCACCAACTGTGCACGACAGCCACCAAAAAAAAAAAAGGGTGTATGTCACTTTAAATTTTCGATTCTTTGATAGCTGTGGCCCTAAGTAACGATTCTGTGTCCCTGAGTAACGATTCTGTGTCCCTGAGTAACGATTCTGTGTCCCTGAGTAACGATTATGTGTCCCTGAGTAACGATTCTGTGTCCCTGAGTAACAATTATGTGTCCCTGAGTAACAATTCTGTGTCCCTGAGTAACAATTCTGTGTCCCTGAGTAACGATTCTGTGTCCCTGAGTAACGATTCTGTGGCCCTAAAGTCTCTGTGGCCCTAACTCTGTCCCTTAATATACACAGGTCTGTCTCTCTTGAATGACCGGAGGCTAATGGAGAATTCTAAGATGGCCGCAATTTATAGCTCCACCATTACACAGTGCTGGCTGGCTGCTGATTGGCTAATGCGATCACATGTCATGATTCATGACTCATGAATGCATTATGGGTCAGCGCGCCTTGTCTGCGCGCCTTCCCAGAGATCCCCGCCCCATATTCTCTGTCCATTTTCTCCGTCGCCACACATGTCGCCGCCATTTTTGGGAAAATTCGATTTGTGCATCCGAAGTTTGCTAATCTTCGGATTCGTCGCGAATAGATATTTTCCAAATCTTCGGAACGAATTCCACTTCGTCATGTTCGATTCGCTCATCTCTACCGAATATTTTCAAGTCATAGCTTTTAGTAGCACAGATAAGTGCAGTGTCATGTGAGTGTTTTAAAGATATTTTAATAAAGAATTGTGAATTTATGGAAAGCACTGTGGAATTTTTTCATAATTCTTTCTGATCCTGATTTCTAAAAAGCCTGATTGTCCAAAGACAATTGGATTGGTAACCTTAACCCTTTGGGTGAACAAATGCTATTAGACCGTAAAGAAAAATGGGATTCACCATGTTAGAGCAGCTTTACACTGAGCCTCTGTGCTTTGGTATAAGTGCAGTGTACCTGCATGTAAGAGGGCTCTGTGGTTGGCTGATTTAGGTACCAAAACACAAGGCCCTACCCCCACTCCATTCTAGCTAGAACTCATTCCCACCTGCTGGGGCAGACTCCTCCATCTTGTGCCCTGCTCCTTGCCATAGGCCACCCCACAACATTCCTGGCCATAGACCTTTATATCCCAAAGGAAGAACATCCACACAATAAATAGATTCACTGCACTTTACTGGTATTGTTCAGGAAATTGCATTACAGCCCCCACCTCCAGAAGGGAGGTCCATACAGGTCCACTCCACCCCACCACCTGCACTGTCCGGGGCCTAAGTGTGTTGGTTACATCCTCACAGGTGTGGGGATGTTTAACTCCCATGCCCCAAGTGTTGCTAAGACCCCTCCCAACCTGGCATATATGTGGGTGCTGATTCACCCCTGACATCACTGTGGGAGGGCTCTACCTAAAAAGGAAAATAACACCTAGTGTCACTACCAGCTGAAACAGACACTATTCTGATACAGCACCACCTAGTGGTGAAGTAGCTAACTGCACTTGCCTACATGTTTTGGTGCAGGTTAGTTCTGCTTTGATGTAGACTTCTATTATGTCCCATAGTACTGTTCCTGTTCATTAACCCGCCCCACTCTAGCACAATCAATGTAATCAAGTGATCAAAAAAGGAATGGGCAGGGTATGCCTGTTAAGCCCATATGAGGTCAAACCCTGTCAAATGTGCTGTAGTAAACATCGGGAAAGCAATATAGGTGAGGGCTTCTAAGAAGTAGCTGCTAGCACCAAAATGGCGACACACCAACCTTATAAAACCATACAAGAAAAGAATAGTGCAGTGCTGAATATCACTATACCAAAATATAAACTATCTTATAAGTAAAAAATAATCAATACATAAAGCGCAAAAAATTAGTGTGAAAAATACCTTTACACCTTATCACCAGCCGTGTACAATCCTCCACCCTATGCACTCACCAGAGGGCTAAAATACAAATGCATGTATTATAGCCAGCATTGCATGGAGTATACAACACTGGCTATGTATGCATTTTCATTTTAGCCCTCTGGTGAGCACATAAGGGTGGAGGATTGTACACGTCTGGTGATAAGGTGGACAAGTTCTTTCCTTTATTCCTTGTACTGTTTTGGAAGTTACAAGAATTTGGATTTACACTCTATGGATTGGATACATTTATATTCCAGCACTACCGTGTTTCCCCGAAAATAAGACATACCGATAAAATAAGCCGTAGCAGGATTTCTAAGCATTTGCACAATATAAGCCATACCCCGAAAATAACACATAGTGATAGGCGTGGCTATGCAGCGTACTGGCACGGAGCCGGGCAGCCCTTCTCATCTCCCCCATTGTGACAGCTGCTATCTCGGAGGTGAACGGAGAGGTTACGGGCAGCCCCATCAACAAGGTCAGCTCCTGGTCATTCTGTGCATGCTGCAAGCTGATTCATAGAGAGAGACAGTGAAGATGTAGAAAGTGAAAGTAAAAGTCTCCTCAGTGAAGTGAGGAGCAGGACGCTCTGCTTTAGGTACCATATTGTGTGTCCTCAGGGGGAAGAAGTAAAGCTGTGCCTGCTGTTTTACTCAGCACTGTGGGTCTCTCTCCCCAGCACCAACCAGCAACAGTCTGTGGGTCTCTCTCACCCCCACAAACACCAGTAAAGCTGCTGCTCCTCAGCAATGACCAGCAACAGTCTGTGTCTCATCCCCCACAAACACCAGTAAAGCTGCTGCTCCCCAGCACTGACCAGCAATAGTCTGTGGGTCTCTCTCACCCCCCACAAACACCAGTAAAGCTGCTGCTCCCCAGCACTGACAAGCAACAGTCTATGGGTCTCTCTCACCCCCCACAAACACCAGGGGATAGGGGAAAAGCTTCAGCAAGCAGTCTGCTACTGAGCCCAGAGAGATCATCCCAGCTCTTGTACCATACTTAATAAAAGTAAGACATCCCCTGAAAATAAGCCATAGTGTGTCTTCTTGAGGAGAAATAAATATAAGACAGTGTCTTATTTTTGGGGAAACACGGTACTTGAAGAACTGCTCTTTTAGTATCTGTTTATTTATGATATATGGATTGATGCTTATTTTGAATATTAATTTTGGAGCAATGATTGGAAGTGATTTTGAATTTCTTGCACATATTCTTTTTACACTAATTTCTTTGCACTTTATGTATTGATTAATTTTTACTTATAAGATAATTTATATTTTGGTATAGTGCTATTCAGTGCTGCACTATTTTTTTCTTGTATGTGCGGTTCGGGCTTTGCTGACTTTATACAGGAATTACAGTATATGCTAAAGGTACTTGTTTTTACTGATTTTCACACTAAACAATACTAATGAAATGCTATTAGACAACCAAACTTTAGAAAGCATAGGTCCACTTTTACTAACAAAAGTTCAAATAGAAACCATGAGTGGACTGATTCTTTTTGCATAGATATCAGAATAACATGAGTTAGCACTTAAAATAATGACACTACAGCGTTTATTATTGTTAAGTTATGCTTTTCATTCCAGAGAGGTTGATGACAGACTTTACCACTATGTGGTTTCGGAAAGGGAATTGTATTCTAATACCAAATGGTCTAGGGGGCCTTTTCTTGAAGTATACCAAT
This sequence comes from Staurois parvus, assembly GCF_062004578.1. Classification (NCBI taxonomy): domain Eukaryota; kingdom Metazoa; phylum Chordata; class Amphibia; order Anura; family Ranidae; genus Staurois; species Staurois parvus. Next base: position 1,915,734 of record NW_028318546.1, read on the forward strand.
TTTAGATCCTAGTTTTGCTGCAACTGTTAGAAAACAAGCCTGTTGCATACCATTTATTTTCTAGGATAGTATTAATTTGTGTTTCCTATATCTTTATTATTTCTATGAAAACTCCTTTATCATGTCCCACGGTCATCCTATCTGCTTTTCTGTAGTGTAAAATGATTATGTTTGCTACCATTTAAATGCTTAAGAATCATTTTATTGAGCAGGTTCTAATGATATCCAACATGTTACATCTTTAGAAACAGTATCATTTCTAATGTGTGGAATATATTAAATTAATACATGGAAATATATAAATTATACATGAGATGGGATAAAAAATATATATTGTAACATGTTTTGTAAATCTGCCAATTAAAGATGGAATGAAATTTCAGAACATTTGCTAACATATAGTGCATGGTACAGAATCAAAAATAGAAAGTTTCACCTAATTTAGATATTTAAAATTCTGTCAATTCATCAGCTTCATTTAGATATCCGTCATCCTCAAAACCAAGATTAATCTGAGCCCCCGACTCTTCACTGACTGCCTTCATCTTGACGTTTTCCTTGGTACTCTTTACACATGCATCACTGTCATTTGTATTGTCATTGTATGCCAAATTTGTTTGACCTTTGATCTTATCACTTTCCTCCTGTACTTGACCATCTTCACTTTTTCTGAATCTCTGTTCATTATCAGCTTCTTGATGCAAATTCTCACTAAATGCCATGTTTAGTTGGTCTACAGGCTCATTATATGAAAAACGTAAAGATCCATGGTTTGAGCTGTTTCTTCCACTTTCAGCAGACTCAGATGACTCTAAAAATGCATTCTTCTTTCTTCTGTAAATGGAAAGCACAAAGCAAATTATTAAAGTAGAGGCTGTGGTCAAAGGTTATTTATGGTGCAGTTGGTCAATAGTAGTAAAACAGCATTCATTGCTTATCTGAGCCCCCCTGTAATGTAGCATTAGTGAGTTTTGATCCTGCCAGTCAATCTGTTGAATTTCAACTTGTTTCATATGGGTGACAACACTGTTCACTTTCTAGTGAAATTGCTACAGTGGTATCACCCCATGGACATGTACATTGTGCAAATGAGCATGTAAATGTGAAGAAAATATAAATAAAGGCATGTGAAATAAAAAATAACTCATATATTAAATAGTATTATTACAGATATTGACCACATATATATATAGAATAAGATATTTGTTTGGCAAAGAGTTCCTGTAAATCCAACCATGAGTTACATATTATAATAATCAAATGTAATTTTATGCATGACCTGCTCATGTAGCCAACACTGTTTAATTGGAACGTTAATTACTACAGTAAAACAAGAGTCAAAAAAGTTACTTGTGTGTGAATCAAGAGGAACCAGAAGCTGTGGTGAGACTAGGCTCCAATAAACAGCTTATATCATGTTTTTAAAATATATTAATGCATTTGTGCAGTGTTAGCTTAACTAGACATGCAGGGAAACAGTATATACAGTTGCAAGACATTTTGCAGGAAAACGTACAACCATCTGTCCGCCAGCTGAAGCTCCGCAGAGGATGGGTGATGCAACAGGACAATGACCCAAAGCATACAAGTAATTCAACAAAACCATGGCTGCAACAGCCCAGAATACGCCTTCTGGAGTGGCCCAGTCAGAGTCCTGACCTCAACCCGATTGAAATGCTGTGGCATGACCTTAAGAGAGCGATTCACACCAGACATCCCAAGAATATTGCTACACTGAAACAGTTTTGTGAAGAGGAGTGGTCCAAAATGACTCCAGATCGTTGTGCAGGTCTGATCTGCAACTACAGGAAACGTTTGGTTGAGGTTATTGCTGCCAAAGGAGGGTCAACCAGTTATTAAGTCCAAAGGTTCACATACTTTTTCCTCCCTGCACTGTGAATGTTTACATGTTATGTGCAATTAAACCATGGCAACATCTAATGTTTGTGTAGTATTATGTTCAGCAGACTGTGTTCTTCTATTGTTGTGACTTAGATGAAGTTCAGAGCACATTTTATGCCCAATTCATGCAAAACTCCACGTAATCCCAAGGGGTTCACATACTTTTTCTTGCAACTCTATGTATCAGATACACTATACTTGCTTATTTAATTTCATGTGTGTAGAAAAATATACATACTTAGATTTCAGGTAGAAGTATGCAACAATAGTAAACACAAAGCTGATGACGAAGACTCCAAGAACGACACCAATCACAATGTATATAACTGTGTTGTAAGCTAGAAGACAGAAAGAAAGAAAGGAAACATTTATGAGAATGGGGCAATTTTACCAATACTACATTTATTTTTAAAGTAGTACAAAACATGAATGGCCTCTAACCTCTACCTAATTGTCTAAAACATATATGATGATAAAAGTATAATAACAATAATAATTTTTATTTTGTAAATACTAAAAAAACAAATAAAGTTATATCTCTTTAAAAAGTGTAAAGTACAGTTATGGCCAATAGTCTGATTGTGCCAGACTCTAGATTGGTTGCTACAGGTTATTGTACATTACTTCTCTTTGTACTATTTTATAAATAGGTATCAGTAATATTTCTGGGCATAGTGCACAACAGTTCTGGCCATCCATGGCCAGATACCTGTAGAAAAATATTTCATTCAGAAAAATGAACACTGTGATCTTATTTCATTAAAGCAACACAATTACTACATATTCTATCCTAATGACTGCAAAAAGATGTACATAATTTGTGGCATAAATTAACTAGTAACTTACTTTCATTCTCCTCTTCACAGTAGGTTCCTTTGTGGGTGCTGGGGCACATACAGGACATGCCATCAGTGGTATTGTCTGTTCCAGGCACTTCCACACAGGTACCACCATTCTCACAAGGGTTTTCCAGACATGGGCTTGCTGTAAGAATCACAATACAATATAAGAAAGTTGTTATAAAACATATTTGGAAATGTTATTTCCCAAAGATCTGTAGCGTTTGATATTTCTAAAACATTCAGCCGTCTGTGCTATTGTTGTAATGGAAGTGTAACTGTTTTGCACTTTGCAAATGTAATAAATTGCCTATTTTTAAAAATCTAATTCTGATAAGAAAGATTATAAGCCCACTTACGAATATAGCATCCACGAATCTGATCGGCTGTAGTACATGCCTCCCATTCTTTACACTGTATGTCCTCACAGACTACAGAGGAACTATCTATGCAACTGCAATTCTGTGAACAGTCATCTGTTATGAAGACATCTCCAATCTGCAAGAAACAGATAAAGAAAATGTTATTATATTAAATAAATATGGACCTGAACTGACAGTTCATTTTGAAGTAAACAATAGTTGTGGAACTTTAGGCTTCACAGTGAAAATTGGCGAACAGGCAGGACTTTTATGGTAAGCTACTTTCCTGCCTGTCCGATCCTGTACAGTAATCTGTGCAAGCACAGCACACTATGCAATTTCAGCAATGCCAAATTTGACAGAACTTCCACGCATGCATGGGAGTGACGTTACTGCCCCCCCCAGCCAATGTCAGTGGCCAGCAATTGAGACCTGGAAGCTTGCTGCTCGAAGATGTCAGCGGCCAATGGTGAGTTCCAGGGATGACATATCGCTAAATTCTAGGGGAGTTTTGTTCAGCTTTAAACGGACTCTCAAGGAGGCTTACTATGAAGAAACTATTCAAGTTACATAAGACTTGGAAATCTCTATGATTTGTACAAGGTAAAGCACAAGCTAAGGTCCCTAAGTTACATTCATACATACACATACTAGGGACAATTTAGACAGGAGCCAATGAACCTACCAGCATGTCTTTGGAGTGTGGGAGGAAACCAGCACACCCTGAGGAAACCATGCCGGCACAGGGAGAAAATGCAAACTCCAGGCATGTAGTACCGTGGTTGGGTTTCGAACCAACAACTTTATTGCTGCTAAGCAGAAGCCACTGTGCTGCCCAATTCAAGTACAAGTTCTAGACAGGTATGTGAATTTGTTACATTCTTCACCACTTTTAGAATAGATGAGAGACACTTTTGCAAAATCTCTCTGCCAGGCTTTATGAATTCCAGAAATTGTGGTTACTGCACCATGTTACTGCTATTTTGCCAAAACAGACTATATATCTACCAGAATTCTATTTTATGTTTAGCTTTAGTGATTGTAAGTAAATACAGCCAATTCAATCAGTGCAACACAGCAATGTTATTTAAATATGTCTAATCTAATTCTGAGTGTTATTACCTTGTAGTACTTATTGAGGTAAGTACAGCCACAATCTTTGTATGGCACACAGTCAAATCCGCTAAGTATGTACCCAGATTTACACTGGCATCCTTCATAGCATGGCGCCTCACATTCAGACTCTGATGCCATGTTGCTGCACGATGCAGGACAGGCACTTGTGCAGTCCTTATAATCGTTGTTAGCAGTGCAGGTCAAAGCTGTTTGAAAAACAACAAAGACGATATAATAATCTATGGAGTGTTTATCATACCCTTAGTAGGAGGAATCTGTGCAATGTTATACCCTGAGTGGGAGGAATACTAAGGAATACTAAATGCTTACCACAGCCAGTCGTTTCTCTCCAGCCATCAATGTTGGTTTCATTTTGCTGGCAAGCAAAAGCATACTGCCCAAGATTAATACATAACAACTCTTGGCTTTGGAACTCAGCACATGTGTCAAAGATGCAGTCTCTTTAAATGTAATTATAAAGATTATGAGTAATGAAAACAAACAATATTATATTATAATAAACAAACACACACACAACACACAACTTACACAATGAACTCTTCCGGTGACACAAATGGAATACAGTTTCTAAATGGTCCAAGTGGGTCTCTCATAACTCCACAGAATGAAGAGCTGTTCACAAAGGTCAGACCTGAAGCTGAACAGGCAAAATTGTCTCCTGTGTTTAATATGATATCTTCCCCTTCTAATGGCATCACAGCAGCACGTCTGCAGAGAATAGAAATTTGTGTATTTTTATTTCACAAGATAAACATTTACAATTTTTAGTTAGTGGCACAGGGAAACATTTTCTCAAAACTGTATTTTTTTTCCTTTAAGCCAATCTGTCCTAATTTGTTAACAATTAAAGTGATTGTAAACCCCCACCTTGTAAAACAACCCATTCAGTTTAAAAAAGAAATGAAAGGCAAAACATGTATGGACAGATATAAAAACATTATAAATACTCTTTTTTATAAAACATTACCTACCCTCTATTCTCAGCTTCATAACAGCAGAGGGAGGAGAAACAGCAGTACACTAAATTTCCTAGTGTAAGGCTGGGCAGGGTGGCATTCCTAGCACAGCTAAAGAACTGACCACGCTGTGTTATCATGCTTAGTGTGCTCAGTTTTTAATAGGAAAGAAGAGTAACTGGCTGGAACACCAGGGATTTCACACAAATGAAGCAATACAAAGAGAACAGCATACTTTTTCATGGAAGTACACAGTACAGTAGGCACATATCAGGAATATAAAAATGGTGGGTTTCCATATTCTTTAGGCTGCTTTTACATTGATCATTTTTTATGTGCTTTTTTTCAGCCTAAGGGCCCTTTCACACTGATCAGTTTTTGATTCATTTTTGATTCCTCCCCATTAACTAAGGGTCCTTTCACACTGGTCAGTTCTTCAGGTAAAAGAGCAAAATAAAAAAGTATCCCTTTAAAACATGAAACTCTTCACGCTGGTGAGTTGTGTTTCAGTTGCATTTCTAGGCTGCTTTCACACTGATATGTTTTTTTTCCACTTTTGTGTTAAAAAAAGCAAAAGAAAAATGAGTGACCATGTTATCCTCTGGAACTCTTCACACTGCTCCATTCTGGGTCCACTACATTTAGGCTACTTTCAAATTGATCCATACCATGTTTGCTGTGCATTTTTTACAGGACATGTGACTCAAAAACCACACCAAAAACACTACGCGGGTGCATATTTAATGCGTTTTTGCCAGGTGTTCCATTCATTTCAATGGGGAGGTATATTTTTGGTGAGTTTTTTTACCGCACCAAACTTCCACCAAAAATGCAGCAATTATCACCCCTGACATGCAGGGGGTGTTAGTGCAATGTTAACGACACCCCAAGCGCTGGTCACAAACAGTGCGCCTGACTGCACCAGATCGCATAGTACAAAATGACCATAGGGTTTGAGTGCATTTCTGAAATTGGTGCATGCGTGACTTTGGTGCAATGCAGTACAATTTGAGCCTATTAAAAATGAATGGGCTCTCCTCCTGCTCTCTCCATAACCAAGCAACTATTGAATGATAATGCCTTATACAAATACATGTTCGCTAAAGCCCAACGTCTGCAAGATAAATTTCTCAATGCTTGGCCTCCTTGGCTACAACATGCCTGTTGCACACTAGCCCTCTGATTGTCTCCCTCTTAACATTAACCTATTGATGAATCTTTTATTGGCCTTGGAAACCATGCCTTTTCTCACTATCCATCATTCTATCATTGCAAATTATCTTTTATCTCAATATTTGTTCCCTTAAGGTACTTTTATTATGTATCCAGTCATACCAGCCACTTCCTCCTTTTTTCCTCACTCTACTATTTTTGGTTCTTTTTGTCCTAACTCTCCCTTTCTCTGTAGTCTGGTGCTAGCCCCAGTATACCAGACTGATTCTCCCATTTTCCCATACTTTTTTTCTCTCTTTAATTTTTTACTGATAATGTGTTACATAGTTACATAGTTAGTCTGGCTGAAAAAAAAGTCCATCCAGTTCAACCATAGAAAAAAAAGAATTTATAATCCTATACCCACAGTTGATCCAGAGGAAGGCAAAAAAATAACCCAGCAAAGCACAATCCAATTTGCTTCCGCTGGGAAAAAAAAAATTGTAAAACTTAAATTTCTCTTATGTTGAATTTGTACCCCATATCATTTTGTTCTTCTCTCAATAAGACATATTGAAACTGAAATGATCAGGCTCAAATCGCACCGCACTGAATCACGTGAACAGGCATGTGGTGTGTTTCCTTTTCGATTCACAGCTAACTCATAGTGTAAATCAAAGCTAAAGCAAAGAAAGGCTACACTCAGACTTTGCAAGAAACAGGAATGGTTATAGCACACTGTATACACAGAAATGTTGTTTTTTAATTGTAAATATCATTAAAAATACTTTCATTATTCATTAAAATAAAGCATGAATGTTCTAAATAATTTAAACACAGATTTATACTTTTGAGACATATGAAGGAAAACTAAACTTCAGCATCTTTTAATAACTTCACAAAATGACATACCTGACTTTAGTAGCTGGTTTAAGTGACTTAACATTCCAACTTTCACCAAATGCCTCCACATCACCAATCAGTCTGCCCTCAGGACTGGTAAAGTCATTTGATGATCGCCCATCATAGTTGCCACAAAGACCCTGAAGCATATCTTTGTAGGTGTCTGGTACAGTAATTTCTAATTTAAGAAACAAAAAGCAAAACACATGGAAATGGTGTATCTAACTTAAGAAGCATTACTGTTATATAAACTTCTTGTCTCTTTAAATGTATTAGAATCTAAACTTGACACACATTTTTGCAAAAATTCCGAAAGTAAATGAGCATGCAGTCATAATGTAATGAGTCTTTAACCACCCTTTTTTTCAAGAAATACAAATAGCAAACCTTAATGGTAACAGTCATCATTTCTTACTTTCACATTTTAACATAACAGACCTTTCGGTTGCATATCAACAAGTATAGGCTGTCCCTAAATGTGTTCCTTCTGGAAATAGCTATTAACTGATTTAATAAATGTCAAGAAGCAGATAGTAACATCAGGTTAAGGCTGCAGATTAGATTTAAATATGTATTGTTTGCATGCCACTATCCTTTCTTTACATATTTGTTTACCTTAGGCCTGTCTCTGTTGTTCAGTCTGTAACTGTCTGTCCCTGTTGCCTCACCAGCAAATCCTGCCGACTGTGAATATCAACCAGACAACTTCATCTACATCATCAGGAGATTTGGCAAAGACCAGGAATTGTCAGGTGTTGCCCACTAATGGTAAGCCATTTACACCCCCTGGTACCACTACCACTTGTCCTTGTTACTTCTGTGTATGATGCTTGTTATTTCTCAGTCTGTTAACCAGGGGTGGACTGAAAACACATGGGGCCCCTGGGCAATAGGGGATCATGGGGCCCCTGTGTCCTCGCCCACACCCAAAAAAGCCTATGAAAAAGACAATGAAAGGTACCAGGGGCATCTCATGGGACCTCCTACTGACCCCGGGCCCTTGGGCAGTACCCGAGTGCTCAAATGGTCAGTCCGCCCCTGCTGTTAACTGTTCTGGCTGATTTCCTCCTCTGACATTTGATCTCAGCAATGCTTTAGATTATGATGTTATTTATGCTACTTTTGGTTTTAAGACATGATCACATAGATAACTGTATATCCAAAGTGTAGTATAACTTTTTTGCCAAAATAATATATTTTTTTTTACTATGACAAATACTAGCTGCTTCAATCTGGAATAAATATCTAAGAATAATGTTTCCCTTTCTCCTATAAATTGCAATAGCAGTGATGTTTATGTATAACAAGAGATGATAAGCTGTTGAACAAGCAAAAGTTGGTCTGAAACTGGATTCAGACCAAATTTTGCCAATTCAGAGGTTCTGGAAATGTCTGAAATAAATTTGTGTACAGCGGAGTCAAACTTCTGCTAGCAGCAATGAAATATTACTATTGCTGCTAAATGTGACAGTTTCCCCTCAGGCTGATTGTTAGGAAGCCAGCAGCCACCAAGCATCCTACCAACTCATCCCTGTCCAGTACATTCAGCTGCCAGCTGGGGAATCTCTGCATTGTACAGATGTGCCACTTTGCAGGCAGGTTAAGTGCACCCCCGAGGCTTGTTATTGAAATAAATTTTAATTTTTTTTAAGTACTATTAAAATTGCAACTCCTCACCAAGTTAAATTTGACAACCTCTTGCCTATTAGCCTTAAAGGATAAGTTCACCTTTTATAACATGTTACACTCATATTCATGTTCACCTTTTATAACATGTTACTTATTACACTCATATTCAGGGCGTAAAATTTTACATATTACTAAATCAGCAACCCCCGCACCCCCTTGAGCCCCATTGTGAGAGAGGGGCAGGGGATCTTCTCCCTTCTCCCACTCTCACAATTTGAAAAGAAAGTGTCCATGTGGGGCTCTGCCCACCCAGCCGTGTCATTCATTCACAGAGTTCTGTGAACGATTGAACTACATCTACCGTCAATCCTTGTGGCTGATGGCTTATAGTTCCCAATAAACTATGGGGGGCGCTGGAGAGCACTCTTGTAGTTCATTGTTCCTTTCATTGCATACGAGGTATGGTCAGACAGCTACACTGACAGTTTGCAGAGCCTGACACTGCCCGCACGATCTTCTGACCGTGGGTGCAATGCTTTGAGGGATCCTAATAAAAAAAATAGTAAATGCATTTATTTTTTTTTTAAAGGTGATCATAGCCTTTACCTTTTGGCTTGCATTTTCAAAGGGGTTCTGATTTGAAACCCGAATTTAGCAATGTTGGAAAAACCCACCTCGAGCCAAACCTAGGTACAGTCAGCTCATCCCTATATATAACCATTTAACAATTTTATCACAGTTTATACAGTTGGTATAGCTATTGATATGCAAACTGCCTAAAACTCTTATAAAGACAACCAGAATAATTTGTTGACAGTGCCTTGTCTATGCTTTGGAGTCAATAGGAGATACTCTGTGTCTGTGTGCATCCCACTATTGCCAGCAATGACATGCTCAACAGCGGTCACATATACAGTAGCTTTTCTTTTTCAAAACTACACTGGAGTTATGTTATATTATGTTATTTCTCCATAGGCTTTAAAAGGGAGCCCATAGTAGGCTTTTCTGTGTCAAACAACACAATATACACATCTGAGTTTGCTGAACTTTGTATTGCTTGTGCTGGACTTAAAGTGTTACTAAACCCAGGACCTTGCATTCACTATCTGGTCTCCCACAGTACATAGAACATGGAAATGCAATTATTTTAGTAAATATAAACTGCTAAATACTTTTTCTCATCAGCAGTTAGAGCAGTCTTGTGACTTCTATCAGTGTCCAGTCGAGCACTTGTTAAAGCTTGTAGGGGGAATTTTGATCTAGGAGGATGCAGAACCCCTGACCTCTGTCTGTACAGTGCTGATTGGCCATGTGCTGATCACATGCACTCTCCCAAGAAAAAAAAAAACCTCTCTAGCAATACACACCAAACTGAGCATGTGCAGAGTGTCTGTACACGACATGTCTTATCAGGAGATAAGAGGGGAGACACTGGAAGAAGGGGAGGATCAGAGAAGATGGGATCAAATAGTGTTTTTACACAATACAGAGGACTCACCCCTTAAGTTCCACAGTGAGTATAACAAGCATGCTTTACTGGATCTACAGACTGATGTTACTGTTGTGGGTTTAGTAACACTTTAATATAGCATGCATGTTTTGGACTACACCACCCCAGTAGCTTACACTGACTCAAGAAGAAGAGCATTCAAAATTAGGATGGAGTATGGGTAGAACTTTGTTTCTGCATTCAGCACCTATAGTGACGGTGCTCAATATTTTCAGTTTACTTGCAAATAGTGCTTAGGGGAGTTCTGTTTTGAATCTTATATTTGCATCTATTATCGATATCAGTTGTTTTCAAAGAAAATATCTGTTATTCTTTTATGTATCTGTGTTGCTCCAAGATAACGTGTTGAGTTAGGATGCACTGATTTCTTAACATAATCCTCATAGGTAACACAAAAGTACCACTTTGTTCAGGAGCTGAATAATTTACTAGTATGTTTTTAGCTTGTATAATGAGACAAATAATGCTAACCATGGGCTTCCTATGGTATATAGTCATGGCACACATAAAGTGGTTGTAAACTCTGCTTTTAAATTTTACCTACCTGTAGGTAAAATGAGTATCTCCTAAACATGAACTGTTTAGGAGATATTCTCTCTTCATTTAATCTAGCACATGCTCTCTGAAGGAACAGCATACTTGTGCCGTTCCTTCAGAGCTGTGTGCCATGGCCCGGGACTCCTGTGCACATGCATGGGAGTGACATAATCGCGGCCTGGCTTCGCAGAATGCCGGAACATGCGAACCTGAAAGCAAGACGGGTGAAGATGGAAGCCTCTACAGCGGTGACAGCACGCCACTGGAAAGCTTCGTTTTAAGGTATTTTTTACATAATGTGCTAGTATGCAATGCATACTAGCACATTATGTCTTTACCTTGCATAGGATTTTTTTTTTCTATAATGGATGTGGTTTACTACCGCTTTAAGCAATATGGTAAAGGGCACAATGAACCCCTTTACTAGTTAACTTAAGAAAGGAAAGCAAAAATAAAAAACACATTTCAAATGAAACAAGTAAAAACCAATGCTGGCAGATTCTGAATATCTGCATTGGACTGAACCATGCATTTTCATTAATCCTTACATAAGAAGATATGACCTTAGCATTGTACTCAGTGTTGCACCTTATGCTCTCCTGATCAGGGGCGGACTGACAACTCATGGGGCCCCCGGGCAATAGGGGATCATGGGGCCCCTGTGTCCTTGCCCAAACTCAAAAAAGTCTATGAAAAAGGTACCAGGGGTATCTCATGGGGCCCCCTACTGACCATGGGCCCTCGGGCAGTGCCTGAGTTTCCAAATGGTCAGTCCGCCCCTGCTCCTGATACAGAAGAAGCAAAACAACTTTAGAAAATGCTGCTATATAGACAGAGGATAATTATACATCAATAAATAAGCTTATACATAAATTTAAAGAAATAGATGATAGATAGATACAGAGGATAGATAGATAAATAGATAGATAGATAAATAGATAGATAGATAGATAGATAGATAGATAGATAGATAGATAGATAGATAGATAGATAGATAGATAGATACTTCACTGTTGTGTTATACTGTATGTAGTACCTGCATTTTCATTGCCATTAAAGCTGATAGAAAGACCAAAATCAGTTTCCATTTGGATTCTTGTTGGCATCTGAAGGATGTTTATTCCTTCATGTGGACGAACAGGAGGTACTGTTTTCACACCATTTAGCTACAAAACAACAAAGCAGTACACAGATGTCAATATAAAATAATAATTTCTCAAACAAAATCTCTAAATGTACATGTTTTAAAAGTGTTAAGATAACAATTCAAAATGTTTTCAAAGCCATAATTGTTACTTGAAATTATATAAAGATATGTTTTGATGCTTTTGTATTTGGTGATAGTGTCTCTAAGTAAAATACTGGTAATTATTTACAAAATACTAAACAAGGTGTGTGCCCAGCTATAACAGAGCTAACAAAGAAAGTATTGCAGGGTAACATACAACTTGTAGTGTGTTGCATGGCAGATCATGTAGAAATGTACAAATGCTGAAATAAGGGTGAGACTTCCTAAAGTGTTGCTGAAAGGATAAGTTCACCTTTCCACAAAAAATAGTAAATTCACTTTTTTTGCGGGTAAAGAAATGTGCATATATTATTTTTTGTTTTAGGAGCATGTAAAGCATTTTACCAGCAATCAGCAGATCGCAGATGCCATGCAGGTCTCCTGCACACTGTCAGTGTATCTGCTTGCTCATACACCTCGTACGGGCAAGCCAATACTTGCTGACAGGAAGACTCAATGAACTACCACGGCACTCACAGCGCCCTGCAAGCGGGAGATGGCTGTAGAATCGGGAACATGTTACATGTGACACCTAATAACGAGTAACATGTTCCCAAAGGTGAACTTTGTTTAAAATTAAATGAATCCATACTGTTTTTGTGCTAGGCAGTTGGAAATATTTTATAGAGAGTGCAATGCAATTCCAGGCAGGCAAATCAGGCCAACATTATCCAGCAGGCCAACATTGTCCTTTAGTTCTTTTTGGCTCAGCGTGGTGTATGGCCAAATCACAGGCTCACTGGCAAGTGAAAATATGAACACTCACTAAATTGTCCCATTCAATCAATAAAGCTCCTCAATGCCACATCTATCACAAACCACTACTCTCTCCCCAGAGAGTATACAGTATATATAAATTCTTTTTGTGATACACCTCTAATTTACCCAAAATAATCTCCCAATGTGATATAATAAATAAAACCATAAACCAAATAAATATATATAACTAAAAAAATATATAAATAAATTCTCAAAATCAAAAATGATAAGTGTCCAAGTCCCAAAAATGATAATATCCAAAATTTAATCTTTTATCAGTCCAGTGAAGCAAACCGATTCAAAATATTCCTTGGTGACTTCAAAAAAACAAAAAGAAAAATACATAGTGTATTACCTTAAAATATTTAAATACTTCACTCTGTGAACCACTCCAAACTCACACAAAATGGTGCAAATACAAATAATTCGAAATCAATTCATATAATAAATTTAAATTAGATCAAAACGTGAGAAACTCGTGATCACTTCAATCTGTTATGTTTCCAACCAACAAAATGGCCGCGGCGACACTTCCGGTTGGCGTGCGTGCGTGATGACGTCACTCCCCTAACGCGTTTCGTCACTTCCGGACTTCATCTGAAGGGATCCAGACGTCTCATTGGCCTCTCCTTAAGTTCCATTAGCTCTCAATAGGATGAGGCCAATTCCGTCATCTTGAATGAGGGAAAATATCGCAAACACCCCATCTGTAGCAAGTCAGATGGGGTGTTTGCGATATTTTCCCTCATTCAAGATGGCGGAATTGGCCTCGGAAGTGTCGCCGCGGCCATTTTGTTGGTTGGAAACATATGATTTTCAACCCAGAACTTGTCTGATCAGTGCTGGAAGCTGGATATCCCTGTTTTTAATGTAAGTTGCGATTAAAATGTGTTCCTTTTTATGGATTTTGTCCTAAAAGAGCCTTTCTTTACCTGCATGAGGAATACCCTAAAAAGAAGGATGGATGGAGACCTTTTCCTATACTAGCCTATGCTTGAAAAATATGGAAAGAGGGTAATGGTATTTAGTATCACTTGTGGCTGGAGTTTAAAGGGTACTAGTACCTAGTATCACTATTCACTTGAGATTGAAGTGATCACGAGTTTCTCACGTTTTGATCTAATTTAAATTTATTATATGAATTTCGAATTATTTGTATTTGCACCATTTTGTGTGAGTTTGGAGTGGTTCACAGAGTGAAGTATTTAAATATTTTAAGGTAATACACTATGTATTTTTCTTTTGTTTTTTTGAGGTCACCAAGGAATATTTTGAATCGGTTTGCTTCACTGAACTGATAAAAGATTAAATTTTGGATATTATCATTTTTGGGACTTGGACACTTATCATTTTTGATTTTGAGAATTTATTTATATATTTTTTTAGTTATATATATTTATTTGGTTTATGGTTTTATTTATTATATCACATTGGGAGATTATTTTGGGTAAATTAGAGGTGTATCACAAAAAGAATTTATATAAATTGTCCCATTAACCCTATAGCAGTAATAGTGTTACGGGTGGCACGGGTGCGCAAAATCACGTATGCCCCCTACCCGTGCCACTATTCGAGTCCTCTGCTGTCAATCACCGGGTCCAGGCCAGTGATTACTTTCCAGCACCCAATGATTGCGGAGCATTACTGATGGAGGGAGAAAACTGTGTGTAACAATACAGTTCTCTTCCCTGTCAGCTCCAGCACACTGATTTGCATGGCTCTGAAAAGCAGAGCCATACAAGGCAGTGTGCTTACAGTTGAAAGCACTAACACAGCACACAGTAAAACAGCACACAACACACAGTTAACCCTTTGATCTCCCCACATGTTAACCTCTTCCTGCCCAGTGCCATTAGTACAATGTCAGTGCTTTTTATTAGCACTGGTCACTGTATTGGTGTCACTGGGGATGTCAGTGACACCAAGTCAGTTCCCTTCAGTGTCAAAATGCCCTCCACAGTCCTGCTATAAGTCGCTGATCGCCACGATTACTAGTAAAAATTAAAAATCCCAGTGTATATACCGCCATTTGTAAACGCTATAACTTTCATGCAAACTAATTAATTTACATGTATTGGGTTTTTTTTCTCAGCAAAGACATGTAGCAGAATACATTTTGGCCTAAATTTATAACAAAATTTAATTTTAATTTTTTTTTACTGGAAATGTGTAATGGCAAAAAAATCTAAAAAGTTTTCTTCTCAAAATTGTCGGTCATTTTTTTTTATAGCACAAAAAATTAAAAACACACAGGTGATAAAATACCACTGAAAGAAAGCTATATTCATGGGAAAAAAGGACCTAAATGTTCATTTGGGTGCAGCATTGCATGACCGCGCAATTGTCAGTTAAAGTAACGCAGCGCTGTAAAGCAAAAAATGGCCTGGTCAGGAAGGGGAGGTAAATCCTCTGGAGGGCAAGTGGTTAATATTACGTCATATCTAAAATATGTAATGATTTCTCATCCACAATTCTTATATTAACGTTCCTCAGCAAAATGTTCCTTGCTGTGTATATGTTAATAAATATCCTCCATTTTGACTGCTAAGAGCCAATACTTTATGTACTGCTAAAACCCTCAGCTCAGACCGACAGCTCATATCCCCTCTAATGATCATGAACCAATCAGAGTGTTTCCCAATTATGTGATAATTATGTCTGTTATGACATAGTGATTATATGTAAACTGGAAGATCCATTGACAAAGAAAGTCTTGAACTTGCTGATGGCACTGCAGCCTGAAGGGGCCAGATACAATTACAATTAAAAAAAATATAAAAAAAATGAAGAATAAAAAATGAAAAAGTACAGGGTGCCTAGGCATCAATGATCTTTGTCAAAGAAAATGTTAACTCTATTAATAATGTAATATGGTTATGTGCATGTTAGTAAACTTTTACACTTACCACTAATATCCTGTTTTGTCTAAAAGATATGACATGATTGTAAACTTCAATTTGCAGCTCTCTTAATAAACTGAATTTACTGAATAAAAACATGGGATCATTTTTGCCTTCAATGGTAAATGGCTCTATATAGTCAGGTATAGAAGAAGAGGTCCGTGTCAACATATAAGTACTCTTGCCCTGGAAGTGATGGTTCAGGCCATCAAAGGTGCGATAATGTGGGTCACCCCCAATGGTACACCTAGAATAACCTGAAAGAGACAATGTGGTAGACATTAAATCTTCTCAGGAAAAGTACAGTATGCAAATTTAACTAACATATATAAACCAATTAGAAACAATCTATCACTGATTTAGATTATGTAAACTAAATCTGGTTGGCTACCTTTGGTTTATTTACAATACTTCAACTTTTTGTTGATTTTTGCACTTGCATTGCATGGTATTTAATAGGTCAATTTATTTTGTACTAAAAGAAACATTTTGAAACAATGTATAAAATATAATTACAGTAACAAAACATAACAGACTGCTGAAGTTGTACTTAAAGGGTAACTTCCCTTTTTCATGGGAAAAATGTAGCAAACAAAATAAAAAAAAAAGAATACAGCATATATAATTGTGAAACAAGCCATATTGTAATTTATATTATCAAACATTACTTTCCTTTTCAGTCTGCAGCACTCTATTTTTCTGTACAATTCAACACAATATGGCAACCTGCAGGCGTTCTGTACACAGTTGGTGTATGGAATGCCTCCAGAAATGTAATTTCCTACGTGTGATTGGCTCTCTGATTTTCCCAGAAGTCTGCACTAAGATACAAGTCAAATTTTAGGCATCTTCTGCAACAAAAATATAATTTTTGGTGAGATGCTCCAATACGTTTAAGCACTTCTAAGGGGATGCAGACCTTTCAGCTTTCCTCCTTAGAGCATTACAAGCGCATTGACTGATCAGATCACTCCTACTCAGAATCAAAATCCAAAAGGCACAGATGAGCAAATTGCTTTTTCAGAGCATATAAATGTATAACTGTGCTACAAAGTTTGCTAAATTCCATGCAATGTACATAGATCACCCAGAGGGGATTTGTTTTTCACAACAAAGGTGGAGTTATTTAAATATTCATATATTGTGTGCATTGCATTTCTAAATGAAAATATAATTTATATTTGCAAAAAACATTTTGAATGTTTATTCTTGTTAACTTTTTTACAGATGCCTCTTTTTTTACTTAATGGACACATTTTCATTAAATTACAAAAATAGGGGGAAAACAAAATAATAAAAAGGTTACCAAGTCTTTAGCAAACCTTTTCATTGGTGTGCTTTGTACACTATATGGAATCTATTCTAACACAGAAGATCCTCACCTTGATCTGATAATAGGAAAACTGACTGAAATGACCGACTACAATTCTACTGTGTTTGAGCTTTTAGATACATAAATGCTAACTTATTAATGGAGATACAACTCTCCACTTCGATTATCTAATCATGAAAAATGCTAATTCCTGTTAGTTTGTTTATTTATTTCATCTGTACAAAATTGGGTATTCAAAATTAACACAGCTATAATTTATTGAGAAATATTCTCAACCCCTTTAGTAAATCAATGTTATGTAGATACAGAATCCCCAACCCCAGTTAGTTGTTGATATCATGCACAATTGGATGTCAGTTGTCTTATATATATATATAAGGAAGTCTTATATATATAAGTACCTGTAATAAATACATTATAAAATAAGTCTTATGCTGCGCACACTTACTTGTTGGTTTACAGTTGTATTTGCCATTTTTGTTCACACTGCAGGTTCCAGATTTACAGCTGTGTTGTTTGCATTTAATTACATTGCCTGCCTTACATTCACATTTCTGAGTGCAGTGAGGTGTAATCCAGGTTTCATCAATCTAAAAAAGCAAATATGAAATGTTGAACAATATTCTAATTCAATCATTCAACAATGTTAAACACATTTACTACTGTAACTAATATGTTATTGTATGAATATGTTTTACAACTTTTTTTTTCAAAGAAATGTTTTATACAAGCTGAATTCAAGACATGACAGATATTTATTAAGTAGTGAATTAGATTTTCACCAAACATACTTTTCAAGTGTTTATTCTCTGTCCATGCATTTTAAATTATAGTGATTCATTCACCTGTGGTGATTGTTTGGTGAATGTCACATTCATTGGTTTATAAATATGCCTCTTGGAGTTTTCACTTGACCAGTAGTTAAATGGGGGCCCAAACCAGATCTTGCATGTGGGCCTTTTAGTGACCATCTGCCACTATACATTCTGCTAGCATTTGCAAACATTTCCTTTTGTTTTATTGGGTATATTTATGATTTTATAAATAATGTCTTTCATTCTTTTTGTAGAATGGGGGCCCATACCTGATCTTGCATGTGGGCCTTTTGGTGACCATCTGCCACTATACATTCTGCTAGCATTTGCAAACATTTCCTTGTGTTTTATTGGGTATATTTATGACTTTTATAAATAATGTGTCTTTTATTCTTTTTGCAGAAAAAATGTTTTCAACAATATTTTATAGTACTCACATTGTAATAGTTATCATTGGAATCTCTGCATCCACATGACTTGAGTGAAACACATTGGTCACCACTAAGCACATATCCATCATTACAGACACAACCCTCCAAACATGCTGTTGGTTTATCACACAGATCAGGAGCATATATGTTATTGCAGGTAGATGGGCAAAGAGATGCACAGTCTGTGTACTTGCTATGTTTTGGACATGAGAGGGCTGTCAAGAAAAAAAATCATTTTGCAAACATGCTCATAAGTCCATACATGTAAAATAAAAAAATAAAATCTGACTTTTAAACCTTTTCAAAACATAAAAGTAATTTCATTACCGAGCCCTCGACAGAGACATTTACTTAAAGGTATGCATGTACACATTAAGCTCAAGTAGAAAGATCCTACAGCTTGAGCCCACCAAATATATGATCAACTAAGCCCACCACCCTTCATCTATTGCTGAAATATTAGTTTAAGATATACTGACCCTATAAGTCTCAAATCATGTCAATGCACTAATATTTTTACATCTGTTTGCAAGATACATGTTTTTGCTGTATACCTTTACTTAGAATTAGCTTTCAAGACACATGGGGTGTATTTACTAAAGCTGGAGAGCGCAAAATCAGCTTCCAGGTTTTATTTCTGAAGCTTAATCGAACAAACTGATGTTAGAAACTGATTGGTTTCTAAGCAGAAGTGAGCCTGATTTTGCACTCTCCAGCTTTAGGAAATGAATCCCATAGTTTCTAAGTTTCAACTATGCACTATTTTATACAGTATGCTAATTAAAGTATAAATAATGGCAATACTTTTTGGCCCATTGTGATGCATTAAGTAATCCATTTAAAATAACAGTGGTGGGAGGTTATAACCACTGTCAGGGTTGCTGTATATGTTCCTGTTAACTCTCTCTAATTGTCCTGATCATTATTATCACCAGGAATAAAACTGAGGGTAAATGCAAAATTGTCACCAGAACAGTAATGGAGGGGAAATCTAACATTGTGGATACTTGTTTTACTCTTTAAGAGGGGCTATCCGCCCAAAAGGAAACATATCTTTTCTGCTTCACAAAGTGAAGTGAAATTTCCCTAATGAGTCATTGATGGCAAAAAAAATAAAATTTTTAACCCTCTTCTACTCAAAATAATAAAAAAAAGTTTTAGCTTTAGATATATTTAAGGGAGATTTAACTAACTGAACTATAAGTCATGAAATACCTAAATTCTGGAGTGAGATGCGTTATACCACAATAAGTTTACAGGGTTAGTTCACCTTTACAGAAAAAATGTAAATGTAAACTAACAGTCAACTCTGGGTGGGGACATAGAGTGTCTGATGTTAGTTCACCTTTACTTTTTTTTTGTATAGGTGAACTAACACTTTAAAGAAATGCTTAACACTTGCAATATAGTCATAGTAAAAAAATGTTTTACTTTTTTCTCCCTGTAAATTTTCTTAGGAACTTACGACAGAATGATGGCCTTCTCCATGTAATCTTTACTCCTTGTGTTCTGCAGGCATCTACATAGGCTTGGAATATAGCACACATTGTAGAGGTCATGCCATTATATCTGCACATGTCATACACACAAGACTGGACAAAGAGGTGTGGATCAACCAGGTCATGACAAGGCTTGAATGTGTCTGATAGAAGTGCATTGCACTGACTATCTATAGATGGTCTTTGATTTGCAGTACAAGGTGGGCCAAGATCAACTCTGTCATCATCCAAGCACCTGCAGAAAAAAAGAGTGTTTTAAATTACCAAAAAAACCCCATCAAAGCAGCATAGTATATGAGGTTAAAAGTGAGACTGCTACTGCTGAATTCATACAGCTTTGACCTTATCTGATTATTACAACCCATTGTTAATTACATTATTTCAGTTTCCCTTCTCTTCAAAATTGTAGTCAGTGGGGGATAACTTTTACATTTACTGGCAAATTGTTTCCATATTTTATGATGTGGTGGAGTAGTAGTTCTCTAAGTGTCAGCTTCATTTGGATTTCTATAGGTTCTCTTGTGTTGATTTAATTATTACTTGTGGTCCACAGTATGTCGATCTTCAGCAAACTAACCCATGTTCCTTTATGCTTTTGGTTTTTATGCTCAGTAGCAAATAGCTGTTTTCTGGCTCTTTTTATTAGAAACAGGTCATCTGTTTTAAACCAACCAAATGATCAAATATCATCTAAATACAAAAGTCATGTGTTTTCTTCCTTGAATCTTGGAGTGCTTTGTGTATTTAGGTGTCCGTTTATGACACAGAGAATAGCTGTGATTCAGAGGATCGCAGCTACTCTCTGGTCATTCACAGTTTATGACACTCAGGAGATCAGCGAGGAGCGATGTCAGCCCTTCACTGGAGATCTGTGTTCTCCCTACAGATTCTCCAGCCCAGAGCTGGAGAATCGGAGGGACCGAAAACTAAGCAGCGATAATTTATCCCTGCTTAGTAAACTTACTGTAATCTCGTGAGATTATAGAAAAAGCAGCCGTTTTCCCTATCGTTCTCCCTTCATTCGGAAAACTGATCTACACCGCTTCATAAAAGGCATTCACAAGAGAACTGTGTTCTCTGAGAATGCCAGAGAACTGAGCAGCGATCATTTACCGCTGGTTAATAAACGGACACCTGTGTCCAGATCTGTGCAGTAATCTAGTGGGAAACTTTGTCTCTGTGCAGGAGCTGCCTGTAATAAAGATCAGTTACTGCTCTCTCTCTCTGTCTAATCTTGCCTCTGCCCCCTCCTGTAGTTTTCTGCAGGCAGCCTGTAGTGGGTGGGGCCTGCTAGGCCGCTTCCACAACTATTCTCTCTGCACAGGATATGTAGAGCAAAGTGATGATGTCACTGCTACTTTTACAAGGCACTTTCTGGGTTTGCATTTGTGGATATTGAGGAATATATTTAAATAAAATTTGTTGTGCCTGGAGTTTAGTTCAGAACCTAACCCTCTCAACTCTCAACACAACAATCCTGATTTTAAATTTAATTTGTGGCATGCCAATTCAACATCGAGATCAATGTTAAGTTATTAAACTAGTCAAATTACATTGTGTTATATCCTTATTTGGACCAAACTTAATTTAGAGTAAAGTGAGGAAAGTTTAAATCCTTTGTCAAGCTTAACTTGCTGTCTTTGTTTCATCAGAATAGTTTTTTTTCTGACTTTCTGTCTAAACATCACTCTTTTCTGGGACAGGAAGTAAAGAAATATCTCCCTAAACTGGGCAAAGTCAGCAATAAAAACGTCTAACTCTTCTACATTCTAAAAAATAGTACAACCACTGTCTTAGGGTCAATAAGTAAGGTGAAATATCTCCAGTGGGAAGCAGAAATTATTCAAACTTGATAATATTTTTAACCCTTCCCAACTAAAGCGATTTTTTAAAAATGATATCAACACGTCTTAGAATTCAGATTACTTTGGATCGCTGTCTTCTGTCTTCCAGCTGTTTCCAAATTCAATTACATTGACTGCCTGAAGTGAATTTGGCATGAGGTATTCATCATCCTTTTGGTCGTTGAAATTTCCGCACATACCACACACCTATAGAAAACAATTAAATACAAACCGGCAATGTTCTTATTATACTGGTGTGATCAGTACAACCCTATTAGACAGTAACTGTGTTATACTAATATATCAAAAAATAAGGATAAACAAAAAAAATTGGCAAACATTTCCAAGGTTAATCATTATTTTAAAAATATTTATTTATTGCAGACAATTATGCAGCACTTAACATTCACAACAGTCCTTACCCTCAGGGAGCTTACAGTACATACACGTCAGTAGTCGTAGTGTATGTCACATACAGACATACACTACATTGCCAAAGTATTGGGACACCCCTCCAAGTCATTGGATTCAGGTGTTCCAATCACCTCCAAGGCCTCAGGTGTATAAAATCAAGCACCTAGGCATGTAAACTGCTTCTACAAACAAGAATGGGTCATTCTCAGGAGCTCAGTAAATTCAAGCGTGGTACCATGATAGGTTGCCACCTGTGCAATAAGTCCATCCATGAAATTTCCTTGCTACTAAACAATCCACAGTCAACTGTTAGTTGTATTACAGTATCTCACAGAAGTTAGTACAATCGTCACATTTTTGAAAATATTTTATTATATCTTTTCATGTGACAGTAGTGTAAATTAGTGAGTGTACAGCTTGTATAACAATGTAAATTTGCTGTCCCCTCAAAATAGCTCAACACACAGCCATTAATGTCTAAACCGCTGGAAACAAAAGTGAGTACACCCCTAAGTGAAAATGTCCAAATTGGGCCCTAAGTGTAAATATTTTGTGTGACCATCATTATTTTCCAGCACTGCCTTAACCCTCTTGGGCATGGAGTTCACTAGAGCTTCACAGGTTGCCGCTGGAGTCCTCTTCCACTCCTCCATGACGACATCACGGAGCTGGTAGATGTTAGAAACCAGATTTTTGCAGGTCAGATATCTGCTAATTATTCCCTACCAGTTTACTAAGGCACCTCAGTTGTGAATGTGTTTTTTAAAGTCATGCATTCATTCTGTGCTCCCCCGTGGATGGATTTCCATGCTGTCATTCATAATTATGTCGATTACTCAACAGGCAATGTAGTACTTAAAATGATAGTCCAAGAAGACTTCACTTAACACCCATAGTGAACTAGTAACTGGGTCTCTACATACATTTACAAGATGATTTGTCTTTATCACTTCCACATTTTCTAGAATTTCCTGGGAATGAGACGATTATAATAAGCTTTACTGAAATGTGGTAGGATAATGGACTATATAACCCTAATCTGCTGTTATCCAAGTACTCATCTTGTATATTTGATGGGGTAACAAACCTTTAAAAAACCCTTATCTCTTTGAGTGTGCAAGTTGGTATTAGTTACTCTAAACAACACTACTGGTTCTCTTGTTTTCTTCTTGTTGACATAACTTAAATTGGTTAAGGTGTATTTCTGCCCGATTAGGGCTCTAGATGCTTCTGTTCTATATGTCATATATGCTCCACTGGGAAGTATGGTTAATGGAAAATGTTTTATTGACTAATGTTCAAAAATATATTTCTACATGTATGCCAATGTAAAGGTCAAAAACAAAAATACATTGAATACTGACCTTTCCAAAGTATGAGTTAGGCAGCACAATCTCCAAGTGGTGATTACCATCAAACTTCACTATCATTCCAAAGTCAGTAGTCACCACAATATAGAGACCCACATTGGCAATAGAGACCCCTGCCAATTGTGCAGACCACGGTGTTTGGATGAGTGTATCGCCCACCTAATGATAAAGAAAACAGTTGTAAATGAATGATGCCACAGAACCTTTTGCACTGAAATCAAATCATATGCAAAAATTGTATTTGTCCTTTAAGGCTATCTTGCAGAGGAAGGCAAGCTGCAGTAGCTGCAAGCAGTATAAACAGCGTTACACCTACTGTATGCAGATACAATATGAAACTTGCAACAAAATAAAATGTGGGGCAATATAGGCTATATGGAAATCATGTGGTATTTTATGAATTCATTTTTTGTATAGTCTTACCAAAGTTCTCCTATCTCTCTGCAGTGTAATATGGATGCCATATACATCAATATAAGCTTCTCTGAGATATGATGCAGCTCGTTGTCCTCTGTCCTCTGTTTTGCCCTTGATAGTAAAAGGGATTATGCTGTTCTTGTCACAGACATCCACCAGAATGTAAGTACAAGTTCCCATGAAAGTATGCATGACCTTATCAAATGTGTAGAAGTGGGGATCTCCAGAAACATGGCAAGCTGCAATTCCTGCAGTGAAAACAATAAGGGGTCTATTTACAAGCGATATGGTTAACAATGTAACTGACATTTGCCAAAAAATCTTTCAATACGCTTTGTGCAACTTTCACCCTATTTATAAAGAAAAAATACAGGACATTTGCTCAGCAAAAGATTACATTTCCTGACATTTTATGTATAATAGGGTGAATCTTACATTCCATGCACATTTACCTGACATTTTCTCAACCTCCTGAACTGGTTTTACAGATTCTTTAGCCAGTTGACCATGCAAGTAGACTAATAGCAAATATGGGCTGTGATGTCACCAGTTACAACTTTCACTAAAACACCCCTAACATTTACACATCCTTCTACATCTAATGTAACCCTTTCAATGAGCCCTTAATGCTTACCTGCTCTCCACATTAAACACTGAACTCTCAACTTGCCTCTCGATGATTGATTCTTACTTCCAACCCTACACTTAATGGGATCCTTTACCATATAACCTCTGACAAAATGTACTGTATGTAGGTGCAATGCCCAACCCACACAACCACAAAATCACATCTCTCTCTCATGATAGAATACACACCAGAGGCATGACAGCCTAGTACTCCGTCCTCCACCTTGCATTGCTCCTGTGATCCACACTGCCATGCTTCACATGCGATGGTGTTATTGTTATTGCATGTACAGCGCTGGGTGCAGTTTTCATAAGTGAACCAACTTTCACCAAGCTGAAAGCAGAAAGGAAGCAAGTGATTTTTTAAAAAAAATTTATTTTCCATTTTGTTTGCAGGAACACTGCAAATGTCAAACAGATATGCCTAATTCTGTCATTAAAACAAAAGTGTTCTCAGAAAACTTTACTTTTGATTTTCTGAAACCATATTCCTAATTTTTTTGACAATGCATAACTTATCCTCAGGGTCAAATGCTTACAAGTTGAAGGTATGATTCATTCTCATGCTTAAAGTGATTGTAAACCCTCACCTTGTTAAACAACAAATTCAGTTTAAAAATACAAATGAAAGGTAAGGCATGTATATAGACATAAAATCATTATAAATACCTTTTTCCCCTTTACTTTATAAATTACCAAATTCCCTCTGTTCTCAGCTGCATAAGAGCTAGGGGAGGAGAAACAGCAGTATACTGATATTCCCAGTGAAAGGAAGTGAGTGAGGGGGGATGTCAGCACAAGTCTGATCATTAAATGAGAGCAGGCTCAGTTCCCAGCACAGCTAGAGAACTGACTATGCTGTGTTATCCTGCTTAGTGTGATCAGTTTTTAATAAGACAGCAGAGGGACTAGCATGAACACTAGGGATTTCACGCAAAAGAAGCAATACAAAGAGAACAGGATACTTTTGCATACAGGTATCAGGAATATGAAATGTTGGGTTTACATATTCTTTAAGCAGTGGTTGAAGGAAGATGCAGGCTCACACAAACGTAATAAAGAACTCAGCAAGGTGTCTAAATAGTTATGATTAAAAAAGGTTAAAATATACTTTACCTGGTAAGAGTTATTATGTTCATCAGTGCAGCCACATTCACTCTGTGGGACACATTTGTCTCCACTGAGCACATAGCTGTCATTACAGAAGCAGCCTTCTATTGACTCAGACTTGCATGGTGCTACCACAGAACTGCTGAAGCAAGTGGATGGACATGTGATACCACAACTCTTATAATAACTCCTTGCAGGACATGAAATAGCTGAAAGATTAAAATGACTTGTGAGAAATTTACACTTTAGCAAAGAACAATACAACATTCATATTTAAGGAAAGGTGAGCAGTGTACTGCCCCAGTCATGGAGAAATTAGGTTTCTATAAGGCTTCATTTGTGAGTATTATATAACCCCTTGTTTATATATGTTTTGTATATATACATCAAATAGATTTGATACCAATGATATATTTTATTCATCTTACAATGAAAATAAATGGTAACACCACAGTGTACCGCAATAAGCAAGCAACAGTTTTGAGCTTCTCAGGTCTTTCTCATGCTTCAACAGTTGCAGTTTGAGAAAGAGTAGAGAAGCTCCAAACTGTTTGGTTATTATAAGCAAATTGTTGGTATCACTGTTCATCTATTTGATATATTGCGACAGTGAGTATGGAGCCATCTTAATGTGTACACCTTTCATGGAAAATTTTATCACCTGTCATGTGCAGCTCACCCAAATTGGCACACATATTGCCATCTATGTAGAACAATAATCTGTGCCTCCTTCAAAGAGATGACATGCCCACAAGATTTAGGATTTTTTTACAACTTACACTATAAAGGCCATTCATACGAATTCAGGTCAATATCAATACAGCAATATCGGTTTTGCACAAGATGATGGGCTAAAACTGTTCAAGGCACTTTTCTTCATTATTACAGTTTTACAGGTTTCTTAAGGGAGAAGTATAGAAAAAACATTTTTGACTATACAACTCCTATGGATCACAGAAGTGCAGTTCATTCTGCACTCCTGTGACCCTTTTTCAGCCAACAGTGGGTTAAATCCTGCTGTTGGCTGATGTCACTCAGCCAGTCCAGGCTCAGAAAAGATCCTGACTTTACAGTCCGGATCCACTCAGATGCCTGGGCTGGCAGCTGGCTCAGCCTCTTAACTGCACTGCTGGGGGACTGAGCATGCCACTCTCTCTCTTCCGCAGCCCAGCACTCCACTGAGCGCTTGAGAGGCAGAGCAGAGGGCCAGTGACTGACAGCCACCACTCTTTGCTCAGAGTGGAAGGTAAAACTGAGCGATCAACTATGTTTGATCACTCACTTCTCTTCAGATGCTGCATCCACCTAGGTGAGTATGATTTTTTTGTAAATCCCATGCTCTCTTTTATAGAATTTCAAAATGTGCAGCATTACCATTGCTAGAACACAGAAGGTTTACAGCCATCAGACAAAAATGGACTCAAAGTACTCTTTTTCCAGACACTTCATACAGGTGCTTACGGCTACACCGTACATGGCTTCCCACTGTGCTTGTCACTGACACACCTACAGGTTGTTTACCTGCCAAGCAAAGCTTTAAAATGGTTGTGCATCCTTACATATAACCATGGAAGTGATACACAGAGATGAAACAAATCCTCCTACATAAGTTTTACCTATTTATCTGCAGCCACCTGTCCTGTACAGCCTTCTAAAACATACAGAATTTACACAGAATCTGTCATCATCTCTCAGCAGCACAAATGAGGGGGCAGAGATCTAAATTCACATGCTGCACAGCTAAGGGAGAAGAACTCTGAGCCCTGACTGGAGAGGAAGGGATACACCCCATTCCTTACACTATACGGAGAACAAGCACAGCTGTGGCTGTCCATCACAGGCTGTGTGCTGGAGCTCTGCTGCTTTCTATCATCCAATCATGTTCAAGAAAAATGCTGTGTTTTATTTTCCTTGCATGTGATTGGGTATTCTTTGCAAAGTGAAGCTTTACCTGATTTACTAAGCTCTGGAGCAACTGCACTTGACGTGCAGAGTATATTTTCCTTTAGTAAATCAACCCAATGTCTTCTTGCTGATCTACAAAAAATTATTTCTAAAAAATATCTAAAAAAACAAATTAAAAAAAACTTATTTGGATGGTGCCACAAAGTTTCTTCATTATGTCCTGAAAACTTCAGATGTAATGCATAACTACATGCAAAGAATTCAATATGAGCAATATGAGTCAAGTAAGACAAAGAAGCCGCCATAAATCGAAGATATATAAATATAGATGAAAATGTCTGAATATGCCATTCAGGTGCCTGTATTGGAATGTGTTGAGCTAGATTTTGGAGATATTTGAATGTCTATACCTAATTGAATGTCTATACCTACTTTAAAACTGCACTTTTCTCACTGGCTAGAGTGTGTTTAAGAATAGCTAATGTGATTTTGCTACAGGACATGATTATTTATACTTATGGACTTTAAATACCGTATTTATTAATTCCTTCATTAACATGAAAATATTCATTATTTTGTAAGTTATGTACAGTTCAGAGTATTACTTACGACAGAAAGTGTCTGATCTCCATTCTACACACACTCCGGCATCTGAGCACTGTTGCGCGTATGCTTGCACAGCATAGCAGAGGGAAGTTGACTCGCCCTGAGTAAAGCACATATCCAACAGACAATTCTCAAAGAAGTTATCAGGGTTTACTAGAGCATGACAGTCCTTGAAGACACCTAAAGAAAAAAAGTGTCCATGTCTGTTAGTTTTCTTTCATTGCTACTCAATAACACATGTATTGCGTTAAAGTTCACAAGTTTACAGCTGAATTTCAGGCAGATATAAAACCACAAATAAAAAAGAAGTTCAGAATTAAAAAACAAACAATAATTTATACTCACCTAGGTGGATGCAACATCGATCCAGTGCTGCATCTGTCCCCCATCACCTCTACACCGAGAACTGAGAAACTAAAGTCCACTGATTGCTCAGTTCCTGGTCTTCAGTGAGCAGAGAGCCGGTGACTGTCAGTCACCGGCTCTCTGCTCTGCCCTTCCAGCTCTCACTGGAGCGCTGGGCTGTAGAGAGGGCAGGAGCTACAGGCTGTCAGTGGCACACTAAGAGGCTGTGCCAATTGCTGGTCCTGGCAGCTGGGCCATTAAAGCTGGGATCTTTCCAGAGTCTGGACTGGCTGAATGATATCAGCCAACAAAGGACTTTAGCCACTGTTGGCTTAATACAGGCCATAGGAGTGCAGAATGAAATGCACTCTTGTGATCCCCAGGAGCAGTAGGGCCAAATTAGCTTTTGCTCTACTTCTCCTTTAATGCAGCCCTCTAACCATGAATGCATCATTAAATATTGTTTTTTTTATGCACGTATTATACATAATTTGGCTTGGTATCAGACTCTTGTAGTCTTCTTACAGAAGAGATTTTACAGGGAGAGGAAGAAACAGCACAAGGAGGGAGAGCAGAGAATCAAGCTCATCATTGTGCTGCTTCTGATTTTAACTGTCCGATCAAAGGGTGGGATTGGGTAGAAGACCTGTAAGTGAAAGTCTCTTTGTTTGCTAGACAGCATGTGCTGTGTGGCAGAGCTGTTTATATTTCAGGACTGGATGAACAAAAACACAAATTCTTTTTGACAGGTTAACAGCTCTTGTCTATGTATCTCACTTGTTTATTTGACCATTTTTCTGGAGCTCAGCTTTAAGCAATGTATTGGTTACCTAATGGATCAGTTATAATGCCACAAGCTGTAGTCTTGCCATACTCCTGTTGGTCACTTGCACTACAAACTTCCAGTTCTTCACTTCCACACCTTTAAGAAACAGAAATTAGTTGTAAAAGTGCAAGTATTTTCAACAAACAGAAATACAAGCACACTGTATTACATTAGTAACTACTGAATGATACTACTGTATATATTGTTAATCCTGGATTATTATTCTTCATTCATGATATACCCTTAGCAATAGAAATCTACCAAATTACACAAGATCAAAATGTATTGCATACTTTATAAATGTTTGTTGCATTTTCTTACAGCTTTAGTTAGTCGATGTAATAGAAACTGATGGCCAGTTGTGTATATCTGCATGTTTGAAACCCTCAAAATTATTTTTTATCCAGTTTCCTTTTTTTATGAAAGGTATTTAATAACACTCATTATTTTAGAAAGTTTAAATACATGAAACAATACTTTTAAAGAATCCATGGTAACATGAATGAATGGACAATTTGTAGAAAATCATAGCACCTGTCGGCCATTTAATGGGATATATGTACGTTTTGGAACTATGTGGGCAAATGTAAATTTTAACACTTACAGTTCACCATCCTGTGCAACTATCCAGCTGTCTCCCAATTCTTTGGAATCAGTGGCAGTGCTGCCATCTGGCTTCATGTCATCATCTGATGGTATGCTGTTGTAATTTCCTGAATGACAGTACAATGGTTTACAATGATTATTTAAGATATCAACAGTCATGTAGATTGGGTGTTGTAAATCTGTAAAAGGGTGACTTTAACACAAACATAGAACTTACCACATAATCCACATAAAAGATTTCTGAAGGCTGGTGGCAGGGAAACATCAACATAATGGTTACCATCAAATCTCACTTGTAGCCCAAAATCCGTTGCCAAAATCAAATAGCTGCCACTAAGATGGACACTGACTCTACTATCAGGAGAACTTGGCAGATTTGTTCTCTTCCCGTTTACCTGGAATGACACATTTCCAAAGTTATAATTGTGCTGTGTGGGAACTTTAAAATGTTCTCTTTCTTAACAATTTACAAGTCATTGCTAAGATGATTCAGGCTCCGTTCACATATGGGCATTTTGAATCGCAGGCAGAATCGCCACAATTCTGTCAATGATTTCAAAACACTCCACTAAGATGACAAATCGCATAACACAAATTTCAGGTGCCATTCATTTTAATGGCACCGAAAATCACACAGCAGTTCTGCGATTGTCGCCCAAAAAGGAGTAGGAGCTTCTTTTTAGTGCCAGTTCACATATATGCTGATTGGATGTGGTTTAAACTACATCCAATCCATATGACATGTGAAAAAACATTGCTTCTTATAGTGCCTGTTCACGTATGTCTGGTGCACTGGTGGTGCAGATTAAGTGCAGTTTTAAAAAGAGTTATGTTTGATTTTTGAGCAGTGCGGTCCGGTTCAGGTGCAGATTACAGGCTATTGACTTCTATAGGAACCATTTCCAAATCGCACATGTGTGAACAGGATAAAATCCGGACCCAATCCGTTCCTGAACCTGATGTAAACCTGACATGATCCGCTGAACAACTACTGTGTCATTTAGCTGTAAAACCTGAGCTTCAATCCGCACCGCACATGTGTGAATCAGCTCTTAAGCAGTGCAAAAAATAAAAATTATTAAGAAAGCCTTGATGTCTAATTAGTTTCTTTGGGATGCTTCACATTATCAATGTTTGTTATATCATTAGTTTAAATGAAATTAGTGAATGGCACCCACACATTGTTGCAAAATAGGAAAAATGCTAATGTGATGACTTACTGTTGGTGTTGATAACAGTTAACTAGGTAACCTTATAGCCATTTTTTGATAGTAATCTCTTTCATTGCCATTCCTCTAGGGTGGAACATGTCTATATAAATAGTGAATTTGCACAAGATATTTACATGGTGTCATGGTTACATTCTCCAATTTGTTGGTTATGCTACACTGCCACAGTTTTTTAGGAGGCTGTTGAAGCTCTCCTTTAGTCAGTGGCCTGTTGCTGAAGCTATGATTTTCGACCTGGGTAGTATGTTTGCTCCCTGGGTTTGACACAGTCTTCCACCGATCTTCATATTGCATTGTTTGCCACCTGCAGTTCTACAATCAAATTATCTGGAAGCTGCAGAGGAAAGCAAGCTACTACCCCATTGCACCTACTGCCCCAGGCACCATCATGGTGCTATATAACAAATATGATAATGACTGTAAGAGATAGTATTTCTTAGTCTGGCCACACATTATGCAATTGTCTTGTACAATTTTCATTTAGATTTACCAAAACCATATAATATGAGGTCAAACCTAAACACTTTATATTTGTATGCAACCAGACAGGCCCTTGCACTACATAATTGAAGGTAAATCTAAAGGAAATTGAATAGGAAAATTGTATAATGTATGGCATCCATTAAACCCACAAAACAGTAAAAATAATTTTTCCAATGACAATTTCTACTACTTATCTATTGTTTTCAGTTACAGTATATCATTAACTTTATAGGCTTAATAAACCACTTACATTTAGTTTTTTATTCTTTAGCATTGTGAAGTTAGTGTTGTACACTTCAACATGCACAGACTGGACATATGAGACTTTGGTGTTGGAGCCCCGATGTTCATTTGTGGTATAGACGTGGAAATAGGGGAATCCACTGGACAAAGCATCACAAAGCTTAGTGAGAGTGTAGCTGCAATTGCCCATATAATGGTGTACTGCACCATCAAACGTGTTGTAGTGAGGGTCACCTGATGCACTGCAGATTCCAGTACCTAAAATAAGAAACACAAAAGAATGAATAAACCAGGAAAAGAGAATTGATCAGCTTCATCCTATATGCTCATTTGTTTTCATAAACAACAATCAACAATTAAATGAGTTAATATCTTTGTATTAAACCTGATTCTTGAATCATTTTTGTGTTTTCCTTATCTCTGTGGCTAGCATAATGCGACATCATTGTACAGCAATACCTGAACCATAAATGTAAATATACAAACTATATTTTCTTTGATCCTTGTTAAGGCAATTATTACCCGATTTTTATCATATTTTCAATGTGTAATTCAAAATTAATATTCAGGGGTACTTTCCTCAGGGGTGCATTCTTCAGGGGTGCTTCAAGTATTTCACAACCCTAGCAAAACCCCTGGTGGACCATATCAGCCACCTTATCATCAGTGGATTATTTAACATCAGCTACCCTAGCCTCTGTGGATCGTATTATAAAAGCTACCTTAGCCTCAGTGGATCTTATTGCATCAACTACTCAAGCCTCAGTGAATTATATTACATCAGCTGCCTTAGCCTTAGTGGATCATATTACTTCAGCTACTTTAACCTTAGTGCATCATAGTACATCAGCTACCTTAGCCTCAGTGGATCATAGTACATCAGCTACTTTAGCCTTAGTGGATCATAGTACATCAGCTACTTTAGCCTTAGAGGATCATAGTACATCAGCTACTTTAGCCTTAGTGGATCATAGTACATCAGCTACTTTAGCCTTAGTGGATCATAGTACATCAGCTACCTTAGCCTCAGTGGATCATAGTACATCAGCTCCTTTAGCCTTAGTGGATCATAGTACATCGGGTACCTTAGTCTCAGTGGATCATATTACACTAGCTACCTGTGCCTCAGTGGGTTATGCTACATCAGTCACTCAAATCTCAGTAGATCATATTACATCAGCTACCTGTGCCTTTATGGATCATATTACATCAGCTACCTGTGCCTCAGTGGGTCATATTACATCAGCTACCTGTGCCTTTATGGATCATATTACATCAGCTACCTGTGCCTTTATGGATCATATTACATCAGCTACCTGTGCCTCAGTGGGTCATATTACACCAGTTACTCAAGTCTCAGTAGACCATAGTAAATCAGCTACCTGTACCTCAGTGGGTCATACTACATCAGTTACTCCAGTCTCAGTAGATCATAATACATCAGCTACCTTTGCCTTAATGAATCATATTACATCAGCTACTTATAAATGAACTCCAGGATTTTTTTTTCTCCTGGGCACAGCCCCACTGCATGGGTTAACTGTTTTTTTTTTGTCTAGAGGTTCACCGAAAGGCTAAATTTACTCGATCCTCCAGAAAACCATGCTCCTTCATGTTCAGTGGTGGACTGTTCCTGCTCTCCTCACATCTGGAGCCAGTCTATGGGGGTAATGACATCAGGAATAGTCCATTCACAAGACCTCTAGCATATGGGGGGCAGGAGTGGCAGGGACTGATCTTACATTTGGAAGATCGGTGTATTAGGTAAATATATCTCCGCTCTGCCATCGCCTAGACAAAAATGAGCAGTTAACACATGCAGTGCGGGCAGCGCCCCACTGCATGGGAAAATACAAATTTTGTCCAAATTTCTTCTTTAAGCTTCAGTGGATAAAACTACATCAGTTACTCAAGCATGAGCGGATCATATTACATAAGATACCTGTAACTGAGTAGATTATATTACAACTATGTCTGAGTGGATTATATTATAATACATATCTATATCTGAGTGGATCATATTACAACGATCCCTTGTGTCTGAGTGGATTTTATTACAACATCTACCTGTGTCTGAGTAGATCTATTACAGCAATTACATGTGTTCCAGTGGATCATATTGCAACAAATACCTCTGTCTGAGTGAATTATATTGCAACAATGACCTGTGTCATATTGGATTATATTACCATAGCAATCTGTATCTACTCTTACTCCTAATTTGATAAATAAAATTGATGTTCTGTTCTGTGTCCCCCATCCCTCAGTACATGGGCATGATAGCACAGAAGGGTGCAACCAAGTACAACGGCTGCTTTTTAGGTAAATTCGAGATGTGACACTTCTTCATTTATTACAACCTGGAGACCAAAAATAGTAGGTATGACACAAATACAAATGCTCAACAGCTTCAAATTAGAATCAAATGTCAGCTTTTTCTTTTTTACCCCAGTAATCAGGACAAAGCGATGAACTTACTATAAACTGGATTTAAATGCCGATGTATATTTTATTACATTTATGCTTATTTAACTAAATTTAGATAACATTCATAAGCATAATCAATTATACTTTAACCAAGTGACAAGGCACACACACAGTATACTATTACTTCTGATCCCACTTACTTGTAACTTCTGGTGTTTTTGTTGGAGTCGTCATAGTTGTTGTGATTGTCGTAGTAGTAGTGGTAAGTGTAGTAGTTGTTGCAGGTGTTGTAGTGCTAGTTGTAGGAGGTGAAGGTGTTGTGGTGGAAACAATGGGTAATGCTGAGCTTGAATCTAAAGAGAAAAAATATTTTCTTGATGGAAGTAAGGAACATACAAATTGACTCATAACAGATTGTCCAATGAACCCAATCACCAAAAAGCTGTTTCCAATAAGATAAACCTAGTTGTTTGGAGCTTTAGAGGAAAATCAATACTGATAATTTAGATTTTAATTTCCCAGTCAAAGGTTTTGAAGACTATAATACATATTAATAAAACAGTGAATGTGACATTCACTAAACATTCACTGCAGTTAGGTACATAGGCTCATTATTTTACTATAAGATCCCTCATACTAGCATGGGTCTCATATGAATGGAAATTAAGAAGTTATATAATGTATGAACATCCAATACCTGGTTGTGGACTTGTCAATGGAGTGGAAGTTGCAGATGGAGTTGTAGATGGTCTGTTTGGATCTGCAAAAAATTGTAATTCAGCTTTTTTTTCTAATAATGATTTTGTTTTAGAGAGGTTAAACACAAAACATTTAGAGCTTACCACAAATAGTATTGTTTATCCAGTCTACCAAGTTTACACCCAAAGCTTCACAAGCTTTAGCATAGGACTCCAGTACTCCACAGAGCAGATCATCACTTCCTCCTGTGACACACTGGTCAAAGACACAACTCTCAAAGTATTGATGTGGACGAAGGTAAGGATGGCAGGCTTTAAATGGTCCATTACTATCTCTTAAAATCCAACATTTCTGAATGGCTATTTCTTGTACAGTGGGAGAGCAGACTGGTGGAGGTGGTGGAGTAGAATCACATCTAAATGAAATGCATTTAAGTAATTCTAGTTAATATTATCACTATTTATAATTAGCAAAACATCTAACTGTAACATTGTGATAATGTACAAAAGGAGAAAGAGCATGGAGCCATCTGAGAAACATGGTCATAGATGAATTCTAATCAGAAAAAAATCCACTCTTTTTTCAAACATGTGATTTCTTGTAGAAAGGTTTCTTTACAAGAGGAGCTGAATATATTTCCACTGTAGCTAGTTCTAGCTAACTCTGTAGACTGTTTAAAAAATGTATGTTTTTATAAATGCATAGACTATAACTAGCTATTATAATTTGAAACTCATTATACTTCAGAATTGTTTTCCTATTGGAGAAAATTTTTGTTTTATTTTTTGCTATCTTCTGGATTAGATATGTGTTATGGATTCTGTTGATGCAGGTTTCTGATGTATTTACAGTAAGTTTTTCTTTTTTTTTTACTCTAAGGACATTTCTTTTTTTTTCAACATAACTA
Organism: Staurois parvus; assembly: GCF_062004578.1. NCBI lineage: Eukaryota > Metazoa > Chordata > Amphibia > Anura > Ranidae > Staurois > Staurois parvus. The sequence goes on from NW_028318546.1 coordinate 1,951,744, forward strand.
TGTAATTGTGAAAGAGAAATTAACTTATGAAGAATAGAATGTCATGTACAAACCCTTTCTTCTAAACCTACATAATAGCAGTTATAGTTACATGACAGCAAATCGATATTTACATTCATAGTATATCTAAAGCCAAAACTTTTTACAACTTTTGGATAGAGGACAGAAAGGTTAAACACCTGTGAGAATTTTTTTCCCAGTTTTTCCAGTGTGTGGAGATTTTCCTTCACTTTTTGTTTCAGAAAAGCAAGAATAAGTGAGACTATTTTTCTCCAACGTGAGAGAAAATATCCTCCTAGTTACTTGTCATGGGCAGATTTCCCTTCAACACCTTTTCTGGCGATAACTGCAAAATGTTCGATTTTCCCACCATTTTCTGTCCCTATGACATTGGTTACTAGGGAAAATAGAGAGGGTGGCCATTGCAGCAGAAGCATGGGCAAACAATAAAGCCTGAACATTTTAAAACTTCCATTCTTTACCAAAAACTAAAAAGGTTTGGGCTTTAGGTAACACTTTAGTTAAAGAGCAAAAAATAAGAAAAACTAAAATTAACTAAAAATGTAACTAAAAATAGAAATATCATTAGACATCATTTTACACTATCAACTTTAGTCATAACACTTTCAAATGAGTGTCCAGATACTCACGTCCATCCATCATCTGGAACCCTCCAACTGTTGCCAAAGTCATTGACATTGGTTACAATGTTGCCTTCTGGTGTCATGAAGTCATCATGACGGTTGTCATTGTAGGTTCCACACAGACCACATAAAGCTTCTTTGTAGTTCTCTTTCACTTTTACAAACAGCTCATGATCACCATTAAACTGAACCTCTAGTCCAAAATTTGTTTTGACTGTAACATACTGGCCACTCTGTGTAATATGTATGTCAGACTCCGAGAAAGGAAGTGTAACAATCACATCGTTAACCTAATGAAATATTAAAAGTGTAACTGATTAGCTTGCAGGTAAAGTGTGATATTAACTATTTCAATATCTCATTACTTACAAAGCACTTGGAAAATATTTTCTCTAATTAAATTTACGTCTCTAATAAATGTTTTGGCTCTGCCACTTGAATCACTTTTTCCTGGTCTTGGAAGGTAGCAAAACATAATCAATTATTATCCTTCCGTATTCTACTAAAATAGTTTTTATCTCTGTACCAGTTAAAAAGATTTCCCATCATTTCCTAACCTAACTTACTCAATCCAAGACAAGACAAAAGGTTTTGGCTAGAGTTTGGTGGAGTCGGTGACGTCACTTCCAGTCTGGAGCCAAAACCGAAAGTTGAATTTTCAGTAATGCGATGTGAGAGTCTGTGACTCTGTTTCTATATGTGGGTGTGATTTAATGGAATTTGATGGTTAAAGATTAATAAAAATGACTTTGCTATAGAAAGTTTTTTTTTTTCTGAATACCACTTTTAGCTATGGATGCCTAACAGTTAAAAGGGCCTGCCTCTTGTTTCAACCTGGGCACAGTAGTTTATCACCAAAGGAGGAGGAACCAGGCATATAGGATTAAGTGCATATAGACCTGTATATTTACTGTATATGAGTCTATCGGTGAGGTGATCAAGCATTCCACAAAGTGGTGGAGGGAGCACGGGTTTATTTGTTATCAGTGGCAAGTACATATATATATGGAGTGCACATGGAAACTATTTATTTTTGACAGCACGGAAAGTCTTTGGAAATATTGTGCTGATTCACAAACATGTTGGGACTTTATGCAAGATTATATATATATATATATATATATATATATATATATATATATATATATGTATTGTTGTGTTATATCACATATTTATCACAATGTATTTACCACCTTTGTATAGTATTTATTTGCAGTTTATTTTTATTAACACTATGTTTAAAATATAAGGTAGGTATTTGTGAGTAGCTCAGCACTGTTTAGAAATGTTTTGGGTTTATGTGGTAACACATGACTGGTGGTTGCAGCTGTTATAATTGTTGTGTCTTATTTAGTTTTGATTTTGTGGCAGTGCACAGAGGGTTTTTTTTTTTGCTATTTAGTCTAATTTTTTATAATTTCACTGAATGAATGTCATAAGCATTCACCCAGCTGTAGCAAATGTTTCTAGTATTTTGTCTAATTAGTTTTGATGATTGTCAGCTCTATCCAATGCCCACTAGATGGAATTAACAATAATGGGGAATAAAATGATTAGACAAAATATGTTATAAGTATTTCGTTGTGGATGGGCGAATGTTTGGGACATTCGTCCAGCAGATTTTTAATAAATAGGCTACTTATAGTGGAAGACAGCAGTCATGACTATCATGAGCTAGAAGGTACAAGAATTGAACCTAGACTTCTTTGAGACAGAAGCATAACCATACTGATTCATATACAGTATACAAAATTGTTTCATTAATTATATATAAGAAAATAGATTTCTACTAAACATACATGCACAATGTTGTTCTTTTCAATGAAGATCTCTATTCCATCTACAGTAATGTTGACTGAGTTAATGGCAGTCCAGCTTGGGTTACCCCGGTGCTCATTTCGGGTAGTGACACTAAAGCTGTGAGAAGTATTAGCACATGTTTCAGTCACGGTGTAAGTGCAAGATCCCTGGAAGTGGTGGACTGTGCCATCAAATGTTGTATAATGAGGATCTCCATAGATGTGGCAGATTGCTGTGCTTGGTGGGTAGCAGCCCAACAACCCATCTTGAACCTTGCAGATTTCATCTCCAGTACAAGACATTGGATCACAAGTTATGTTGTTCCCTCCTTCACATGTACATACACTCTCACAGTTCTCTGTTATAAATTTTTCTCCCTCCTGTAAATGACCAAAACATGTTGTCAGTCAAGAAATACTGGTACGTAGGTTGAAAGTACTGCATTAGATTTTTTTCCCTCTTACCATGTAATAAATGCCATTGTAGAAGCAGCCACATTGTGACTCAGGGACACAGGTTCCCCCACTGATGACATAACCCGAGTCACATTCACATCCTTCGGAACATGGCAGGCTACAGTTCTCTGGTGGTTGTTGCTCTAGACATGTGGCCGGACAGGCAGATGCACAGGTACTAAAGTGACTGTTTTCAGGGCAGTCAGGTGCTGAAATAAAAACATTTAGTTTTAAATTGACTACATTTGTTATTTGTTTAAAGTTTTCCTCATAATTAATTTGCAGATGATAGTGGTTCATCTACAAATATAGAAGCTATATGTGAAATAGTTAATTTCCTTTATAATAATGTGGTGGATTGTATTAGTATAGTTTCACAAAAAATAACTTTATAAAGTAGTATTTTGCTATTTTTTAAAAGCAAGAATCATAATTCTTGATATATTCTTTATAAAAGGATGACTGAAGAGAATACCAAAAATGTAGCAAGATATACTTACCACAGAAAGTACTGTTTCTCCAACTGATGGGTATACCTTCCTTCTGACAAGCATCTGCATATGCTGATAACAAGCTACACAGAGCATTTTGATCTCCATCCAAAGCACACAAGTCAAAGATGCAGCTGTCAAAGAAACCTCCTGGACTGATGACAGAATTGCAAACATGGAAAGGGCCATCTTTACTTATCAGCAAACCACAGAATGCATCGCTCTTGTACAACTCCTCTTTTCCTGGTAGACAAGATGGAGGAGGTGGAGGAGGTGTATCAACCAGATTACAAAGTGGATCATCATCCTCAACCATCCAGCTCTGTCCAAGTTGTTCAGAGTTCTTGGCTTGTTCTCCATTTGGCATCATGTAATCATCTGATTTGCGATTGTTGAAGTTACCGCACATTCCACATGTCAGTTTGGCAAAGTTGCTAGGAACTTTTACTTCTACATTGGTGTCTACATCATAAGAGACAGTAAGCCTGAAATCTGTCTGAAGACTAACATACTTTCCAGTCCAAGTCACACTCACTGCTCCACCCACTAAACTTATAGGAAGTGAAGTCCAGATAGAATTGACCTAAATATAAGGTAAGTGTATTAGTAGTGAATTAGTATTACAAAACATTTGAAAACATCAAATAGGAAACAAATAAATGCTCATACTAACCAAAACACGATCTTTCTCATTTTTCATGATTTTGACTTTCTGGCCGTAAACCTCAATGAGAACATGTTTCACAAAAGACACCTTGGGATCTCCACGGTGTTCATTCTTTGCTTCAATGTTGAAGTAATATGGAGAGGAAGATGAACTGTTGCAGAGTTTGGCAAGAGTGTAAGTGCATAGACCCATGAAGTCATGATTGAGTCTGTCGAATGTATCATAATGTGGATCATTATGAACTCTACAAACTCCATATGTGAAGTAATGGCAGCCAGGAACACCATTTGATATTCCACAATACTGGTTATTGGGACATGAATCACTGTTACATATTAATCCGCTTCCAGGTGAAGGGCATCTGCACTTTGTAGAGCAAGTATCATCTGTCCAGAATTCATTGCCAACAGGATAGTACTTGTCATCATCCCAACATCCACATTTGTCATCTGGAACACATTTTGTTCCATAAAGGATGTATCCGGGATCACAGATACAAGACTCAGTGCAGGGCAGAGTACATGTAGATGGAGCTCCAGGACTGACACAAGTAGCTGGGCAGGCGGTTCCACAGTGCTCATAATGGCTGTTTGGTGGACACTTCAGTTCTGTGAGGAAATAAAGATGGTAATATTGCATGTATTCATCTATCACTTGCTCTGCTTAGTTATACTACTTCTTTCTATAATGCATGGCCTGTAGTGTTTGTTATGGTAAGTCCACTGAGATCAGTTCACAAATATATGCAGTTAAAACATTTCAACATTTCAGGCTCAATAAAATAGTGGATGATTCCACACACTTGTGGAAGTAAATTATAAAATAAGCAGCAAGCAAAGTTATCAAAGAGCTGAATAATGAGGTAACTAGTGCAGACTATTTTGAAAAAATGACATCTGGGAGTATTAGAATGGGAGAGATGACATAAAGTGAACACTGCACATGGACTTCAGATGTGCTTGACTTTATTCCACCAAATGTGAGTGCAATTTTACTATGTTTTATAATAAATTGACCTACAGTCTACACTCAGTGGCAACTCTTTTCTCTCCCATTTACATGCTCCTTGGAGATTGATTGATTCGACTCTGTCTGTTAGAAGGCCTTGAGGTGTCAACTACTTTTGCCATTTTGTGAACCCATGGTTGGATGGACTTGTTGACTACTAGCTCCACTAGCTTCCGCATATACAGTTACATCTTACAGGAACCTTTCACTTTGTGCTGACACCATCTCTATGTATGTTTTTGTTTCCTCATGTCAGAGAATGCAGGAGTGAAGTGACATCACCAATTCCCACTCCATAGCTCCTCAGACTAGCAGTCAGAGGCAACAGTGCCTTCCATGTGATGCCAACTTAGGCACAATTAACATTTTTATATGTACTTTATATATGTTCCCTGTGCCTTCACTTTTTGAGTTCAGCTCCATTTTAATATGGAGAATATTAATAACACAAAAAGATTATTACATTTAATATAAAACTTTAAAAACCAGAGAAGTTTGTACAACAATAGTGAATAGCATTCCAGTTTACCCAACTTACCACAGAAAGAATTATTTCTCCAGGATAAAATAGTAACTCCACTGGACTGGCAGATTTCTGCATATGCTTGAAGACTATTACACAGAATTTCTGGATCCAGACTCATCTCACACAAGTCATAAACACAGTTATCAAAGTAAACTAGTGGGTCAATGACATCATGGCATTCTTTAAATGGACCATTCTTGTCAGTAATTAGTCCACAGAAGCTGTTGCTTGCAATAATGTCTTTTTCATCGTTGGTACAATTTGGTTGAATGTCAGCTCCTGGTGTACAGCTGTAATAAACATATATAACTTCAGAGTAAGTGTGAACATATTTTATTTATTATTTATTACAGGTACTTATATAGCGCCGTTAATTTATGCAGCACTTTACATATATATTGTACATTCACATCAGTCCCTAACCCTCAAGGGGTGTACAATCTAAGGTCCCTAACTCACATTCATACATACTAGGGACAATTTAGACAGGAGCCAGCATGTCTTTGTCAGGGAGAACATGCAAACTCCAGGCAGCTGGTGCCATGGTTGGGATTTGAACCAGCAACCCTAGTACTGCCAGGCGGAAGTGCTAACCATTTAGCCACTGTGCTGCCCAGTCTATGGAACATTCAAAGTTGAAAAGCACTTGTCAACCTTTATTAAAGCATAATTAATATAAAAACATTTTACCTTGTATCATTGTCAACTTGCCAGCTGTTACCAAGATTTGTGGAATCTGATTCTAGTTGACCATCTGGATTTAAGAAGTCATCGGCTGCATTTCCATTAAAGTTTCCACAAAGTCCACAAACTTTGCCAGAGTACGTCTCTGGAATTGTAACTTGTACTCTGTGGTTTCCATCAAATTTCACTATTAGTCCAAAGCCAGTTGTCACCACAACATTAGTGCCACTTATAAATATTTCAACATCTGGTGTCAGGTGAATTGGAAGGGTCACCGACTGCCCATCCACCTGTCAAAAACAAAATGTAAGTGAACAATTCAGAGCAATAACTATGTATATGGCCAAATGGCTACAACAAAGTTAAAGACAGTGACTTTCTAGGGTGCCAAACATTGATACAGGTTCAAAAAGTATAAGAAAAATATTTTCATACTTATTGATCACAACATAGTCCCAAGTCCCAATCAAGTCCTGGACCGTTCTACCTTTTAGTACTTTATAGAAATAACATTTTAGCTATTCCCTTGTGGAAAAGAGAGAATCTTTAGACTGAGGTAACCATATGATGTCTTAAACCAATTGGGACAAGTATGCTGTATATACTGTACATTTGTATATTTATATGTTGTTATATATACATTTTGACATTTTTTCTTTACACTTATGCGCTAAATCCATTTTTATGGGTGCTGCCCTTAGAAAGTTTGAGGGTTTTACTTTGTAGTAGCCACTTGTTGGCTTAGGGTGATGGTCTTTCACCCTTGTTACTTTTTCTCCCTCCCTTCCTCTCCTGACACACACAGACACATCAGTCAAGGTTACAAAGATCTACTTTGTTGCAAAAAAAAGACAAACCTTTACGATTCTGTTTTTATCCAGTGTTATCCTGTATCCATATACGTCAACATTCACATACTTCACATAAGACACCCTTGTGTTGGTTCCTCTGTGCTCATTGGCTGCCTCCACATTGAAGTTTATCAGATTTTCATCATTTTCACAGAGCTTAGATAAAGTATAGGTACACGTCCCCATAAAATGGTGCACCTGGTTGTCAAAGGTGTAATAATGGGGGTCTCCTTGTACTTCACAAATACCTTTGTAGGAAAAATAATAACAAGAAATGCAATTATAAAACCATAAATGGTAACTAAAACACTACTACTAGTCAGGGGCGGACTGACAACTCATGGGGCCCCTGGGCAATAGGGGATCGTGGGGCCCCTGTGTCCTTGCCCACACTCAAAAAAGCCTATGAAAAAGGTACCAGGGGCATCTCATGGGGCCCCCTACTGACCCCGGGCCCTCGGGCAGTGCCCGAGTGCTCGAATGGTCAGTCCGCCCCTGCTACTAGTAACATAAGAACTACTGTAGGATTCATTATAAATAAATTATTTAAAGAGTTTCTTGACATATTAAGGTGGAACTAAAGTTTAAAAAAAATGCTCACAGGCAGGCTCACAAACATGCAATGTCTCTTCTGCAATAATTCAGACTAAATGAGCTGTGCGTGCTCCTGCAAGCTTCATCCCACTGTATGACTGGCCCCCAAGGCTGTTTCTCTTAACCACTCAACTAATCTTGGCCTCTCCAAGGTTACTTACAATGCAGGACCAATAGTTTTGCAATGAATGTGTGTCAAAGGCCCTGTCCACATCCAAGAGCATCAGACAGTAGGGAGGAGAGTTGTCTGCCAGAGGACTGGGGAGTAAGGTAAGTATTTATCTTTATTGCTAGACGAAAGAAACAGTTAAACCTCGGAGTGTGGAGGGGAGGACAGCATGAATTAACGTTTGTTTTCCACATATTAATAAAATGCATTCCTCAGCAACATATTTGTGTTTTTAACATATGCATAATACTGAAAATATTGTTTAAAATAAAAAATACCTTTCTTTTTAGTATAAATGAAGAAAATGTTTCCCATCCCGCTCCTGAAACTAAATCAAGTCAGACTGAGCATTGCTATTGCAATTCATAGAAAGCATTGTATTTCATCAATGAATACAGGGCTTCCTCTGATTGGTTGATGTGGAAGTCATGATATAATCTGCCCTCCTCTCCCCCTCAGCTAGAGGAAGCCTTGTATTCACTGATGAAATACAGGGCTTCCTGTGATTGGCTCTCAGCCCGACTCAATTTTTTTCCAACAGACGGGAACAAACATTACTTGAAGAAATCTTCAGATAAATATACCTGCATGTGGTGGTACAAAAGGTGTGGTGGATGTAGCAGGTGTTGTTGTTACAGTGGAACCTGTCAAAAGAAAGGAAACATAGGAAAAGCTGTTTTGAAAGCATTCCATCATGACTTGGATTTGCTTTAATTCTACCCCTTCCTATTAAAGTGTTACTAAATCCACAACAGTAAAATCAGTCTGTATATGCAGTAAAGCATGCTTGTTATACTAACTATATGTTTGATCATGTCATCTCTGATCCTCCCCTTATTTTGCTGTCCCCAATCCATCTGCCATAGTTAGAGCAGCAGTGGCAGGTCTGCACATGTCTGTTTGTTGTGTATTGCTAGAGAGTTGCTTTGTTTTTTTGTTTTTTTTTTGGGGGGGGGGGTGCATGTGATCGGCACAGGGCCAATCAGCACTGTCCAGACAGAGGGTCAGGAGTTATGCAGCCTCAATAGGACAGTCAGAGGAGAATGAAAACTCCTCCTACAAGATTAACCAGTGCTCAGCAGGACACTGATAGAAGTCACAAGACTGCTATGCACTGCTGATGAGAGAAGGTATTCAGCGGTTTATATTTACTAAAATAATTGCATTTCCATGTTCTGTGTACTGTGGAAGACCAGATATAGTGAATGCAGGGTCATAAATTTAGTAACACTCTAATTTCAAACATGCAAGGCTGGCCATGACAATTGTGAACTATTTTCCTATTTCTCTATATCAATGAATACAGGGCTTCCTCTGACTGGTTGATGTGGAGGTCATGACATAAACTGCCCTCCTCTCCCCCTCAGCTAATTAGAGGAAGCCTTGTATTTACTGATGAAATAGAAGTATTTCTGTGAATGGCTGTTCCAGCAGCAGATAGGAAGATACATTATTTGAAAAAATTTTCAGATAAATATACCTGAGTGTGTTGGTACAAAAGGTGTGGTGGATGTAGTAGGTGTTGTTATTGTAGAATCTGTAAAAAGATAAGAAACATAAGATCAGCTCATTTTGTAAGCATTTCATCATACCTTGAATGTGCCTAAATTCTACCCCTTTCTATAAGTTCAAACATGCAAGACTGGCCTTGACAATTGTGAACTCTTTCCTTATCTTTCTGTCTCAATGAGTACAGGGCTTCCTCTGATTGGTTGAAGTGGAGGTCATGAGATAATCTGCCCTCCTCCCCCCTCAGCTAATTAGAGAAATCCTTGTATTCACTGATGAAATAGAAGGTTTCCTGTGTATGGCTGAGTGACACTCAGCCCAACCCAATTTTATTCCGGCAGCAGACGGGAAGAAACATTATTTGAAGAATTCTTCAGATAAATATACCTGGGTGCGTTGGTATAAAAGGTGTGGTAGATGTAGTAGGTGTTGTTGTTACAGTGGAACCTGTCAAAAGATAAGGAACATAAGATCAGCTGCTTTTGTAAGCATTTCATCATAACTTGGATTTGCTAAATTCTACCCCTTCCTATTAAAGTGTTACTAAACCCACAACAGTAAAATCAGCCTGTATATGCAGTAAAGCATGCTTGTAATACTCACTGTGGACCTAATGGGTTAAGCCTCTGCATTGTGTAAAAAGGCTGTTTGATCACGTCTTCTCTGATCCTCCCCTTATTTTGTTGTCCCCATCCATCTGCCCTAGTTAGAGCAGCAGTGGCAAGTCTGCACATGCTCTGTTTGTTGTGTATTGCTAGAGAATTTTTTTCAGGTTGGGAGGGTGCATGTGATCGGCATGGAGCCAATCAGCACTGTCCAGACAGAGGTTCAGGAGTTATGCAGCCTCAATAGGACAGTCAGAGGAGAATGAAAACTCCTCCTACAAGATTAACTAGTGCTCAGTCGGACACTGATAGAAGTCACAAGACTGCTATATACTGGTGATGAGAAAAGGTATTTAGCAGTTTATATTTACAAAAATAATTTCTCTTCCATATTCTGTGTACTGTGGAAGACCAGATATAGTGAATACAGGGTCATCAATTTAGTAGCACTTTAAGTTCAAACATGCAAGTCTGGCCATGACAATTGTGAACTCTTCTCCTATTTTCCTATCTCAATGAATGCAGAACTTCCTCTGATTTTGTTGAAGTGGAGGTCATGATTTAATCCACCCTCCTCTCCCCCTCAGCTAATTAGAGGAAGCCTTGTATTCCCTGCTGAAATACAAGGTTTCCTGTGAATGGCTGACACCCAGCCCAACTCAATTTTATTCCAGCAACAGACGGGAAGAAAAATTATTTGAAGAATTCTTCAGATAAATATACCTGGGTGTGTTGGCACAAAAGGTGTGGTAGATGTAGTAGGTGTTGTTGTTACAGTGGAACCTGTCAAAAGATAAGAAACATAAAATCAGCTTGTTGTGTAAGCATTTCATCATAACTTGGATTTGCTTAAATACTACCCTTCCTATTACATTCAGATATACAATGTTGGCCATGACCGTTGTGAACTCATTCCTTATCTTTTTATCTCAATCAATACAGGGCTTCCTCTGATCGGTTGAAGTGGAGGTAATTACATAATCCGCTCTCCTCTCCCCTGGAGATAATTAAAGGAATCCTTGTATTCACTTATGAAATACAAGGCTTCCTGTTAATGGCTGAGTGGCTCTCAGCCCAACTCAATTTTTTTCCAGCAGCAGATGGGAAAAAACATTATTTGAAGAATTCTTCAGATAAATATACCTGGGTGCGTTGGTATAAAAGGTGTGGTGGATGTAGTAGGTGTTGTTGTTACAGTGGAACCTGTCAAAAGATAAGGAACATAAGATCAGCTGCTTTTGTAAGCATTTCATCATAACTTGGATTTGCTAAATTCTACCCCTTCCTATTAAAGTGTTACTAAACCCACAACAGTAAAATCAGCCTGTATATGCAGTAAAGCATGCTTGTAATTAGAGATGAGCGAAGTATTCAAAAATTCGATTCGGCTGATTCGGCGAATTCCAGGAAGAAATTCGATTCGATGCGAATTTATCCGCTACGAAGATGACTTATAAAAAGGGTTTCTAGGCTTCAGAGAGCCTTTAAATTAGTGCAGAACACTGTACCTTTAATTTAAATGCCCTTGGAGATGAGGAAAGAGAAGGAGAAGGAGAAGGATGAGAAGAAGGAGAAGGAGAAGGATGAGAAGAAGGAGAAGGATGAGAAGAAGGAGAAGGAGAAGGATGAGAAGAAGGAAAAGGAGAAGGAGAAGGATGAGAAGAAGGAGAAGGAGAAGGATGAGAAGATGGAGAAGGAGAAGGATGAGAAGAAGGAGAAGGATGAGAAGAAGGAGAAGGAGAAGGATGAGAAGAAGGAGAAGGATGAGAAGAAGGAGAAGGATGAGAAGAAGGAGAAGGATGAGAAGAAGGATGAGAAGAAGGATGAGAAGAAGGAGAAGGATGAGAAGAAGGATGAGAAGAAGGAGAAGAATGAGAAGAAGGAGAAGGATGAGAAGAAGGATGAGAAGAAGGAGAAGGATGAGAAGAAGGAGAAGGATGAGAAGAAGGAGAAGGAGAAGCAGAAGGAGAAGGATGAGAAGAAGGAGAAGGAGAAGGATGAGAAGATGGAGAAGGAGAAGGATGAGGAGAAGGAGAAGGATGAGAAGAAGGAGAAGGATGAGAAGAAGGAGAAGGAGAAGGATGAGAAGAAGGAGAAGGATGAGAAGAAGGAGAAGGATGAGAAGAAGGAGAAGGAAAAGGATGAGAAGAAGTAGAAGGATGAGAAGAAGGAGAAGGATGAGAAGAAGGAGAAGGATGAGAAGAAGGATGAGAAGAAGGAGAAGGATGAGAAGAAGGATGAGAAGAAGGAGAAGGATGAGAAGAAGGATGAGAAGAAGGAGAAGGAGAAAGATGAGAAGAAGGAGAAGGATGAGAAGAAGGAGAAGGAGAAGGATGAGAAGAAGGAGAAGGATGAGAAGAAGGAGAAGGAGAAGGATGAGAAGAAGGAGAAGGATGAGAAGAAGGATGAGAAGAAGGAGAAGGATGAGAAGAAGGATGAGAAGAAGGAGAAGGATGAGAAGAAGGAGAAGGAGAAGGATGAGAAGAAGGAGAAGGAGAAGGATGAGAAGAAGGAGAAGGATGAGAAGAAGGAGAAGGATGAGAAGAAGGAGAAGGATGAGAAGAAGGACAGTTCTGTGACAGTTTCTGTCTATTTCTGACAGTTCTGGGACATTCACTCCATACAGCGGTTTCAACCGCTGTATGGAGGGAATGTCATAGAACTGTCAGAAATAGACTATTTCTGACAGTTCTGGGACATTCACTCCATACAGCGGTTGAAACATTGTATCTATTTGTTTCCATAAATGGATCCATTTATGGAAACAAATAGATACAATGTTTCAACCGCTGTATGGAGGGAATGTCCCAGAACTGTCAGAAATAGTCTATTTCTGACAGTTCTGGGACATTCACTCCATACAGCGGTTGAAACATTGTATCTATTTGTTTCCATAAATGACATTCTGCAGATACACTTAGAAGAGCTCTGCAGATACACTTTTTGCCGGCTTGGAATTCTTCTTATTTTCATCCTACTTCTTCTTCTTCTTCTTCTTCTTCATCCTCATCCTCATCCTCTTCTTCTTCTTCTGAGGATGAGGATGAAGAAGAAGAAGAAGAAGTAGGATGAAAATAAGATTAATTCCAAGCCGGCAAAAAGTGTATCTGCAGAGCTCCTCTAAGTGTATCAGCAGAGCTCCTCTAAGTGTATCTGCAGAATAGAGGAACTCTGCACATACACTTTTTGCCGGCTTGGAATTATTCTTATTTTCATCCTACTTCTTCTTCTTCTTCTTCATCCTCATCCTCTTCTTCTTCTGAGGATGAGGATGAAGAAGAAGAAGAAGAAGTAGGATGAAAATAAGATTAATTCCAAGCCGGCAAAAAGTGTATCTGCAGAGCTCCTCTAAGTGTATCAGCAGAGCTCCTCTAAGTGTATCTGCAGAATAGAGGAACTCTGCACATACACTTTTTGCCGGCTTGGAATTATTCTTATTTTCATCCTACTTCTTCTTCTTCTTCTTCTTCTTCATCCTCATCCTCTTTTCTTCTTCTGAGGATGAGGATGAAGAAGAAGAAGAAGTAGGATGAAAATAAGATTAATTCCAAGCCGGCAAAAAGTGTATCTGCAGAGCTCCTCTAAGTGTATCAGCAGAGCTCCTCTAAGTGTATCTGCAGAATAGAGGAACTCTGCACATACACTTTTTGCCGGCTTGGAATTATTCTTATTTTCATCCTACTTCTTCTTCTTCTTCTTCATCCTCATCCTCTTCTTCTTCTTCTGAGGATGAGGATGAAGAAGAAGAAGAGGAAGTAGGATGAAAATAAGATTAATTCCAAGCCGGCAAAAAGTGTATCTGCAGAGCTCCTCTAAGTGTATCAGCAGAGCTCCTCTAGGTGTATCTGCAGAATAGAGGAACTCTGCACATATACTTTTTGCCGGCTTGGAATTATTCTTATTTTCATCCTACTTCTTCTTCTTCTTCTTCTTCTTCTTCTTCTTCATCCTCATCCTTATCCTCAGAAGAAGAAGAAGAGGATGAGGATGAAGAAGAAGAAGAAGAAGAAGAAGTAGGATGAAAATAAGAATAATTCCAAGCCGGCAAAAAGTGTATCTGCAGAGCTCCTCTATTCTGCAGATACACTTAGAGGAGCTCTGGAGATACACTTTTTGCCGGCTTGGAATTAATCTTATTTTCATCCTACTTCTTCTTCTTCTTCATCCTCATCCTCATCCTCTTCTTCTTCTTCTGAGGATGAGGATGAAGAAGAAGAAGAAGTAGGATGAAAATAAGATTAATTCCAAGCCGGCAAAAAGTGTATCTGCAGAGCTCCTCTAAGTGTATCAGCAGAGCTCCTCTAAGTGTATCTGCAGAATAGAGGAACTCTGCACATACACTTTTTGCCGGCTTGGAATTATTCTTATTTTCATCCTACTTCTTCTTCTTCTTCTTCATCCTCATCCTTATCCTCAGAAGAAGAAGAAGAGGATGAGGATGAAGAAGAAGAAGAAGAAGAAGAAGAAGAAGAAGTAGGATGAAAATAAGAATAATTCCAAGCCGGCAAAAAGTGTATCTGCAGAGCTCCTCTATTCTGCAGATACACTTAGAGGAGCTCTGCAGATACACTTAGAGGAGCTCTGCAGATACACTTTTTGCCGGCTTGGAATTAATCTTATTTTCATCCTACTTCTTCTTCTTCTTCTTCATCCTCATCCTCTTCTTCTTCTTCTGAGGATGAGGATGAAGAAGAAGAAGTAGGATGAAAATAAGATTAATTCCAAGCCGGCAAAAAGTGTATCTGCAGAGCTCCTCTAAGTGTATCTGCAGAGCTCCTCTAAGTGTATCTGCAGAATAGAGGAACTCTGCACATACACTTTTTTTCCGGCTTGGAATTATTCTTATTTTCATCCTACTTCTTCTTCTTCTTCTTCTTCATCCTCATCCTCATCCTCTTCTTCTTCTTCTGAGGATGAGGATGAGGATGAAGAAAAAGAAGAAGAAGAAGAAGTAGGATGAAAATAAGAATTCCAAACCGGCAAAAAGTGTATGTGCAGAGTTCCTCTATTTCTGACAGTTCTCTGACAGCTTCTTCACATGTACAGCGGTTGAAACATCTGTATCCTAAATGGAAACTAATAGATACAATGTTTCAACCGCTGTACATGTGTTCCTTCTGTCAGAGAACTGTCAGAAATAGCGGAGCTCACTGCAGGGACACTTTTGCCGGCTGATCGGGAAATATTCGATTCGCGCACCCGAAGTAGGCAAAATTTCGGATTCGACGCGAATCGAATATTTCCTGAAATTCGTATCGAATTCCGGTTCGCCTGGTTCGATTCGCTCATCTCTACTTGTAATACTCACTGTGGACCTAATGGGTTAAGCCTCTGCATTGTGTAAAAAGGCTGTTTGATCACATCTTCTCTGATCCTCCCCTTATTTTGTTGTCCCCATCCATCTGCCCTAGTTAGAGCAGCAGTGGCAAGTCTGCACATGCTCTGTTTGTTGTGTATTGCTAGAGAATTTTTTTCAGGTTGGGAGGGTGCATGTGATCGGCATGGAGCCAATCAGCACTGTCCAGACAGAGGTTCAGGAGTTATGCAGCCTCAATAGGACAGTCAGAGGAGAATGAAAACTCCTCCTACAAGATTAACTAGTGCTCAGTCGGACACTGATAGAAGTCACAAGACTGCTATGTACTGGTGATGAGAAAAGGTATTTAGCAGTTTATATTTACAAAAATAATTTCTCTTCCATATTCTGTGTACTGTGGAAGACCAGATATAGTGAATACAGGGTCATCGATTTAGTAGCACTTTAAATTCAAACATGCAAGTCTGGCCATGACAATTGTGAACTCTTCTCCTATTTTCCTATCTCAATGAATGCAGAACTTCCTCTGATTTTGTTGAAGTGGAGGTCATGATTTAATCCACCCTCCTCTCCCCCTCAGCTAATTAGAGGAAGCCTTGTATTCCCTGCTGAAATACAAGGTTTCCTGTGAATGGCTGACACCCAGCCCAACTCAATTTTATTCCAGCAACAGACGGGAAGAAAAATTATTTGAAGAATTCTTCAGATAAATATACCTGAATGTGTTGGTACAAAAGGTGTGGTAGATGTAGTAGGTGTTGTTGTTACAGTGGAACCTGTCAAAAGATAAGAAACATAAAATCAGCTTGTTGTGTAAGCATTTCATCATAACTTGGATTTGCTTAAATACTACCCTTCCTATTACATTCAGATATACAATGTTGGCCATGACCGTTGTGAACTCATTCCTTATCTTTTTATCTCAATCAATACAGGGTTTCCTCTGATTGGTTGAAGTGGAGGTCATGATATAACCCGCTCTCCTCTCCCCCTGAGCTTATTAGAGGAAGCCTTGTATTCACTGATGAAATACATGGCTTCCTGTAAATGGCTGAGTGGCACTCAGTCCAGCTCAATTTTTTTCCAGCAGAAGATGGGAAGTAACATTATTTGAAGAATTCTTCAGATAAATATACCTGAATGCGTTGGTACAAAAGGTGTGGTGGATGTAGTAGGTGATGTTGTTACAGTGGAACCTGGCAAAAGATAAGAAACATAAGATCAGCTTGTTTTGTAAGCATTTTATCACAACTAGGATTTGCTTAAATACTACCCTTCTTATTAAGTTCAAATATACAATGTTGGCCATGACAGTTGTGAACTCTTTCCTTATCTTTTAATCTCAATCAATACAGGGCTTCCTCTGATTGGTTGAAGTGGAAGTCATGACATAATCCGCTCTCCTCTCCCCCTGAGCTAATTAGAGGAAGCCTTGTATTCCCTGCTGAAATTCAAGGCTTCCTGTCAGGGGTGGACTGACAACTCATGGGGCCCCCAGGCAATAGGGGATCATGGGGCCCCTGTGTCCTTGCCCAAACTCAAAAAAGCCAATGAAAAAGGTACCAGAGGCATCTCATGGGGCCCCCTACTGACCCCTGGCCCTCAGGCAGTGCCCGAGCTTCCAAATGGTCAGTCCGCCCCTGCTTCCTGTGAATGGTGGAGTGGCTTTCAGCCCAACTCAATTTTTTTCCAGCAGCAGACGGGAAGAAATATTATTTGAAGAATTGTTCAGATAAATATACCTGAATGTGTTGGTACAAAAGGTGTGGTGGATGTAGTAGGTGTTGTTGTTACAGTGGAACCTTGCAAAAGATAAGAAACATAAGATCAGCTTGTTTTGTAAGCATTTCATCATAACTTGGATTTGCTTAAATACTACCCTTCCTATTACATTCAAATATACAATGTTGACCATGACAGTTGTGAACTCATTCCTTATCTTTTTATCTCAATCAATACAGGGCTTCCTCTGATCGGTTGAAGTGGAGGTCATTACATAATCCGCTCTCCTCTCCCCCGGAGATAATTAAAGGAATCCTTGTATTCACTTATGAAATACAAGGCTTCCTGTGAATGGCTGAGTGGCTCTCAGCCCAACTCAATTTTTTTCCAGCAGCAGATGGGAAAAAACATTATTTGAAGAATTCTTCAGATAAATATACCTGAATGTGTTGGTACAAAAGGTGTGGTAGATGTAGTAGGTGTTGTTGTTATAGTGGAACCTGGCAAAAGATAAGAAACATAAGATCAGCTTGTTTTGTAAGCATTTCATCATAACTTGAATTTGCTTAAATACTACCCTTCCTATTAAGTTCAAATATGCAATGTTGGCCATGACAGTTGTGAACTCATTCCTTATCTTTTTATCTCAATCAGTACAGGGCTTCCTCTGATTGGTTGAAGTGGAGGTCATGACATAATCTGTTCTCCTCCCCCCTGAGCTAATTAGAGGAAGCCTTGTATTCACTGATGAAATACATGGCTTCCTGTGAATGGCGGAGTGGCTCTCAGCCCAACTCAGTTTTTTTTCCAGCAGCAGATGGGAAGAAACATTATTTGAAGAATTCTTCAGATAAATATACCTGGATGCGTCGGTACAAAAGGTGTGGTGGATGTAGTAGGTGTTGTTGGTACAGTAGAACCTGTCAAAAGGTAAGAAACATAAGATCAGCTTGTTTTGTAAGCATTTCATCATAACTTGAATTTGCTTAAATTCTACCCTTCCTATTAAGTTCAAATATGCAATGTTGGCCATGACAGTTGTGAACTCTTTTCCTATCTTTCTATCTCAGAATAAACTTCTAAGCTAGCAGCTATATATAATGGTCACATTGAAAGTGATTCCCATTTCTTTATAGATATTTATGCTTTATCTCGGCAGCACAGTGGCACAGTGATTAGCCTTTCTGCCTTGAAGCAATGGTGTCCAAGCTGCAAATTCCAGACAAGACACTATCTGCACAGAGTTTTGCCTGTTGTGTGGGTTTCCCCCTTACGCTCCATGCTGGTAATTTATGTGACTGCTGTCTATGTTCACCCTAGTATACAGTATATGCTTACGAAATAGAGACATTAGGGTGTAATCTCCTTGAGAGCAGAGACTAAATTCCCTTTTTCTTGCATAGTTATATTGGTCCAGCTTGAACCAGGGTAAATAAACATATTCCATACCTAACATATCCCTGCGGAAGTAGATAACCAATTTAGTGGTCACCTCTACTATAGTGATCCTCGCTGTCTTCCAAGTCCTGTACAGCCTCCCTGTCTCTCACTCAGACATGTACACCATTCAGAGAACGTCTTTTATTTTTCTCTATAGATGAAAAGTGTTTCTTTGATTGAACAAGGTGGAGAGACAGGAAGTTATGATCTCTACATTGTCCAGTCAGAGAATAGTTTGTGTTCACTGAGAAAAATACAAGGTGCTCTATGAATGCTGTCCACGCTGAACAGACATCATTTTGTGGTGATTATGCAGTAGAGTAGCTTGCTTGCATGGATCCCGGAAGACAGCGAGGATCACAGAAGTAGCGTTAGCCACTACAGTGATTCTCTGCTTCCACAGGGATCAGTCAAGTTTGGAATTTGTATACTTACATGATCCAAGGTGAACCAGTGTAACTATGCAAGACAAAAAAAAAACTAAAGAATATTACTTAGAATTCAGCTTTAAATAAAGTCTACATTGAGGAATGGTGGAGGCTGCTATTGCTGACCATTCCATTTAAAAATACTGGTGCTTGATTGTCATGCTTGTAGAAGAAATTATGTTGGAAGGAATACTATGGTAGAGTAATTAGTAGACATTAACTTTTTTGGTAATTGGGCAGACAGTATTACTCTTAAATACCTAAACATATGAAATGTAACTAAAAAACAAAACTTGTTTTCTTTTTCATTTTGGATAGACTAAGTGAGAAAGATAAACGCTGTCCAGTTTTTTAAAAAAATCTGTGTCTTATAGGGGAAATTTACTTTCACCCTGTCCCATAGCCAAAACAGGAAGTGAGAAGAAATCCCTCTAAAGTGAGGGAATCCCAGCATGTCTCCAGTACCACAAGAACTAGCATCCCTATTGGAAGATTTCTCCTCTATTTGTGTTCTGGTGTTAGTCCAGAATTTTGGATTTTCTTTTACTTTCATCTTCAATGACAACAGTAAACAAGACAAATAGAGAGGGTGACTCTCCCTAAAAGGGGACAGACAGCAATACAAACTGACAAGTGTTCTAATCCCTCTCTACTCTAAACAAAACTGCTTTTCATTACACTTTAAAGCAGCAGTTGATTTAAAGGTATTACTGCTTGCAGATGTAGGTGGTGTACCAGAAACTGTGGAGTCTTCAATACTATCTGTAGCAGTTGGATGTTCTGTTGGAGGAATTGCTGTGCTCCTTGTTGTTGCAGTAGAGCTCACTGTCCCAGTATCAATGGTAGTGGTTGTAGAAGTTGTTGATTGCGCTGATGGGGTAACTTCTGTGGTGTGTGTTGCAGAAGAAATCATGGTAGCAGAAGATGTTGTGTGTTCCGGTGTAAGGGGTACTGTTGTATATGGAATAGAATATACTTAAGAAATGTATTGATCATTAGGCTGATGGTATTACTACTAAATATTTAAGCCAATACAGTTCTAAGTTTACGTCTAACCTTCATAATAGAACATATTTTATTCACATTTAGTTTGAAACACACACATTCAAACTATTTGGGTAAATTTACTAAAGGAGTTGAGCAGTATCACGCTTTCATATATTGTAGCTGTGCTGACTTAAAATACCTAATAATGTACAGGTTAAACAATAAAGAAGAATTTACTTTTTACATGAGTGGATGACTTAAGTCAAATCAGCCTTATCATATTGTATCTGATTAAGATCCTAGACAACAAATTAGTCTTTCTTCTGAATTTATAAAAACAATTTCATGTGGGGCTTTTTTTAGGCATATGCAAACTGAGCAATTATCTAGAGCCCTTTTCAGCCAGAGAGGATACCAAAGTCTATTGCTATGCTCCCAAAACCTGAAAACACTTCTGTTCAATTCCATGCTGCTGGCTTACCCCCATTATTGATGAGGCAACACATTTACATCCTTAAAGCGGAGTTCCACCTAAAAGGGGAAGTTACGTTTTCAAGATTGGTCCCCCACTCCCCATTAAGGATTGGCACCTTTAGGGAGCAGGTACCCGAAATTGACAGGTACTCGCTCCCACTTCCGCTGTGATCGCCTAGGCGATCGGAAGCAGAAGTTGTCCTCCTACCCTCCCTTCCCGTTGTGGGACACGTGACAGGTCCCAGAAGATGATGAGGCCATTCAGGAAGCGCAGCACTACTTGCGCATGCGCAGTGGGCACCCAGCTGTAAAGCTGCAAGCTGTCACAGCCGGGTGCCCACTCTGAAGATGCCGGAGACTTAAATACAGGACAGCCGGTTAAATGGGCTGCAGCGGGGGCACTGCAGGATTGTGGGGCAGGTGAGTGTCTGTTTTTTAAAAGACAGCAGCTACAGTTTTTGTAGCTGCTGACTTTTATTTTTTTACAGTGTGAGTGAAACTCCACTTTAAGTTTTTCAATTCCAGTGGTAATTAAAGCCTTTGTTATCAAAATAAACTTTCCCTGTGATCTGTATTCACTATGACTGGTTAGTTATGGTGATCATGTGATTGTCAACCCCACAAAATGGTTATTGATCAACCCCCCAACAGCACTTTACATTGATTAATTTGCCTTTAACATTGCCCTCTAGACCTGTACTACTTTAGTTATCACAACTAGATGTCCCATGCCCAACACTTAGCTGCTTTGTTATCAAAATCACCCTGAAAAATCTGAATAGATAGAAATCATTTGAAGAATCCTGTAATGTTGGACAAATATTAGGCTACCCGATTTGTGTTAAGGAGACAAGACCGAGAAAAATGTTTTGCACTTCT
The DNA here is from genome assembly GCF_062004578.1 of Staurois parvus. Classification (NCBI taxonomy): domain Eukaryota; kingdom Metazoa; phylum Chordata; class Amphibia; order Anura; family Ranidae; genus Staurois; species Staurois parvus. The sequence goes on from NW_028318546.1 coordinate 1,972,994, forward strand.
GTTACAAAACTATATATTTTTTAACTATTGATATTAACATTGTGAATATACTAATGCTCAGATTTCAAATGTATAATGCTGCAACTTGTTGAGAATATAAATAGAGTAATTTTTATATGAGTAATGCAAATAGGGTAATGCAAATTTCCACTGAGAAAGGCAGAACCCTATTTTAAATTCCTCACAAAGAGGTGTATGGTGAGGAGGACTCATTTGATTTGTATAATGTGCTTGCATCTCTACACTATACTACATATGTCGCACAATTTTGCCCTTTCAATGGTGCCTTGCCAGCTTGGGTATTTCTGGCTGCTGATCTAGATTCAGGGATGGGCTTGTACAGATAGGCATTCTGTAATCATCTTATAATGACTAAAATTACTAAATTATTAAAATAAAAAGAATTATGATAAAAGCCTATATATTTATATGGCAATGGTGCAATTATATTTAGTATCAGCATTGGGAGCAAAGACTATAGCTGTCTAGCCCAGTGAATAAACAGCAATATGTCACACTTGATCCAGCACTTTTTTTCCCTATGTACGAATTACTCAATTAATTCTTTATCTTTAAGATAATTCTTTATCTTTAAAGACTAGTGCACCTGTTTCTCTGCATTTGAGGCAACATGTCAGTCCACTAGATACTGGACTCCCTGTGTCTCCTGAAGCTTGTATCCAATTTCTTGAGGATCCCTGTGACCCACTATTTCTGCCTAAATTCCTGTTTCCAGTGTTGCCTTTTTGCTTTATTCTGGTGTTTATCTCCCGAGGCTTCGCATGTGCCTGTACTCTTGCACATTGTCCATTCTGAGAGATTCCCTTATTTCCAGTCACTACAGATGTGCTTGTCTGAGCTGCCGGCATCATCACACCTGTATATTCTTCCAACATTTTTGTTCTTGTGTACCTTGAACTTTCCTCATGAACCTGCTTTCTTTGTGCAATAGTCTGCTTTGTGAATTCTGAACCTCAGTGCTCTGATGGACTTCTCCTCTGTGAGCCAGAGAATCATGAACCCCAGTGCTTATAGAGATTTTTATTACTCTTCCTGTGTTCCTACTGCCCAGTGCCTCAGTACTACAAATTACTTTCTCTTCTGTTCCTGTGTTCCCAGTGTCCTTGCCCTGCAAAATACTTTCCCTCCTGATCCAGTACATCTCAGGGACTCTTAGTCTTCATAGTATCTAGTCAACTGTAGCCTGCACAGGTGTGTTTGAGGGCTACCACTTTGAGAGCTGCCCTGCAGCAAACCCCATTAACCCTTGTGGGGTGCTCTGGCAAATATCAAGCAAGCACTAGACTCTGAGCCTCAAGAACACCTTTGTCAAATGTGCAGACATCCTAATCCCTGCTTCTCTAACTATTTCTGTGCCTGGCATCCGAAAAACCTCAGGGTCTTCATTCCTTGTGAGTACAGTCCCTTGAAATCTACCTACTTGAACCAGGCAAGGTTATACTTATGTGTGGATTTCTAAACTTTTACCATCTTGAGAGACATACCCCGAAAGCTTGTCCTCAAAATTGTATGTTAGTGCAAATAAAAAAGTATCACGAACAGTACTCAATTATTAAACTTTACCAAAAAGTGTTTTGACCCATTAACCTCTGAATTAATATTGGAATGCTAGCACACTTATGCTGTGGCACTCTGATGATATTCCTTGAGCACTGGATATGTGCACTTTAAATGGGGTGAAAGTATGTAAAACACTGATAACTGATAAGGTGTTCAGAGAGCACTACATATACCTGACACTATAGGTTAATTTACCTGAAACAGTAGGTGCTGTGGTGGTGGAGGCAGTTGTTGGAAGAGTAGTAGTAGTAGTAATTGGTGTAGTAAATGTCATAGGTGGTGTTGTTGGTGGTCTGTTTGGATCTGTAAAAATTTGAACATTATTTTTGCTGTTATATATTGAGAATTTTACTGCAATATAAATGTAATTAAAAAAGATTTTACAGACTTACCACAAATAGTATTATTTATCCAGTCAACCAATATAATACCCAACTCTTCGCAAGCTTTAGCATAGGATTCCAGGACACCACAAAGTAGATCATCATTTCCTCCTGTGACACACTGATCGAAGATACAACTCTCAAAGTACTGGTGTGGACGTACAAAAGGATGACAAGGGCTGAACGGTCCATCACTTTGTCTAATGATCCAGCATTTTTTCACTGCTTCTTGTTGTACAGAAGGAGGACAGAGAGGAGGAGGTGGTGGAGTAGAATCACATCTTAAAAACAAAATATATATTTAGGTCATACATTTATTCAGTGAAATGATCTTTTATCTTTAAACATGAATAGAGAGAATGAAATTGAGAGTTTTCTTTGTATTAAATGTCTGAGAACATTGAGGAATTTCTGCAAAATGTCCCTTTTTTGGCAAAATGCATTGGAGCCATGGGGAAGATAAAATAAGGATGGTTTTGAATTTTTGAAGGTTTCAATGAGTTACAGCCACAATCTCTGTTTATGCAAGATAGAAAAAAATCATCAGCCCCTCATTAGCCTCATTATGTTACGCTTTTTTACAGAAAGAAGAAAACTGTTACAAAAAAAAAATTAGTAAGAAAATATAATGAATAAACTAAACTACCCAAAATACTAAAAAAAAAATCTCAATAAGCAAAACTGAGCACTTTTACTTCACAAAACAAACCCTCATTAGCCTCATTATTTTATGTTTTTTTCACAGAAAGAAACACTGTGATAAAAAACAACAGAAAAACTCATATAAAAGAAACCGAATCACCTTAAACACTAATAAAATATATTTCAAACTAAATTGATAATTTCCACTTAATAACATATCACCTTCAGTGAGATCTGTATTTTTATGGAAAGCTCAATTTTTTCAAAGTCATTTAATTTATCCCATGAGCAGTGACTCTTAATGAGGAGAAGATTAGTGAGTGAATTAGAATAAACATATTTAAAAGTTTCTAGTAAATTACTAATTAAATAATAGAACTTTCCAACTAGGTTGCTCTGGTCATGTATGAGAGCAAGACTTAAGACCAGCATCAATCAAATTATTTTTGCTTCAGAACTGCTTTTTTCCCCAAACAAGTCTTTGGGAATGCAATAGCAGCTGAATGAGGTCAAGTGTAGGTCAACTGCACCTGCAATGAATTCTGAATGGTCTCAGAAGTATCTCAAACTGATGTCAAAAGCATTTGTTCATCAAAGCCCATCAAGACAGGGCCTTAGGCCACATTATTTCTTCAAGTAACTATTCAGATACTTACGGCCATCCATCATCAGGGACTCTCCAGCTGTTTCCAAAGTCATTGACGTTAGTTACAATGCTGCCATCAGGAGTCATAAAGTCATCATGGCGGTTATCATTATATGTTCCACACAAACCACATAATGCTTCTTTGTAGTTTTCTTTGACTTTCACAAACAGCTCATGATCACCATTAAACTGAACTTCAAGTCCAAAGTTGGTACTAACGGTAACATAATGGCCACTCTGTGTAATACTTATACCTGACACATAAGCAGGAAGTGTGACAATTGCATTGTTAACCTGACAAAAAAAATGTAGTAAATTAGACAAAATTTATATTAAAAAGACAATGTAAATATAAATATTGTATCAAAAGGGAGGATCTGAATTAAAGCATTGTTGTCACACTCATCTGTTCCACGCTCTAGCAACAGGTTCCCTAAAAGGGGTAATTGATGTGCAGCCAATTAGCAGCCACCGATGCCTTAGGCAATTCGAGGCCAGACCCTAATTACAGAGCCATCATTTGGGCTGTTAGGAGTTTAAGCAATGCATCTCCAGTGTTCTTAGTGTTCCTGATTCCAGTGATCCTCTGTGACTTCTTGTTAATTTTAGTTGGATACCTGCAACAAGTACCTGCATGATTAACTGTGTATTCCACTAAGTAACTTGCATCCGAGCATTTGTGTGATTGTCTGTGCGCTCCACCCTGTGACCAGCATATGACTATCTGTGACTTTCCTTTGTCCCCCAGCATGCATGCAGTCTTCCTTCACCTCTGTGACTCCCTGTGTATCTCAGCCAGCAACCAGCATCTCAGCACCTGTGTGATTCCATGTGTGTTCTAACCAGCAACTTGTTGCCAGTACCTGTGTGATTCTCCGAGCACTCCAACCTGCATCCAGTCTGTATACATCTGTGTATAGACAATTCCTCTGAGAACAGAATCCCATAGCTAGAGATGTGTTACATTTATTCATAGTGAGCCCAGCACCCCTGTGCTACAAGAGGCTCATCTTGGTATACCACTACTTGTTCTCTGGTAGGGCGGCAATCTGGTAGTTGTCAGTTGCAAACCCCTCACCTTTTGGGGGGTGCTGTGGTGAAGAAAAGGTGGCTTCTTAGACCCTGCTCTTCTGCTCTTCTATGGGCTCTCACCTTCCCTGAATGAAGGCACACTGACCCCATTCCCTTCATTGTTATCAGATATCCGGTCTCTGCTGTGTTCTTTGCCTCTCTGTGACTCCTCAAGGCTCTCTGTGACACTTCTGTAGCCTACACCCCCACCTAACCCCAGCTGTGACTACCAAGTTCTGTTCAGTCTGTCTGCCCCTGGTGGGAATTGATTCCCCATTCATGACAATTGTTCTCTTTACTACAATGTTTTTTTAATGATCCAACCAATCCAATAAACATGACAAGTTCATTGGGTATTGTGACATTTTACTGCTGAACGATGAGGCATTCTACTATATGTAAGCAATCAATTAAAATCCTAAAAGGTAACAGATAATGTTAAAGCTGAACTCCAGGCAGTTATAAAGGCACAAATTAATGCAGCTCTGTAATAATTACTGCCTAATTCAGTTTACTTTAATAAATGCAAGTAGTGTACATTCTTGAATTTAACTTGGTAGCATGTCTTTGCATTCTACTTCTCCAGTTTGTGAGTTTTGTAACATATTAGCCATTAATTATTACCAAACGTTTGCTAAGTTTTTAATATCCCTTCTAAAGGCTATACGGAATTCTCTATATTCCATAAAGGCAGAGGAAGAAAGGTACTGAAATCTTGAATCTTTAATACCAAGTTAGTCAATAAAAGGTATCACTTAAACTACACATTTTCTGCATTATTTTGTAAGGGTAACCTGTATCCTGTGCAGAATATTCCATTACTGTGGAACAGTGGAAGAGAGCATTAAAAAATCATAAGATAAAGTAAATGAAAAAGTAGAACAGAACTCTAGACATCTACAAAATCCAGGAAAAAGAATAACCATACTGACTCGTACATAAAACTATTTTTCCATATACTGTATTTATATATATATATACATGATTTTTTTTAGCAATACCTACATGCACAATGTTGTTCTTTTCAATGAAGATCTCTATTCCATCCACAGTAATGTTGACTGAGTTAATGGCGGTCCAGCTTGGGTTACCTCTGTGCTCATTACGTGTGATAACACTAAAGCTGTGGGAAGTATTAGCACATGTTTCAGTCACGGTGTAAGTGCAAGATCCCTGGAAGTGGTGGACTGTGCCATCAAATGTTGTATAATGAGGATCTCCATAGATGTGGCAGATTGCTGTGCTTGGTGGGTAGCAGCCCAGCAACCCATCTTGAACTTTGCAAATTTCATCTCCAGTACAAGACATTGGATCACAAGTTAGGTTGTTCTCTCCCATGCATGTACATACACTCTCACAGTTCTCTGTTATGAATATTTCTCCCTCCTGCAAATGACCAAGACAAGTTGTGATGCAAGAAATACTGGTACAGAGATTGAAAATACTGACATAGATTCTTTCACCCCTCTTACCATGTAATAAATGTCATTGTAAAAGCAGCCACATTGTGACTCAGGGACACAGGTTCCTCCACTGATGACATAACCCGAATCACATTCACATCCTTCGGAACATGGCAGGCTGCAGTTCTCTGGTGGTTGTTGCTCTAGACATGTGGCCGGACAGGCAGATGCACAGGTACTAAAGTGACTGTTTTCAGGGCAGTCAGGTGCTAAAATGAAAACATTTGATTTACAATACAATTGTTATGAATCATGATTCTAAGTTATTTACAGTTTCTCCAAATAAATTGCAAATTATAGTGGATCATCTACACATACAGAAGATATATATAAAATTGTTAATTCTGTTCACATTAATGTAGTGGATTGTATTATTATAGCAATTTAAAAAATACATTTTATAAAGAGAAAGAAATATACCAGAGAGATATGTATACTGAGATTGAAAAGACATAGCAATATTTTGCCATAGTTTACCAAGAATAATGCATCTTGATGCACTCTATATAAGGGATAACTAAAGATAATATAAAAAATGCAACAAGATATACTTACCACAGAAAGTACTGTTTCTCCAACTGATGGGTATACCTTCCTTCTGACAAGCATCTGCATATGCTGATAACAAGCTACACAGAGCATTTTGATCTCCATCCAAAGCACACAAGTCAAAGATGCAGCTGTCAAAGAAACCTCCTGGACTGATGACAGAATTGCAAACATGGAAAGGGCCATCTTTACTTATCAGCAAACCACAGAATGCATCACTCTTGTACAACTCCTCTTTTCCTGGTAGACAAGATGGAGGAGGTGGAGGAGGTGTATCAGCCAGATTACAAAGTGGATCATCATCCTCAACTATCCAGCTCTGTCCAAGTTGTTCAGAGTTCTTGGCTTGTTCTCCATTTGGCATCATGTAATCATCTGATTTGCGATTGTTGAAGTTACCGCACATTCCACATGTCAGTTTGGCAAAGTTGCTAGGAACTTTTACTTCTACATTGGTGTCTACATCATAAGAGACAGTAAGCCTGAAATCTGTCTGCAGACTAACATACTTTCCAGTCCAAGTCACACTCACTGCTCCACCCACTAAATTTATAGGAAGTGAAGTCCAGATAGAATTGACCTAAATATAAGGTAAGTGTATTAGTTGTGAATTAGTACTACAAAACATTTGAAAACATCAGATAGGATACAAATAAATATTCATACTAACCAAAACACGATCTTTCTCATTTTTCATGATTTTGATTTTCAGGCCATAAACCTCAATGAGAACGTGTTTCACAAAAGACACCTTGGGATCTCCACGGTGTTCATTCTTTGCTTCAATGTTGAAGTAATATGGAGAGGAAGATGAACTGTTGCAGAGTTTGGCAAGAGTGTAAGTGCATAGACCCATGAAGTCATGATTGAGTCTGTCGAATGTATCATAATGTGGATCATTATGAACTCTACAAACTCCATATGTGAAGTAATGGCAGCCAGGAACACCATTTGATATTCCACAATACTGGTTACTGGGACATGTATCACTGTTACATACTAATCCACTTCCAGGTGAAGGGCATCTGCACTTTGTAGAGCAAGTGTCATCTGTCCAGAATTCATTGCCAACAGGATAGTACTTGTCATCATCCCAACATCCACATTTGTCATTTGGAACACATTTGGTTCCATAAAGGATATATCCGGGATCACAGATACAAGACTCAGTGCAGGGCAGAGTACATGTGGATGGAGCTCCAGGATTGACACAGGTAGCTGGACAGGCAGTTCCACAATGCTCATAGTGGCTGTTTGGTGGACATTTTGGTTCTGTGGAAGATCAAATAAGATTATTTACTTTCAAATATCACTTGAATGGTTTATCTTTGTTCATGAATGTTTAAATATTTTTACTCGTGAGACCCATTTAACTCAAAATTACAGATTGCCAACTGTCAACAACCAACAGCCTGTATAAAGGATATAACACACTGCTATCTAAGCCATGTACCTACCTATCTATCTATCTATCTATCTATCTATCTATCTTAGTCCAATCTATTCCTGAATATACTACACAAGGTATTCATTTATCTGGAACATGAGCTTACATCATTGAAGTGTACCCAAATGCATATGTTTCCAGTCTCAGAAACCCAGATTACGCTTTCTGATATTTTACTAGTTTGTGATCTAACAATACACTGTATCTCTCTTTTTAAAAATACACTGACAACTTTTAGTAATAAATAAGTATTTCATAGCTTAAAAGACAGATATTTAAAATTTTGTTTTAAATACTCAGGAAAGAATAATATTTACCACAGAAAGTGTTATTTCTCCAAGATTCAATGGTGACTCCACTGGCTTGACAGATCTCTGCATAAGCTTCAAGACTATTACATAGAATGTCTGGATTAAGTGTTGTTTCACACAAGTCATATACACAGTTATTGAAGTAAATAGTTGGGTCTATAACATTGTGGCAATTTTTAAATGGTCCATTCTTGTCAGTTATCAGTCCACAGAAACTATTGCTGATAATAGTGTTTTTCTCATCATCAGTACAATTTGGCTGAATATCTACTCCTGGTGTACATCTGTAATATAAGTTGGTGTGTTGTTAAAATTAGACACATGAGAAAATACTGCATACAAAATATAGCAAAGAGAACCCATTTTACAAATCTTACCTTGTGTCGTTGTCCACTTGCCAGCTGTTACCAAGATTTGTTGAGTCCGGTTCTAGTTGACCATCAGGATTTAAGAAGTCATCGGCTGCATTTCCATTGAAGTTACCACAAAGTCCACAAATTTTGCCAGAGTAGATACCTGGAATTGTCACCTGTACTCTGTGGTTACCATCAAATTTCACTATTAGTCCAAAGCCTGTTGTTACCACTACATTAGATCCGCTTATAAATACATCAATTTCAGGTTCAAGATGAATTGGTAAGGTCACTGTTTGGCCATCCACCTGTAAACACACAAATGTTATAGCTTTCCCTTTAAAGGTCACCCTACTCCAAATGTAATTGAGAGAGCACTAGATTTATTTTACTAAAGGAAAATAATGTACTGAGATTGGTAGAGAATCTAAATTTTAAGAAGAAAATCAGTTTCAATCCGAGTGTCACAGACATGGATAAAAATATGTTATAGTCACTAATGAAATGCAGATTTATGTGATGAATAAAAGCTAAATAAAATATGTCCCATAGTAAAAGGTTTACAATTACTGTCCACTATACCACTATAAATTATTGTGCTTGACTGACCTTGACCACTCTGTTTTGATCCAGTGTAATTCTGTATCCATGAACATCTACATTCACATACTTGACGTAGGACACCCTGGTGTTGCCATGTCTGTGCTCATTTGCAGCTTCCACATTGAAAACAGTCAGATTACCATCATCTTCACAGAGTTTGGACAATGTGTATGTGCAAGTGCCCATGAAATGGTGAACTTGATTATCAAAGGTATAGTAATGAGGATCTCCATTTACTTCACACATACCTTAATGGAAGACAAAAACAAAGACCTGGTATTTATAGGTTTATTTGAAATAAATTGGAGGCTCACCATATTGTAATTTGATTACTATAAATAATTAATGTCATTATAAGATTCGGAATTTATAACTGCATTCCCCAGTTTGCTTTTATTATTTTTCAGGGGAAACAATTTGCAATAAAATATCACAATGTCAATGAGTGGAAATCATTTTAGAGAGCATTTGCCCTAATTTTTTGTTGTTGTTTATCAATTAAGTTTTTTATTGAATTTTCCACAATACCAAAGGGACTAGAAAAGTCACTAGCATATGTTCATAAAGACTGAATTACATACGCAAGACCCAAACATAGACAAAAAAATACTTATCAGAGATTATTTAGTGTGTATCGCTAAAAATTAATTTTGAAAAATGACTTTTTTTATGATTGCAGCTTCCGTGACAATATCCATAGATTACAAAGAAGGAATTGTCCCTTTAATATATTGTTTAATGCAGGGCTTAAAATTTCAAGTCCTGAGCTACTAGCAGGCCTTAAGAGTTACTCGCCACCAGTTGCTCCACCCAACTGCTACCCTGCCACGCCCCTAATCCCTCCCCTAAACACGCCCTTGTAAATTCTCTCATTAAATGACACTGTTAAATGTTTTATGCAGAATACAGTTACAGAAATAAATATATACCCTCCTTCACCCCCCCCCCATAGCCATGTCCTCTACCCCCTTTAAAAAAAAAAGAAAGGGGGGTGAGAGAGAAAGGCTGAGAGAAAAAGAGGGGGGAAGGGGGCAAAAAAGGGGTGATTGGTATTTCTGTTACTCACAATTATGGCACCATCCCCCCATAATTTGAGGTTATAATGAGCAGAGTACACAACCCCCCTCTTAGAACACATGGTCTCTGCTATGGTACAATGCGCCCCCCCCAGAACACACATGGGCCCCCTGCTACATAAAGTGAATACAGAGCCCCCAACACCACCACATACACACATACATACATATACAGACACACACACACATAGATACATACATGCATACAGACACACACATACACAGAGACACACATAAAGACTCACACACATACACAGACACATATATACAGACACACATACATACAGACACACACATACAGACTCACACACACATACACAGACACACACATACAGACACACACACACACATACAGACACACACACACACATATACAAACACATAAACACACACACACGTCTCCCCTCTGGCTCTCTCAGCCTGTCACACTCCATTTCTCAGCACTCCTGTCACAGACTGTTCTCCCCCTTCCTCCCACTGTTCCATGCTGAGTGCTCACCAGTCTGTGGATTCTTCTTCTCCTTGGGCTCTGTCAGTCACTCTCTCCTCTCACTGGACCGGACTCATAGCACGCTTGCACAATCCACCCTGCAGCCCCTCCCCATGCTTTCAGGAGCCTGTCATAGGACCTCCTAAGGACTCTGGGCCCTTGGGTAGTGTGTGAGTGCTTAATGCCTGAAAGGTTATTCCGCCTCTGGTGCCGGCATTCCACTCCATATCTATCGGCTGTTTGATTGATCTGGCCCTTGCCCCCATGTTATTTCCACTCACGAAATGCGAGCAGGCGAGTGGAAATTTCAAGACCTGGTTTAATGTATAATACATGTGCTATACTGTTAGTAGAAGAATGCATGAATGGTTTATGTTATTTCTGTCAGGTTTTTTAAATAAAAAATATATCCTAATCACTTCTAAATAATTTAGGAGACTTAATATATACACATAGGGGTCTATTTATAAATGTTTTTACAAGACTTACACATTTTTCATTTTTGCAATTGGAATAATTTGTGAATCCTGGGCGAAAGTTGTGTTAATCTTGTGTGTAAAGAGTTATAAATAAACTCTTTAAAAAACAGTTTTTCACAATATGTATGCTGATGTGGTTAAGAATATTTTTACAACTCGTTGCTTTTACGAAACCCCCCCCCCCCCCCCACAAAGGATGAAACCAATAAATCGAAAGCCCAGATTAATTTACAGACAGAACCAATAATTTCAAAGAAAATAAACAATGAAAGTGGAGGTACAAAATCTACCTGATTCTGGTGGCACAAATGGTGTAGTTGTCGTGGTAATTGCTGTTGTGATTGAACCTGTTAAAACAAATGAATCCAGTTATAAAACTGAAAAGTTTTTTTGCTTGTGTTAACTTCAGAAAATTGCAATTATTTGGTAACTTGCTACACAATGTCAGTAACAGCATAGCAACTATACCATACGTCTTTACATAAAGCCACAATACCTAGCTGAATTGGGGGTATGAGCCACATCTAGCAAGTAACTGGACACAGTGCAAGTTGTTTAACCTCCTAAGTTTACTATGAATAAATAAAACTGATTTTTCCTCAGAGACAATGCATATCATCTGAACTCAAAGACAATGCACTCTGGTTTTATAAAAAAAAAAAAAAAACACAAAAACATTTCTTTATTGCAGTGCTAAAACTGACTAAATACATATTACAATAATGAATTATTGTATAAGTAACTGTGCTATGTTGCAGGCAGTTTTCGTACTGACCTGGGTTAAATTTTTAAACACTTTCTCATTAAGAGTAAGTTATGATTTGCACTGTAGTATTACATTTGAATTGACATCCCGCTCAGTTGCTGCCACTACCCCTGCTCTGATTAATTGACAGTGGCTCTCCCTGCTCTCCTACACATTATTCACTCCTCTTCCTTAGACATGCCCTTTCCATTGGGAAAAGAGGGAGGAAAACAGTATGTGTAATCATATGACTGCTTATTAACACTACAAAATTAAGGCATACAAACAATTATTTAAAAAAAATGTTAATTATACCACTAAAATGATTTTTGAATGTGAATTTAAATTTGATCGTGTGACTTCACCCATTCTTTAACTAATGTTTACATGTTAATGTTGGATCAGACATACCTCTAGGAGTTGTAATAGTAGTTGTAGCTGGCAACACTGATGTGGTAGAAGATGATGTTTGCAAAGGACCTGTGGTTTCTGAGTGAACTGTTAGTGCAGAAGAGGTGATACTTATGGTTTCAGGATGGCCTAATGTTGTGGTGGATGTTGGAGAAATTGTAGTACTAGCTGAAGGCCCAGGTGTGATTTTTGTGATTGTTGTACTGGTCAAAGCAGTTCCTATTGGTGAACCAGTTGTGGATGTTAAAGAAGGAGTAGGCATAGAGATGGTTGAACTCTCTGATGTAATACCAGCTGTTGGCTTAGAAGTGGTGGTACCTGATGTAGTAGTTCTTGTTCCAAAAGCTGTGGTGCTTGAAGTACTAGTGAAAATGGTGCCTTTTGTTGAATCAGTTGTGGAAGTTGAAGTAAGGACTGTCGTGGTCCCTGAAGTTAATGTTGATCTTGATGTACTGGTAGGCTTTGAAATGGTTGCACTTTCTGAAATAATACCAGCTGTTTGCTGGGAAGTGGTGGTCTCTGGGGTAGTATGTATAGTTCCCAAAGGTGCGGTGCTTGAACTACTAGTCAAAGTTGTTCCTTCTGTTGAATCAGCTGTGGAAGTTGAAGTATGGACTGTTGTTGTCTCTGTAGATGATGTTGGTCTTGATGTACTGGTAGGCTTTGAAATGGTTGTACTTCCTGAAGTAATACCAGCTGTTGGCGTAGAAGTGGTGGTACCTAATGTAGTAGTTCTTGTTCCCAAAGCTGTGGTGCTTGAAGTACTTGTCAAAGTTGTTCTTTTTGTTGAATCAGTTGTGGAAGTTGAAGTATGGACTGTTGTGGTCCCTGTAGATGATGTTGGTCTTGATGTACTGGTAGGCTTTGAAATGGTTGTACTTCCTGAAGTAATACCAGCTGTTGGCGTAGAAGTGGTGGTACCTGATGTAGTAGTTCTTGTTCCCAAAGCTGTGGTGCTTGAAGTACTAGTGAAAATGGTGCCTTCTGTTGAATCAGTTGTGGAAGTTGAAGTATGGACTGTTGTGGTCCCTGTAGATGATGTTGGTCTTGATGTACTGGTAGGCTTTGAAATGGTTGTACTTCCTGAAGTAATACCAGCTGTTGGCATAGATGTGGTGGTACCTGATGTAGTAGTTCTTGTTCCCAAAGCTGTGGTGCTTGAAATACTAGTGAAAATGGTGCCTTCTGTTGAATCAGTTGTGGAAGTTGAAATAAGGACTGTCGTGGTCCCTAGGGATGATGTTGATCTTGATGTACTGGTAGGCTTTGAAATGGTTGTACTTTCTGAAATAATACCAGCTGTTTGCTTTGAAGTGGTGGTCCCTGGAGTAGCAGTTATTGTTCCCAAAGGTGTGGTGCTTGAAGTACTAGTCAAAGGTGTGCCTGTTGTTGTTGAGCCAGTAGTGGATGTTGAAGAAAGAGTTGTGGTCACTGAAGATGTTGATCTTGATGTACTGGTAGGCACTGAGATGGTTGAACCTTCTGAAGTAATACCAGCTGTCTGCTGTGATGTGGTGGTCCCTAAAGAGCTTGTGGTACTTGAAGCTGTGGGAGTCAATCAAGAATGTAATTTATCTATACACTTAAAAATTTAGCTTTTCATCTGAGGTATTTATGTGCAATATCTATCTATCTATCTATCTATCTATCTATCTATCTATCTATCTATCTATCTATCTATCTATCTATTCTGAGCCCATGCAAAAAACCTTTCAGTACTAGCGGCACCTGCAAAGTTTCTTCTTGTAGATCTTTTATGGTGCTCTGCCCAGATACACTAGGGAGACAGTACCAAACTGAGTTCAAGTGATACAAATTTACTAAAAGTCAGATTTGAATAACGTTTATTGTGTTGCATTGTCATGTAAGTATGCATTGCTTTCAATTTTTGCTCAAGACTATGTATAATACCAAAATAAATTGATGCATTATAAATAAAAACCAACACTTTAAAATTAGCAACATATTTACCAGATGATAATGATGGTGTTGATGCAACGGGGGTAGGCACTGTAGAAATTGTTGTTGGTCTTGAGGTAGAGATGGTAGAAACAGCAACAGAAGAAATTGGATTGGAACTAGTGGTAGATGTTGTAATGGAAGTAGAACCAGTAGAAGATAGAGTAGATGTAGAATAAGTAGAAGTTGGAGTTGAAGTAGAAATAGTAGAAGCTGAAGGAGAAGTTGTAGTAGCAGATGGGATGACAGTAACAATAGGAGTAGTGCTGGTAGATGTTGTGATGATAGTTGATGACACAGTTGAACCTATAGTTACAAAGACAAATTGTCTAATAGTTACTTAAAAACAGATATTTTATTACATATTAATTTTAAATAAACACCTGCTTATGACAAAATATCAAAGCTGTTTTAGAATAAAACAAAGGATATTCTGTTACTTAAAACCTCAGGAAAATCATAATTTATGAAGAAATACATTTTACTGTACATGTGTCAGCTGTCATACACATCTACCTGCTGTCAGGATCATAGGACACAGACCTATCCAAATGTAAAAGTGAAACTGTCTGTACAGAATTCTCCACAGGAATAAACAATGGGGCCCAGATATGCTGATACTATAGGATAACTATTAAAGCTAGAGGATTCTGAGTTTCTGTCATAAGTCAACAGCCCAAGACCTCCTGCTCTCTAGCTTCTTTGTCTTTGCCTCCCATGCTTACTTCCTGGACTTCCCCAGAGCCTCTCCCACTCTCTACCTCAATCTGTCTGGCTAAGTCCTACTCTATCCACCTTTAGGCGATCCCTGAAATTTCTTCAGGGAAGCCTATCTCACCTCTCCCTAACAACTGAACTTTTAATCCCATTGTAAAGGCTTTTGCTTCTAAAATGCAATGGTGCAATAGTATTACATAGAGCAGCCCCAAACCTCCTCTTCTGGGGTTCCCTGCCAGAACTCTTGGCTCCTCCTCTTCTTTGTGTGCCCTCATAGCAAGCCACTTGCAATGAGGGCACACCTGTGGGCTCAATCACGAGCCAGGCTGTGTGTCTATATATCTATTGGCACACACAGCACAGTTCAGCCCCCCCCCCACTTTCTCCTCTAGGGATTTGATTAACAGGGGCTAATGGATCCCACTGCTGCCTCTGTGAGCAGAAAGGAGAATGCTGCTGCTGATGGGCACAGTGCTGGATCAAGATAGGACTCAGGTAAGTATACAGGGGTTTAAGGAGGTGATACATTTACTGAAACATTTTTTTACCTTAATGCAGGGGGTCTTTAGAATCACTTTAATTCTTCCATTAGCTCATCCCTCATAGTTATATCCTTTTGTGCCACTTTCCCTACTTTATTAGATTGTAAGCTCTTATGAGCAGGGCCCTTCTAACCCTCTTGTATTGTATTGCAATTGTACTGTCTTCCTTTATGTTGTAATACTCTAAGCCAGGGCTTGAAATTTCCACTTGCCTGCTCGCATTGGCGAGTGGAAATTATGGTGGGGGCGAGTGTGTCCCCAGGGCCGTCTTGCTGAGCAGGCATCGGAGCCCAGGCCGGGTCTGTCACTCTGTCAATCTGTGAGTGAAGGTAATGATATACTGCAAATTTTTATAGGGTTGTGTGTGAGTGTATGTGTGTGTATTTGTATGTGTGTGTGTGTGTGTGTGTGTGTGTGTGTGTGTGTGTATTTGTGTGTATGTATGTACATGTGTCTGTGTGTATCTGTACATGTGTCTGTGTGTATTTACATGTATGTGTGTGTATGTACATGTGTCTGTGTGTATGTACATGTCTGTGTGTGTATGTATGTACATGTGTCTGTGTGTATGTACATGTGTCTGTGTGTGTGTGTATTTCTGTGTATGTACATGTGTCTGTGTGTATGTACATGTATGTGTGTGTACATGTGTCTCTGTGTGTGTGACTTGAAATTTTAAGCCCTGATCTAAACAAAACACTTGACACCATATAAATCTTGTATAATAATAATAATATTAATAATAATATCAGTAATAATACATAAATACTTCATAAATGTTGTTTTGCTATCTAAAACACCATATCTATAAAGGGTAAGAAAAACAAGCAAGGCTTACTTATCTTCAGGTCATTGTAGCATAAAATGTGTCAGCTGGAGTTACTCATCTACAGTACCTTCTGTAATCACCACAGTGTACAGCCTTATCCATATAGAGAAGGCAAAGATTCCCTGCTCAGAACTCTCCATGGGAATGAGCAGCGAACACTTTTTGACCCACATACAAATACTATAATAATGTCCAGGAGATGGATAACATGTACACCATCCAACACATTTTACAGCCAGAAACCCAGAAGTAGATAGCCAGCCTGGTACTGTATTAGCACATACTGTAGGATATTGCTCAATCTAGACTGAGCAAATTTCACAAAAGGTGGAACGTTTTGTTAATAGACCAGGTTCGCAGATGAAGAAAGGATTCTGAGTGTTTGTCAGAAGTAAACTTTTAACTATTTCATACACTTTACTTTTCTGTACATTTTAGGTTTATACAGATTCAGTCATAGCCTAATGTCTTCTCATGTAGAAAGGTCTGTTGTGATCTGGTTCATACAAATAAAGACCCAATCTGGTTCATACAAATCCAGATCCATCATTTACATTTATTAACCACCAAGGGAAGAACAGCTTATTCTTGAAAAATATTCCATGTTTTCATGGTAAGCAAATAGATGTGTAATGAAAATTTTACTTGGTGTGCAAAGCTGTCCATACACTAGTCGATTTTTGAATGAACATTCATATGCAATTTTGCACACAAAAATTGCATCATTACATTCATTGACATGATAAACCTAGTCACTCTTAGAAACGCATTTATTCAAGAAAAAAAAATTCTATCCTGCTCCTTCCAATTTTCTCTTCATTGTCGATGTCGATTTGCCCCCACTAACGATTAGAAAATCAAATGAACATTCTTAAAATGGAAACTTTCATACAAAATTCGACCAGTGTGTTGGCAGCTTTAGACTACGGAAATTGCTTCATGTATTTACCTGGTGGTTTTGTGGTTGCAGTGGTGGTGGTGGTAGTGGCTGTATCTAAAAAGACAAAATGTTAGCCCAATATTAACCATTGTGTTGAAATATACTTTATAGTACAATCTAGGCTTTCCTACGAAATATTTAAGGGCTAGCTTCCCCTTTTAAACCATGTTACACCCATATTTAGGTTGTATCATGTCACATGGTTGCAAGCTGATCCCCCAGCCTGAAACTGGTGCTGGTGTCACTTTTGCAATCAATGCAGCTGTATGGGGCTTTACAGAGATCTATGAATGAATGAATGAACAAACTAACTATAAGCCCTTCCCATCTTCCACTGTGGCAATAATTTAATTGTATGAAATTGTAAAGTTCAGCCTTTATTAAATATTATTTTAAGACTAGGAAAGACCAAGTAAACTGCCTGTAATGGATGGATCACAGCTTACCAGTACAATATCCTGGGAAAAGAGAAATGTCATCTATAGCAACATCACTGCGGTAATCTTCACCTCTGAAACCATCAATGAAAATCTGTTGACAAATTTGATAAGGTTAAAGTTAATGACCACAACTAGGTTTATATTATTCTAGGGGAAAGAGTGTGATGACCAAAAAAATCACAATGGCACACAAGGAGGGATCAGACCAATTTTTACTAGTTTTGATAAAAATGGATTTGGTAAAAAAAATACATCGCATACCTGGATAATGTCACTTTCAGGCAAGAAAATCTTCTCTAAATACCACATGTCCCCATGGTTTCCTTCTATAGTGGTGACAAATTCCAAACCATCATCTCTTAGTACTCCCACCCTCAACATCATGTATTCTGCTGCTCCATACATGTGATACCAAAATCGTAAGCAATGGGTTTCAGTGAAACAATTGGCAGGGCTCTCAAGTCTTGCAAAGTCTCCTTCTTCTGAATCCTGTCCATCAATGTAAAGATAGTATCCATCTGTTTAAATACAAAATATACATTTTTTTATTAATATCAATTTTAGGAGTTTTTTTAAATGACAGAAAACAGACAAGGTAAGTAAAAAAAATACTTACATCCTGTTGTGTGGTCATGGGATGGTCCAGTATGTAATGTAGGAGTTTCACCACTCCAGCGTATCCAGTCCATGTTATCAGTAGTTGATTGTTTCCAGTTACACAAGTTGACATCAAAAGAACAATCAATACGGCATAAATCTGTTTTAGAAAACACAATTAACAATTAGGAGTTACATGGTGCATATTGTATAATGTACACACAAGCATTAAAGCTGAACTCCAGGCAGATTTCATAAGCACCATTTAAAGCAGCTATTCATTCCATAAAATATTATTTTTTTATAGATTTGCTAAATATCTTGATTTGTCTTTATATCAGTTTAAGGCAATCCCCTATACAGCATCACCCATAATGATAGAGGAAGGAACAGCTAGCCATTCAGAGCTAATTCAGTCTGACACAGGGAACATGCTAACAGGAGTAATAAGCATAGAGGTGACTGAGTTGCTGCTGATCCATTATTGTTGGTAGGCTGGGATACTGAGGTCATGCTACTGTGTTTCACAACTGTAACTGAGAAACTGTTGTTACCCTCTTAGCTATACATTGTGCATGTACACAAAACTGACTGAACAGGATCAGAAATATTTACATATAAGCATATGAGCATTTATCTGTAATTTAACTGTATTTTTAGCTCCAGAAGTCAGACTTGTGACTACACCCCCCTCCTTACCCTGCACAGCTAATCATTCAGAAGATCAGTCTACTGCTCTTTCTCTGCTTCCTGCTGACACGCCCCCCTGCAGTCTTCACCCTCACATCTCTAAGCAGCTTATGCAGCTGCAGCTGCGAACAAAGGTCACATATTGTACATATATATAGTGGGGATCGAAAGTGTGGGCACCTCAGCTAAAAATTTGTATTAATGTGCATAAAGTAGCCAAGGAAAGATGGAAAAATCTCCAAAAGGCATCAAATTACAGATTAGACATTCTTCTAATATGTCAACAAAATTTAGATTATATTTCCATCATTTACACTTTCAAAATAACAGAAAACAAAAAAATGGCGTCTGCAAAAGTTTGGGAACCCTGCAGAGTTAATATCTTGTACTGCCCCCTTTGGCAAGTATCACAGCTTGTAAACGCTTTTTGTAGCCAGCCAAGAGTCTTTCAATGCTTGTTTGAGATATCTTTGCCCATTCTTCCTTACAAAAGTCTCCCAGTTCTTTGAGATTTCTGGGCTGTCTGTCACGCACTGCTCTTTTAAGGTCTATCCATAGATTTTCAATTATGTTGAGGTCAGTAGATTGTGAAGGCCATGGCAAAACCTTCAGTTTACGCCTCTTGATGTAATCCCCCGTGGATTTCGAGGTGTGTTTAGGATCATTATCCATCTGTAGAAGCCATCCTCTCTTTAACTTCAGCTTTTTCACAGATGGCATCAAGTTACCATCCAAAATTTGCTGAAATTTTATTGAATCCATTTTTACTTCTACTCGTGAGATATTCTCTGTGCCACTGGCTGCAACACAACCCCAAAGCATGATTGATCCAACCCCATGCTTAACAGTTGGACAGAGGTTCTTTTCATTAAATTCTGTGCCCCTTCTTCTCCAAACGTACCTTTGCTCATTCCGGCCAAAAAGTTCAATTTTAACCTCATCGGTCCACAGAACTTGTTTCCAAAATGCATCAGGCTTGTCTATATGTTCATTTGCAAAGTTCAAACGATGATTTTTGTGGTGAGGACGTAGAAGAGGTTTTCTTCTGATGACTCTTCCATGAAGACCATATTTGTACAAGTATCTCTTTATAGTGGAATAGTGTACCACAACTCCAGTGTCTGCTAGATCTTTCTGGAGGGATCGTGCAGTCAAACGTGGGTTTTAAATTGTTTTTCTCACAATCCTGTGAGCTGTTCTGTCTGATATTTTTCTTGGTCTTCCAGATGTTGCTTTAACTTCCACTGTTCCTGATGACTGCCATTTCTTAATTTCATTCCGAACAGAGGATATTGACATCTGAAACTGCTTTGCAATCTTCTTATAGCCTTCTCCGGCTTTGTGAGCGTCAACTATTTTCAGTTTCAGTTTTCTAGACAACTGCTTAGAAGAACCCATGGTGCTGATTGTTGGGCAAGGTCAGATGAGTCTGGGCATTTAAAACCTTTGAGATTGACATCACCTGGTCTTCCCAGATGATGATTGAGAACAATCCATGACACTGGCAGGTCTCAGCTTTGCAAAGGGGGCAGTGCATGCTATAAATTCTGCAGGGTGCCCAAACTTTTGCAGACGCTATTTTTTTGTTTTCTGTTATTTTGAAAGTGTAAATGATGGAAATAAAATCTAACTTTTGTTGACATATTATAAGAATGTCTAATCTGTAATTTGATGCCTTTTGGAGATTTTTCCATCTTTCCTTGGCTTCTTTATGCACATTAATACAAATTTTTAGCTGGGGTGCCCAAACTTTCGATCCCCACAGTATATATATATTTATATATAAATACATACATACACACATACACTCACCGGCCACTTTATTAGGTGCACTTGTTCCATAGCAAATTGCTAATCGGCCAATCATGTGGCAGCTACTCAATGCATTTAGGCATCTAGATGTGATGAAGACAACTTGCTGAAGTTCAAACCGAGCATCAGAATGGGGAAGAAAGGGGATTTAAGTGACTTTGATTGTGGCATAGTTGCTGGTGTCAGACGGCTGGTCTAAGTATTTCAAAAACTGCTGATTTACTGGTATTTTCATGCACAACCATCTCTAGGATTTACAGAGAATGGTCCAAAAAAAAAAAGAGAGGATATCCAGTGAGCTACAGTTGTGTGGATGAAAATGCCTTATTTATGTCAGAGGTCAGAGAAAAATGGGCAAACTGGTTTGAGATGATGGAAAGACAACAGTAACTCATGTCAATATGGACCAAAAATCTCTGAGGAATGTTTCCAACCAGGGGCGGACTGACAACTCATGGGGCCCCCGAGCAATAGGGGATCATGGGGCCCCTGTGTCCTTGCCCAAACTCAAAAAAGCCTATGAAAAAGGTACCAGGGGCATCTCATGGGGCCCCCTTCTGACCCAGGGCCCTCGGGCAGTACCCAAGTTTCCAAATGGTCAGTCCACCCATTTCCAACACATTGCTGAATCTATGTCATCAAGAATTAAGGCAGTTCTGAAGGCAAAAGGAGGTTCAACTTGGTACTAGTGTATCTAATAAAGTGGCCAGTGAGTGTATATATATATATATATATATATATATATATATATATATATACACACACGCCCCAATTTGTTACGGTAAGTAAATAGATAGCCAACATGTCACGCTTTAAAATTGCGTACACTCGTGGAATGGCATGAAACTGCTTTAAAAATTAGTACAGGTTACCAGTGTAAAGATACAGAGGAGATTTAGTGCAAGAAATATTGCTCTTGCTCTGAAGTTCGTGGCGATACCTCACAAGTGTGGTTTGAACACCATTTACAAAAATGGGCATGGCCTACGTCTGTGTTCACCACTACGTGCAAGCATGGGGGACGGGGGCATGTTAAACTTTTTTTTTTAATTTATTTAATGGGTTTTGTTGGCATGGTCCCTTTAAAAAAAATTTTTTATCACTTTTATTTTTATCACAAGGAATGCATGCATCCCTTGTAATAGAAATAATTAGTGACAGGTCCTCTTTACGGAGAGATATGGGGTCAATAAGACCCCACATCTCTCTGCAATGTAAAGCATTAGATCAAAAAAAGCATTGCTCTAGTGCTTTAAAAAAAAAAAAATTGTCCGGAACTGGAAGTGACATCGTTCCGATCCTCCAAGGGCATAGAGATGAGTGGAGGCGTTTTTCCTTCATCAATCTCTATGCCCAGCACCGGGATCATTCGATGGTTTCTCAGGCAAGGCTGAGAACTACCGAGCGGTGGCGAGGGGCGAGTTTTTTTCGGCACCTGTATGGGTGCTTTTTTTTCATATTAGCCTACAGCCGATAGAGTGTTTTCGGCCAAATCGTTTTGGCCACCAAATTTTTGCCGCGTCCCTAATATATATATATGGGTTCTTTTACAAGGTAAGTGTTCACGTATATTTTAACCAGTTCTGGATTTTAGATGCCTTAAACATCATTTAAATACCTTGGCGTGTGGGGTACACCCTGCTCATCTTCATCCCCTGCATCTCCTTGATTGCATTCACAGGGAATATCATTTTAATGCATACTATTCCAATAGCAGTGGTCATTTGTACAATATTCTTGTTTTCCTATGTGATATAGATCTTTAAATAGTATAAAAGCCACATTTGAGCCATTTACTTTGTAGTCCTTTCTTACACATCTTCAGATATACTGTATCAATCAATGGCAGATTACTCTATCAATGTACAGTATAATCCACAGTTGTCTTTTTAAAGTCAGAGCTAAACTAAATATCACTGTCCTAACAACAGGAACTATTGTAGTAGTAGTAGTATAGTAGTCAAAAATACTCATTCTGCATAAATCCTTTTTAAATTCTTTAATCGTTTCCCTGTTAAAAGAAATTTACCTGGAACAGTAGATGAAGGAGTAGTAGTGGTTGTGGTAGTGGTGGTGGTGGTTGTTGTAGTTGTGGTGGTGCTTGTCACCTTTGGCACACAGGTCTTAATTCCATTCTGGACTTGGCAAACTTCATTAGGTAGACAGGTCTGCTGCTTACAGCTCACTTGGCTGTTTCCCTCACACGTGCAATAACTTTCACATTCCCCTTGCCAAAATGACTCATCTTTCTGTAAATATGTGGATAAGAAGAAAATTTAATAATCTGACTTAAGTAAAAATCCATACAATGAACAGTTAAATGTTTAGCACAATGCAAATGTTTTTTTTCCAAACGCAACAGTTATAACAATTTTCTATTTCTTTTCCTATCCTAGTTTAGAAGTAAATATTGTATCGATACATTCACTATTTGCATGCTTGCTAAGTATATTATACAGGAAAAATAAATATGGTAGAACTGACCTGATAGTATTTTCCATCATAAAAACATCCACATTCACTGACAGGAACACAAGTGTGTCCACTGAGCACAAAGCCATCATCGCATTCACAAGCATCAGTACAAGGCTTATTGCAGTTATTTGGTGCACTCTGGTCCAGGCATGTGGCTGGGCAAGCACTGGCACACGGATTGTAGTGACTGTTCCCAGGACATGAGATAGCTGGAGATAAAAATAAAATATTGCTGAATTAAAACTGCAACATTATTTGTTTTTTGCACACATTCACTTTTCTACAAAGATTCCATTATTTTTTTTTCAGTTTATTAGCATGTGCAATCATTACTGTTGGCACCAGAATGTTAAGATAATAATACCATGCTATTACTTCAATTTTTTTATAATACATTTATTGCTTAAGGAATTTTTGCAAAGCTTTAAACTTACAGCAGAAAGTAGAGTTTCTCCAGGTGATGGTGACTCCTGCTCTTTGACAGGCATCAGCATAAGCTTCCAATGCTTTACATAAAATGCTGTCCCCAAGTGCACACAGATCAAATACACAGCTGTCAAAAAAGCGCTCTGGGTTGATTACTGAGTGGCAAGCCTTGAAAGGACCATCTTTGCTGTTTAACAAACCACAGAACTTATCTCCTGAATAAAGTTCCTCTGTCTCTGGTGGACATGGTGGTGGAGGTGTAGGAGAAATTGTGTTACATAATGGATCATCATCTTCAACCTGCCAGCTGTCTCCCAGTTGATTGGAGTTCTGAGCCAACTGTCCATTAGGCATCAAATACTCATCCTGCCTAATGCCATTTAAGTTGCCACACATTCCACAGGTCTGATTGAAATAAGAAGTTGGAACCTTAACATCCACTGTATGGTCAGTGTCATAAGATACTGTGAGGTGGAAATCAGTTTCTAGAATGACATATCGACCACTTTGTTTAACGGTCAGAGATCCATTGACCAAGATGACTGGAAGATTTGTCCAGATACCATCCACCTGATAAGAAATAATATTTGAGCTTAATATTTCTAAAGTCAATGCATAAAAACTCTGAAAACACAATTACATGAAAATATATTTTCTCTGAAACTTACCAAAATTCGACTGGGCTCATTTTTAACAATAGTTATTTTATGATCATATACTTCAACCATAACTTTCTGCACCCAAGACACTGTTGGATTCCCATTACGGTGCTCGTTCTTTGCTTCGATGTTAAAATATGGCAAAGTGGTATAATTGCTGCACACTTTGGAGAGTGTGTAAGTGCATATTCCCATGAAGTGGTGTGTTTCCTTATCAAAGGTGTTGTAATGAGGATCCCCATAGATGACACAGTTGCCAAATGTGAGTTCATAGCAGCCAGGAACTCCATCCTTTATGCCACAGTATTTTCCAGGTGGACAGATTTCAGGTTTGCACACTAAGCTGCCACCAGAAGAAGGACAGCTGCATTTAGTGGAGCATGTATCATCAGTCCAGAACTCAGAGCCTACAGGGTAATGCTTATCATCTTCCCAGCATCCACACTGGCTACTTGGCACACACTTTTTATCATAAAGGACATATCCCGAGTCACATACACACCCTTCTGTGCAGGGAAGATTGCAGTTGGATGGTGATCCTAGATTGACACATGTAGCTGGACAGGCTGTTCCACATTGCTCATAGTGACTGTTTGATGGGCACTTCAGAGCTGTAAACAATATATAAATGATAAATTGAAGGGCATCAAAATTACTTATATTTGCCATAACTAATTTTGATAGAACAACCTAGTTATCATTTTCTGTTTTTAAAGACCATTCTTCAGGGGACCATCATTATACTGATTTGCAAATCACTGCTAACCTATACAAGACATTTAAGATCTCTTCTTGGTACATCTAACGCTACATTCACTGATCTAGAAACAGTAAGTTTCTCCCTTGCACATCATACATTTACACAGTTTATAAAGGATGCCACCCTCACTCCAAAATATAGCACAATTATAATAAAGAATAAGCAGCCCATACATACAATAGTGCACTTTTTATAATAAAGCCAAAAAAGCATTTCTGATAAAGATTTATAATATTTAACATTACATAGCAAATGCGGTATGCAATAATGTGGCTCATGGGTTTCTGAATCTTATTTCCCATCTGACTCTTATGCTATTGGTAACCTTGTTGTTCTCTTTCACAATGTTTTTGTATATTTACATAAATGTTGAAGCTTTTTTGTATATTGAGCCACATTTTCATACTGCATTTGCTATGTGATATAAACATACTAATGATCTTTGTCAGGAATGCTGTTTTGACTTTATTCAAATAAATGGCATTATTGTATCTATGGGTGTGCTTGCCATTTATTATAATTGTACTGTACATCCACTAAGCTTTGTATGAGGATAGATAAAAATCAGATGATATTTCAGAAAGCAGGATTGAAGACACAATAATGTTACTTTAATATTATTCTCCTGTACTTACGGCAGAAAGAGTCATTCCTCCAGGGACCTATTGTTACTCCATGAGACTGGCAGGACTGTGCATAGGACTGAAGACTGTCACACAAGGCACCTGGATCCAGGTTCAGTTCACACAAATCATAGACACAGTTATTGAAGTAGATAGATGGATCTATAACACCATGACAGTCTTTAAATGGTCCATCCTTGCTGGTAATTATTCCACAGAAGCTGTTGCTGTTGATGATGTCCTTCTCATCATCTGTACAGCCTGGTGGATAAACCTCTCCTGGAGTGCATCTTCAAGATAGAATGATTGAATTGGTTTGTGTAGCATGTTTGCGTATCATATTTACGTATCGTATTTATGTATCATGCTATTACTTATATATGAAACATTGTTGCTTAAGTTATGAAGTAATTAATGTTCAACTTCATTCTAAAATGACATCCTAATTCAGGGATTAATATGAATTGTAAGATGACATCTGACAAAGTAATATTTTCTTTACTAAGACCTGTGCCAAATATACAGCATGTACCGGTATATTTTAGGTACATTTGATAGGGGGGTCCTTTTTAAATGTTTTCAAAGCCCAAATCTTTAACCCTTTTGGTGATAGAGCAGTTGTTTTGCATATTTCGCACACCTATTTAAAAAATAATTTTAAGCCTAAAGATTGTTTAAAAATTATATATTTTCTGAAAGCAAATCTAGAAAATAAAAAAAATTGCAGTTTCAATTTTTATGTCACACAATATCAGTGAAATGGTGCACAATTTCTGTAAAAATACACTAATGTTAATTTTAGGGTAAAAATGCAATCTATTGCCCATTTTGTTTTGCAAAATATAAAATATGAGGTTATGCCTAGTAAATATATACTCAACATGTCAAGCCTTAAAATTGTGTGTGCCTTTGAAATGGTAACAGACTTTGACAACCTAAATTTTTCACAAAAAAATTAGGTTAGATAACCATAAAAAGCAAGCCTAAAATTGTTGCTTTTACTTCAGTGAGCATGGTGACATGAACCATGTGTCCTGCAATCGTCATTTTCTTGCACAGGTTCCCCCAATGTATGTGTTTCTGTGTGTGAATGTGGGGGCTTAAATTTGTTGTTTGGGGAGTTTAGGTGCTTAGGTGTATTTTAATTTTTTTATACTTTTTTTATACTAAACTTTTTATTATGTAGGGGACAATAAGTCCCTATGTGATATTATTTTGGCATAACAGGTTCTCTTTAATGGTATGCCACCTATGTTTTAAACTCCTAATGTCTCAGCTAATGGAGTGTAGATTGTGCTCCATGAGTTTCTTCCTCAGCCACAGCAGTAGGGGAAAATGACAGCAGTGACCCTTGGCAGTCAAACATCAGAGCCACTAGAGGCCGATCTGCTAACTAGCTAAAGATTTACTGCTGATCAGGGGCTCAGGGGTCATCAAGAAGACAAACTGCAGTATTTTGCACACCTTTTGTTTTTATGTGTTTGGAAGGCATTTAGCTAGTTTAAGATGAAAGTTCAATTGGACTTTAAATTCTAATTAAGAATTTATGACTAAAAATATTTTTATTTATTCACTGTATCTGTGTGTCTCTTTATGGATAATCCTGTCTTCTAAAATCTAAAGACATGGAAATTTTTAACTTTTGTATAACCAAATAAAACCATTTTTTAAATTATTCTATTTCTTTTTTGGATTTAAGGAATAACCTACCTGGTGTCATTGTCAACCTGCCAACTGTTACCAAGACTGTTAGAGTCTGGCTCTAATTCACCATCTGGGTTTAGGAAGTCATCAGTCTTGTTTCCATTAAAATTTCCACAGATTCCACATACTTTGTTTACATATTCTCCTGGAATGGTCACCACCACTCTATGGTTTCCATCGAATCGCACACTTACTCCAAATGCTGTTGTAACTACAACATCATGTCCACTAAGGAAGATATTAACACCAGGATGTAGGGTAGTGGGTAAGAGTACAACTTTTCCATCCACCTGTAGGCACACATTTATGACATAATTTGATGATGTAAAAGAAATTACAACAAAATTCAGTGTAGCAATGGACACAAATATATTTACAGAAAATTTGTTAGACTGACCTTCACTTCTCTGTTCTTCTCTAGTGTGATTCTGTAACCATGTACATCGATGTTAACATACTTGACATATGATACCCTGGTGTTGCCTCCTCTGTGCTCATTGGCTGCTTCTACATTGAAATCTGTCAGGTGTCCATCAACTTCACAGAGTTTAGATAATGTATAGGTGCAAGTGCCCATAAAATGGTGCACCTGATTGTCAAAGGTGTAGTAGTGAGGATCTCCATTAACCTCACAGGATCCTGGAAATACATTAGGGACAGCAACATGAGTCTAACTTCTAACAAATATTTGTGTTTTTATAATATGCTAAAAAATGCTTACTGTAAATTGAAATAGGCCTAAATATGCAGATTTATATTTATTTTGTTCCCTTGTTACAATGGCAGGTTTTGGATAATAGGCTTACAGTAAAACTCTAGGCAAAACCTTTTTCTAGATTTAGATTTGCAGGGCATTCTCTCCAATTGCCCTGATCACCAGTATCACCAGGAAAGAAAGTAAGGGTAAATCCAAATTTTTGTTTTTCCACAGATGGGGACACTTGTTCTTGTTACAACTATTTAAATGTTGATCTCCTTCTCATTGTTAACATTTCATCTCACCTCCTGTTAAAGAAGTAATAGATAATCTCCCTGATATGACATAGATGGAAATAAACTGTCAGCAGTTTTTAGTGGGGTGGTAAGTTCCCTTAGGAGTTATTTCTGCCTGTGTTTCATACAACAAACCTAACACTTATTGGTTCATTTACTAAAGGCAAATAGGCTGTACACTTTGCAAGTGTTGTTGCATTCATTTTATTCAGACTTAAGTGAAGGTGATGAAGCTTCACTTTATAAAAAAAATCCAATAACGGTCCAGAATTCATGCTGCATCAATGACTAAGTATTCATGGCAATGGGAGAAACAGGGAGACTTTAATGTAAACAACATAATACTAGGAACTAACTGAATGGCAGGACACTTAAAAGGAAAATAGCCTTCCCATCTAAAAACAGATTTATATAGTCTCTTTATTGGAGAACATTGCAAGTGTTGATAATTTTCTTTCTTAATGTTCATTGGCACTTGTTGGAGTCAATACTGGGTTTTATTTAAATTAATCTGACTGGATATTAGTTTGTTGTGTGATAGAAATGTAAAGTGGAACAATGAATATTAGAATCTGAACTGGCTCTTGCAGCAAGGTTTGGTATGCCTGGTGTCTGCTCTGTTGTAGGAAAAGATTAAATGAGTGCTGAAGATGATATGTCGTTCAGAAGGCTAGTGATTCAGGCGGAGACTGAAGGGGTGAGGCGAGGGGTAGAGAAATAGATTTGGGTGTCATCAGCATAGAGATGGTAGTTGAAGCCGTGGGAGTTTATCAGTTGGGTTCTTTTACAATGCCTTAAACTTCATTTAAATACCGTGGCGTGTGGGGTACGCCCTGCTCATCTTCCTCCCCTGCATCTCCTTGACTGCATTCACAGGGAAACTGGCTCTCATTTTAATGCATACTATTCCAATAGCAGTGGGTATTTGTACAATATTCTTGTTTCCCTATGTGAAATAGATCTTTAAATAGTATAAAAGCCACGTTTGAGCCATTTACTTTGCATCCCTTTCCTACACTTCCTCAGATATGCTGTATCAATCAATGGCAGATTACTCTATCAATGTACAGCATAATTCACAGTTGTCTTCTTAAAGTCAGAGCTAAACTAAATATTACTGTCCTAACAACAGGAACTATAGTAGTAGTAGTAGTAGTATAGTAGTCAAAATGACCCATTCTGCATAAATCCTTTTTACATGTTTTAATAGTTTCCCTGTTAAAAGAAATTTACCTGGAACAGTAGATGAAGGGGTAGTAGTGGTTGTGGTAGTGGTGGTGGTGGTGGTTGTTGTAGTTGTGGTGGTGCTTGTCACTTTTGGCACACAGGTCTTAATTCCATTCTGGACTTGGCAAACTTCATTAGGTAGACAGGTCTGCTGTTTACAGCTCACTTGGCTGTTTCCCTCACATGTGCAATAACTTTCACATTCCCCTTGCCAAAATGACTCATCTTTCTGTAAATATGTGGATAAGAAGAAAATTAATTAATCTGATTTAAGTAAAAATCCATACAATGAGCAGTTAAATATTTAACACAATGCAAATAATTTTTCCAAACGCAACAGTTATGACAATAATTTTCTATTTCTTTTCCTATCCTAGTTTAGAAGTAAATATTGTATCATTACATTCACTATTTGCATGTTTGCTATGTATATTATACAGGAAAAAAGAGAAAAATGACATATGGCAGTGCTGACCTGATAGTATTTGCCATCATAAAAACATCCACATTCACTGACAGGAACACAAGCGTGTCCACTGAGCACAAAGTCATCATCACATTCACAAGCATCAGTACAAGGCTTATTGCAGTTATTTGGTGCACTCTGGTCCAGGCATGTGGCTGGGCAAGCACTGGCACACGGATTGTAGTGACTGTTCCCAGGACATGAGATAGCTGGAGATAAAAAAAAATATTGCTGAATTAAAACTGCAACATTATTTACGGTATTTGTTTTTTGCACACATTCACTTTTCTACAAAGATTCCATTAAAAAAAAAAAAATTTCAGTTTATTAGCTTGTGCAGTCATTACTGTTGGCACCAGAATGTTAAGATAATAATACCATGCTTTTACTTTATTTTTTTTATAATACATTTATTGCTTAAGGAATTTTTGCAAAGCTTTAAACTTACAGCAGAAAGTAGAGTTTCTCCAGGTGATGGTGACTCCTGCTCTTTGACAGGCATCAGCATAAGCTTCCAGTGCTTTACATAAAATGCTGTCCCCAAGTGCACACAGATCAAATACACAGCTGTCAAAAAAGCGCTCTGGGTTGATTACTGAGTGGCAAGCCTTGAAAGGACCATCTTTGCTGTTTAACAAACCACAGAACTTATCGCCTGAATAAAGTTCCTCTGTCTCTGGTGGACATGGTGGTGGAGGTGTAGGAGAAATTGTGTTACATAATGGATCATCATCTTCAACCTGCCAGCTATCTCCCAGTTGATTGGAGTTCTGAGCCAACTGTCCATTAGGCATCACATAGTCATCCTGCCTAATGCCATTTAAGTTGCCACACATTCCACAGGTCTGATTGAAATAAGAAGTTGGAACCTTAACATCCACTGTATGGTCAGTGTCATAAGATACTGTGAGGTGGAAATCAGTTTCTAGAATGACATATCGACCACTTTGTTTAACGGTCAGAGATCCATTGACCAAGATGACTGGAAGATTTGTCCAGATACCATCCACCTGATAAGAAATAATATTTGAGCTTAATATTTCTAAAGTCAATGCATAAAAACTCTGAAAATACAATTACATGAAAATATATTTTCTCTGAAACTTACCAAAATTCGACTGGGCTCATTTTTAACAATAGTTATTTTATGATCATATACTTCAACCATAACTTTCTGCACCCAAGACACTGTTGGATTCCCATTACGGTGCTCGTTCTTTGCTTCGATGTTAAAATATGGCAAAGTGGTATAATTGCTGCACACTTTGGAGAGTGTGTAAGTGCATATTCCCATGAAGTGGTGTGTTTCCTTATCAAAGGTGTTGTAATGAGGATCCCCATAGATTACACAGTTGCCAAATGTGAGTTCATAGCAGCCAGGAACTCCATCCTTTATGCCACAGTATTTTCCAGGTGGACAGATTTCAGGTTTGCACACTAAGCTACCACCAGAAGAAGGACAGCTGCATTTAGTGGAGCATGTATCATCAGTCCAGAACTCAGAGCCTACAGGGTAATGCTTATCATCTTCCCAGCATCCACACTGGCTACTTGGCACACACTTTTTATCATAAAGGACATATCCAGGGTCACATACACACCCTTCAGTGCAAGGACGATTGCAGTTGGATGGTGATCCTGGATTGACACATGTAGCTGGACAGGCTGTTCCACATTGCTCGTAGTGACTGTTTGATGGGCACTTCAGAGCTGTAAACAATATGTAAATGATAAATTGAAGGGCATCAAAATTACTTATATTTGCCATAACTAATTTTGATAGAACAATCTAGTTATCATTTTCTGTTTTTAAAGACCATTCTTCAGGGAACCATCATTATACTGATTTGCAAATCACTGCTAACCTGTACAAGACATTTAAGATCTCTTCTTGGTACATCTAACGCTACATTCACTGATCTAGAAACAGTAAGTTTCTCCCTTGCACATCATACATTTACACAGTTTATAAAGGATGCCACCCTCACTCCAAAATATAGCACAATTATAATAAAGAATAAGCAGCCCATACATACATTTGTGCACTTTTTATAATAAAGCCAAAAAAGCATTTCTGATAAAGATTTATAATATTTAACATTACATAGCAAATGCGGTATGCAATAATGTGGCTCATGGGTTTCTGAATCTTATTTCCCATCTGACTCTTATGCTATTGGTAACCTTGTTGTTCTCTTTCACAATGTTTTTGTATATTACATAAATGTTGAAGCTTTTTTGTATATTGAGCCACATTTTCATACTGCATTTGCTATGTGATATAAACATACTAATGATCTTTGTCAGGAATGCTGTTTTGACTTTATTCAAATAAATGGCATTATTGTATCTATGGGTGTGCTTGCCATTTATTATAATTGTACTGTACATCCACTAAGCTTTGTATGAGGATAGATAAAAATCAGATGATATTTAAGAAAAAGCAGGGTTGAAGACACAATAATGTTACTTTAATATTATTCTCCTGTACTTACGGCAGAAAGAGTCATTCCTCCAGGGACCTATTGTTACTCCATGAGACTGGCAGGACTGTACATAGGACTGAAGACTGTCACACAAGGCACCTGGATCCAGGTTCAGTTCACACAAATCATAGACACAGTTATTGAAGTAGATAGATGGATCTATAACACCATGACAGTCTTTAAATGGTCCATCCTTGTTGGTAATTATTCCACAGAAGCTGTTGCTGTTGATGATGTCCTTCTCATCATCTGTACAGCCTGGTGGATAAACCTCTCCTGGAGTGCATCTTCAAGATAGAATGATTGAATTGGTTTGTGTAGCAGGTTTACGTATCATATTTACGTATCGTATTTATGTATCATGCTATTACTTATATATGAAACATTGTTGCTTAAGTTATGAAGTAATTAATGTTCCACTTCATTCTAAAATGACATCCTAATTCAGGGATTAATATGAATTGTAAGATGACATCTGACAAAGTAATATTTTCTTTACTAAGACCTGTGCCAAATATACAGCATGTACCGGTATATTTTAGGGAGCATTTGATAGGGGGGTCCTTTTTAAATGTTTTCAAAGCCCAAATCTTTAACCCTTTTGCTGACAGAGCAGTTGTTTTGCATATTTAGCACACCTATTTAAAAAATCATTTTAAGCCTGAAGATTGTTTAAAAATTATATATTTTCTGAAAGCAAATCTGGAGAATAAAAAAAATTGTAGTTTCAATTTTTATGTCACACAATATCAGTGAAATGGTGCACAATTTCTGTAAAAATACACTAATGTTAATTTTAGGGTAAAAATGCAATCTATTGCCCATTTTGTTTTGCAAAATATAAAATATGAGGTTATGCCTAGTAAATATATACTCAACATGTCAAGCCTTAATATTGTGTGTGCCCTTGAAATGGTAACAGACTTTGACAACCTAAATTTTTCACAAAAACATTAGGTTAGATAACCATAAAAAAGCAAGCCTAAAATTGTTGCTTTTACTTCAGTGAGCATGGTGACATGAACCATGTGTCCTGCAATCGTCATTTTCTTGCACAGGTACCCCCCAATGTATGTGTTTCTGTGTGTGAATGCGGGGGTGGGGGCTTAAATTTGTTGTTTGGGGAGTTTAGGTGCTTAGGTGTATCTTAATTTTTTTATACTTTTTTTACACTAAACTTTTTATTATGTAGGGGACAATAAGTCCCTATGTGATATTATTTTGGCATAACAGGTTCTCTTTAATGGTATGCCACCTATGTTTTAGACTCCTAATGTCTCAGCTAATGGAGTGTAGATTGTGCTCCATGAGTTTCTTCCTCAGCCACAGCAGTAGGGGAAAATGACAGCAGTGACCCTTGGCAGTCAAACATCAGAGCCACTAGAGGCCGATTTGCTGACTAGCTAAAGATTTACTGCTGATCAGGGGCTTGGGGGTCATCAAGAAGACAAACTGCAGTATTTTGCACACCTTTTGTTTTTATGTGTTTGGAAGGCATTTAGCTAGTTTAAGATGAAAGTTCAATTGGACTTTAAATTCTAATTAAGTATTCATAACTAAAAATATTTTTATTTATTCACTGTATCTGTGTGTCTCTTTATGGATAATCCTGTCTTCTAAAATCTAAAGACATTGAAATTATTAACTTTTGTATAACCAAATAAACCCATTTTTTAAATTATTCTATTTCTTTTTTGGATTTAAGGAATAACCTACCTGGTGTCATTGTCAACCTGCCAACTGTTACCAAGACTGTTAGAGTCTGGCTCTAATTCACCATCTGGGTTTAGGAAGTCATCAGTCTTGTTTCCATTAAAATTTCCACAGATTCCACATACTTTGTTTACATATTCTCCTGGAATGGTCACCACCACTCTATGGTTTCCATCGAATCGCACACTTACTCCAAATGCTGTTGTAGCTACAACATCATGTCCACTAAGGAAGATATTAACACCAGGATGTAGGGTAGTGGGTAAGAGTACAACTTTTCCATCCACCTGTAGGCACACATTTATGACATAATTTGATGATGTAAAAGAAATTACAACAAGATTCAGTGTAGCAATGGACACAAATATATTTACAGAAAATTTGTTAGACTGACCTTCACTTCTTTGTTCTTCTCTAGTGTGATTCTGTAACCATGTACATCGATGTTAACATACTTGACATATGACACCCTGGTGTTGCCTCCTCTGTGCTCATTGGCTGCTTCTACATTGAAATCTGTCAGGTGTCCATCAACTTCACAGAGTTTAGATAATGTATAGGTGCAAGTGCCCATAAAATGGTGCACCTGATTGTCAAAGGTGTAGTAGTGAGGATCTCCATTAACCTCACAGGATCCTGGAAATATATTAGGGCAGCAACATGAGTCTAACGTCTAACAAATATTTGTGTTTTTATAATATGCTAAAAAATGCTTACTGTAAATTGAAATAGGCCTAAATATGCAGATTTATATTTATTTTGTTCCCTTGTTACAATGGCAGGATTTGGATAATAGGCTTACAGTAAAACTCTAGGCAAAACCTTTTTCTAGATTTAGATTTGCAGGGCATTCTCTCCAATTGCCCTGATCACCAGTATCAC
The DNA here is from genome assembly GCF_062004578.1 of Staurois parvus. Classification (NCBI taxonomy): domain Eukaryota; kingdom Metazoa; phylum Chordata; class Amphibia; order Anura; family Ranidae; genus Staurois; species Staurois parvus. The sequence goes on from NW_028318546.1 coordinate 2,008,184, forward strand.
CAGGAAAGAAAGAAAGGGTAAATCCAAATTTTTGATTTTCCACAGATGGGGACACTTGTTCTTGTTACAACTATTTAAATGTTGATCTCCTTCTCATTGTTAACATTTCATCTCACCTCCTGTTAAAGAAGTAATAGAAAATCTCCCTGATATGACATAGATGGAAATAAACTGTCAGCAGTTTGTAGTGGGGTGGTAAGTTCCCTTAGGAGTTATTTCTGCCTGTGTTTCATGCAACAAATCTGATACTTATTGGTTCATTTACTAAAGGCAAATAGACTGTACACTTTGCAAGTGTTGTTGCACTCATTTTATCCAGACTTAAGTGAAGGTGATGAAGCTTCACTTTATAAAAAATATCCAATAATGTGCAAGAAAAAAAACAGTTTTTTTGCTTGCACGTGAGTGGATGATGGAAATCTCCAACCTTCACCACATTCTCTAAGCTCAGGGGCATTCAAGTGCAACTGCACAATTTATTTGCCTTTAGTAAATCCACCCCATAGGCTCCTGAGTGATAGGCTATATCAGATCAAGTGGGAGGAGCTAATTAGGGAAGTGTGTCCTGTAGAAATGCATTTATGTATCCCCTGTCATAATGGTCCAGAATTCATGCTGCATCAATGACTAAGTATTTATGGCAATGGGAGAAACAGGGAGACTTTAATGTAAACATAATACTAGGAACTAATTGAATGGCAGGACAGTTAAAAGGAAAATAGCCTTCCCATCTAAAAACAGATTTATATAGTCTCTTTATTGGAGAACATTGCAAGTGTTGATAATTTTCTTTCTTAATGTTCATTGGCACTTGTGGGAGTCAATACTGGGTTTTATTTAAATTAATCTGACTGGATATTAGTTTATTGTGTGATGGAAATGTAAAGTGGAACAATGAATATTAGAATCTGAATTGGCTCTTGCAGCAAGGTTTGGTATGCCTGGTGTCTGCTCTGTTGTAGGAAAAGATTAAATGAGTGCTATAGATTACAATGAAAGGGTTAATTGGGACAAGGGATCCCTTGGTTCGTGAGTAAGCCAGAGACCTTTTGCAACCAGGAAGAGTCCAGTGACCCCCAAGGTGTTGTTTCCTATCTCAAACATAAGTTGGAGCTGGCCTTCCACTTGGTTACAAGTTTTTAACACACCCCCCCCCACCACCACCAAAACCACTACTACTCTATCAAAAATGAAAAAAAAAAAGTTTAAATGTTTTTGCTAAATGCGAGGTGATATCAAACAGTTTTGAGACTAGTTTTGCAATGAATGTCAACGAATAAAAAAAAGTTATAATGAAATTAATTAATGCATTTGTTTCGTTCAGATAACGTGACATAATGCAATATTAGTTTGGGCCCATGTGAAAATTAATTAAGTTTTTAAATTCGGATTTGAGTAAAGTTGTGGTTTAAATTGAATTTGTAATTGCCCCAGTCATTCACTTCAGTTCCAAGTTTAATGCACTTTTTAGGTTGAAAAAATTCAAGTCTGCCAAATTATGCATTACTACGGTAATTCCATTGTACCAGAAAATGTTGAATGCTTCCAATATATATGAATAATGAATCCACCTGAATTAACAAAACCGAAAACTAACGTATAGCAATCTTTCAATAAAACTGCAGCATTTTTCTAATCCACCTGGATCAACAAATATATGAAACACATTCCGATTATAACGAAACAAATGCTGTTAAAGAATTGGTTCAACATAACGAATATGACAAAATGAAATTCTTCAATAATTCAAGTAGATCCGAAATAAAACTAAAATTTCCAGTGAGCACATGTCTAACAGGATGTGTAAAGAATGACCTGTCATATTAGGCATTGCCTGCTTCAGATTAAAGAACGACTGGTAATATTTTGGATCATAGTTAACTGAACAACTGTCAGAAACATAACTATGCTGTATATAAAAATATATTCATACAGCAACCTGTGCACAAACTGCTACATATGTTTTTTTTGCACAGTTCTACCACACACTTATTAATTCCTCCTCATTGTTTGCTCCAAAAGTTCAGGTTTATATTAAAGGATTCTAGATGAAAATATTATTCATATGATATTTTAGGCAGTCCTTTATTCATGTTTTCAATGTCTTAATGAATGTAAATCATTGGAAAACTATACAACACAACATATAGTGAGACACACTGAACACAATTGATGGAGCAAAAAGGATTTCCATAGTAGCAAAAGGGTTTACCTGGTGCTGGGGTGACTGGCCTTGCTGTAGTTGTCGAGGAAGTGCCTGTAAAAGAGATTACAAATGAAGGCAATGTTAATATTTTATGATTTTCTGAAATCATACAAAAATTGCAGCACAGATAAGTATTTCAGAAAAAAATCCTCCTGTCACGGTATAGGGGCCCGGCCAATTATTAATTCTTGCTTAATCCTCTCATTAATGTCCCCAATTATTAATTCCCTCATTAATCCCTTGTGTTTAGAGGAAGTACATCCTCCAATTAGTATTCTACTTCTGTTTGCCAAAGGCCCCTAACTGTAATTAACGCGCCCCCTCCACAAAAGGTCCCAATTTCAATTAGTGTATTCTCCCCATTGTTACCCTGTTTACAGCTGCAAATCCAATTTTTGTGTTGTGTCTAGATGTCCTACATCCCTAATTAGTGCTTTACATTTGTATTAATGTATTCTCCTCACTGTTACCCTGTTTACAGCTACAAATTGAATTATTGTGTCCATCCTGTCCAACCAATCTTTCCATTGTCATCCAAAATGTCCCTAAACTCAATTAAGCCAGTCCCTCCATTGTCATCCTGCTAATGACCCCCCTCCACCTCTCATCCTGCTCAGGGGGTTTAAGAGGCCAGTGCTGGTCTCTCCTGGCCATTCTGCTGGGCAGCCACTGAGAGATCCAGCTGGACTCTAATGGCCCAGGCTCTGCCTGGGACCCCCCCAAGCCTGGGGGGGAGATCGTCTGTCCTTACCTGAGACCCCCAAGCTAAGGGGAGACCGCATGGCCCTACCTGGGACCCTCCAGCCGAGGGGAAACCGCCTGGCCCTACCTGAGACCCTCCAGCCGAGGGGAAACTACCTGCCAGCTACCCGAGACCCCAGTCCAGGGGTAGATTGCCACCTGTTGCCCGAGACCCCTGCCCAGGGGTAGGTTTTCCACCTGTTGCCCGAGACCCCTGCCCAGGGGTAGGTTGCCGCCTGTTACCCGATACCCCAGTCCAGGGTAGATTGCCGCCTGTTGCCCGAGACTCCTGCCCAGGGGTAGGTTGCCCGCCTGTTGCCTGAGACCCCAGTCCAGGGGTAGATTGCCGCCTGTTGCCCAAGACCCCTGCCCAGGGGTAGGTTGTCTGCCTGTTGCTCAATACCCCTGCCCAGGGGTAGGTTGCCGCCTGTTACCGGAGACCCCAGTCCAGGGGTAGATTGCCACCTGTTGCCCGAGACCCCTGCCAGGGGTAGGTTGCTGCCTGTTGCCCGAGACCCCAGTCTGCTGTGCAGTCACGGAGGGAGCCCAGCTGAGGCGGGACCCTCGTGACCAGGCCCTGCCTGGGACCCCCCCCAAGCCTAGGGGGGAGATCGCCTGCCTGCTGCCCGGGACCCCAGTCCAGGGGTGGATTGCCTGCCTGCTGCCCGAGACCCCAGTACAGGGGTGGATTGCCTGCCTGCTGCCCGAGACCCCAGTCCAGGGGTGGATTGCCTGCCTGTCGCTGGAGACCTCAGCTTGGGGGGGAGGTTGTTCGCCTGTTGCCCGAAGACCCCAGTCCAAAGAGAGGGAAAGACCACACAAGACAGCCTGCCTGAGACCCCTTGCCTGTCCAGGACCTCCAACAGGTATCTGTGTCTTACTTTATTATCCCTGGGGGACCAGACACCCTGTCGGATACGTGGGTACATGCTGTTCCCTGTTTTACCTGAACTGCTTCTGGGACGATCCCCTGTTTTATCCGAACTGTTCCTGTGATGACCCTTGCCCCTTGTGGGATTACCATCCGCCACAGAGACTATTCCTTTGCCCTTGGTGCCCTCCTCGCTGTCACCCCCCTATTGGCCAGATCACCCTTCCTGCCATTTCCCCATCGAGTGGCTGTCATTTTGTTGTCTTAATAAAGCTTGGTGTGTCCTCCATCCTCTTTGTGTGTTCTGTCCTGCCTGTGCTTCCGTCACACCTCCAAACTAGCTTTGTTTTATTTTAGGGACCCTAAAAACCATATAAACTGTCAAGAGTCACGTGTAGGTTTCCCCTTTATTAAAGAGATTACTTCAAACTAGAACACATTAAAGAATAAAAAATGCCTTGTTTCTAACCATTAGTTATACCATATGAATTGTGATTTTCTATATAAAACAATAATACTAGCAGATATACAAAGAATAACCTATCATAGTAGGTATCACCTGCTTCAGACTAAAGAATAACTGGTAATATGGAAATGGTAACATGTTGAACCATGGTTAACCAAACAACTGGCACATAACTATGTACAGTATATAAATATGTTAATTACAGTAGGCCTCCTGATAGGCCTCCTGATCCCCTTGATGTCTATTGAGACAAAACATACATGGGGGTTGGGCGGATATTGTGCTGACATCACCCATGCCTGTCTGGAGCTGGCATCAGCAGTGTTTATGACTTGCATGGCTGTTTGTCTTTGAAGTTTGTAAGTGTTTTTTTATTTATTTTAATAAATCATTTGTAAGTTATCACACTATCTGGAGTATTATCCTTTTTGACAGAGAACACACACAGCAGATCACAAAAAGGGAGGAAGAGATGAGGAGAGATACTGAAGTCTGTGACACATATTTTACATCTAGGATGTTACAAGCAAGATATGTTCGGCACCATTCTCTGTTAGACCACTTATAATCATGGGTCTAACTATTCGGTAAGGAGCAGTGTGTTTTTTGTGGTGGTGGGCACAAGAGTCTCTATTTCATTACACACTTGGAGGATTATTGTGGATACGGCTGTTCATCATAATCGGAATTTTGTCATCAGAAGACTTTTTCATTGTATGGTGATTCATGCATTTTGACTTAATAATATTATTGGTAGGAGCACATTTAAAGTATAATTGACTCACTATTAGTATATTTTTTATCAATAGCACAACAACAGCTGGATATTTCTTATTTGCACAGCTCTACCACACTGCACTTACAAACAGATGACAACACTATTCCCAGTTTCAAGGTTGCAATTCTGCCCAGAATTGCATGAGGTTGCACAAGATAATATGAGTGGATGGCCAGGAAAGTGTGAATGAATTTGGCATGCAAAGAGACTAAATTAAAGATGTATGCAGGACATCTTTCTGCCGCCCTAGCAGCAGAAACTGAATTACATCACTGCTTCCTGGAGAAAGAACTACAGAAGAGATGTGCCAAGACCTGTGGCTGGGGGAATAGGAGGCATAGTAGCCACCAATCCTACAAACAGGAAACCAAAGAGAAAACGCTTGATTTGAAAATGAAGAGGCTATTTCAGAGCAACTACTGAGTGAACCAGAAGATAGATGACATATTCAGTGAAGGTATGAAATCAACAAAAAGGACATGTAAATACAGTTTCACCCGGAGTGCTGCTTTAAGCTTTTTTTATTTTAATTACTATTTATCATTTTGTCTGTGACATTATAGTTGAACATTGATATATGTCGCTGTTACTGTTATTAAACAGCTTAAAATAAACATCCTAAGCAATACAAAAGCAAACGTGCTAATTGGATTAAGCCTAATTATTGGATGAAAAATGTGAATGAAAATTAAGCAGGATTACAGGTAAGAATAATTATCATTCTAGTATTCGAGCCTATAATATACAGTATACAAAGGACTTAAAATATCTTCCTTACATAGTACTTTCCTCCTTTCAGTTCTCTACAGCTAATAACGTTAGTTTTCACCTGGAGATGCATAGCATACTAATCATTTTTGTCTGCTATGGAACAACAGGGTTTAGTGCATTCCCTGGTCTAAATTGTGATTTGTTCATTCACTGAAATGTTAAAACTGACTTGAATGTCTCTTACCTTCCACACTGGGTGTTGTGGTAGTGGTTGTTGTAATATCTGTTAATTGAAAAAAAACCCAGAAAAATAATTAGGAAATGGTAAAATGAAACTAAAATAACAATTGTGTTTCCATGTCTGCTCTCAGCTGCATTCCATATTTTTGGCCAGGCCAAATTTGCCCAGGTCTAAATTCAGCTTCTTTGCAGATGTACATTATGAAATGCAAAGGGGCAATGGAGGGATACATTTTTTTCACCTCAACAAAAGTCATATAAAGTATTTCTTTCTTACAGCAGATGGTGTCCTCTCTCCAATCACCAACAATGATACCAGCATTTTCACAAGCGGCAGCATAGGCTTCTAAAGCATTGCAAAACTGATCTTGGTTTCCTCCAGTTGCACACAAGTCATACACACAGTTTTCAAAATATATCTGAGGAAGAATGTGGGGGTGGCAGTCCTTGAAAGGTCCATTGCCTGCTAATATCAGTTTGCATTCATCTTCATAATTAATCTCATCAGTGGGATCACATGGTGGAGGATCAACAATGTCATCTTCACATCTAAAAAGACACGCAAAATTGTAATTTTAAATAATTGTTATTCACTACATATTTTCTTTAGAAACAAATTTAGAACTGTGCACTGCTTGCTCTGCATACAAAATTGTACAAGGCACAAAAACACTCAACCTGATACATTTTTATCCCAGATTGGGCTGAATCAGAGTCAGAGGAAGGAGTATGTAGAAGGTCTCTATGCCATTTGCACATTTAGGTTTCCTATGCGGTGGAAGAAGCAATCTGCGGTTGTACATTTGTATTTTTTTTCCTGCTGCAAAGGTGATGTGACAGAGCCCAAAGTTCTGCTGGCATTCACAGCTGGAGTGTGGCCCAGGACCTCAGAGTAGTGTTGGGGATGTGTGAGTAAGAAATCTTTCCTTTCATTTTAAGTGTTTGAAAACATGTACCATGTTATGCTGAAAATTTTAACATTTTATTGCATTTGTGCACTAAAATTCACTTGCTATTGAAAACATGAGTCTGAAAAACAATTGCTCAACTATCATTCAACATAAAAAATGCAACTACTGTTGTTTTGTTCTACAGGACCTCTACTTTTAAAATTATTTTACATGTGAAAAAATAGTTCAACATATGCCTACATTTTCTTAGTTATCTATGTGTGACCTACTTGCATATTATCCATGATATGGATTGTTGTCAGTATTATCCAAGATATGGATTGTTAACAGCAAGATCTCAAAATGACCAGCTACTACAAATGTCTGAAAATGAAATGGCTACACTGACAAATGTACTAGACAACATACAATTTGAGTATGAGAAAAATAATCGCTAGAAAAGCTCTACACAAAAAATAATCCCATAGGTTCAGGGCTCTTAAAAAATTTGCACTGAACATTCATCATCATTAATGTAAATTTCTTGCCTATACTTACATCCAGCCTGCATCAGGAACACGCCAGCTGTTTCCAAAGTCATTGGATGTGGGTGCAAGTACACCTTCAGGGGTGAGAAAATCATCTTGCTGGTTTCCATTATAAGTGCCACAGAGGCCACACAGTTTTCCTTTAAAGTTCTCATTTACTTTAACAAACAGTTCATGGTCACCATTAAACTTAACTTCAAGACCAAAGTTAGTTTGTAGAACAACAAATGCACCACTTAAACCTATTGAGATACCAGGTGCTGGGGCCACAGGCAGGGAGACAACAAGTCCATTAATCTAAAAATGAAATACACATTAATTTGTATTTGTATTAAAGATTCATTTGTAGGTTGACAGAGTCATAATACATTTGTTGAAGTGTGTAATTTAGAAATCTTACCTCCACCACTTTGTTTTTCCCCAGAATGATATTAAGGTCATTGAAGCTGACTGCAACTGAGTTTATAGCTGTCCAGGTTATGCTTCCTCTATGTTCATTTCTTGTAGTGATTGAGAAGGACACACTTGTGTTTCCACAGGTCTCCACAGCTGTATAATTACAGGCTCCTTGGAAATGGTATAACTTTCCATCAAATGTTATGTAGTGTGGATCACCATAGATATGGCAGATGGAGGTATCAGCAGGGAAACAAGCCTTGATTCCATTTTGTACTTTGCAAACCTCATCAGGGGCACAAGTCTGAGTTGTACAGCTGACTTGATTGTTTCCTTGACAAGTACAGTGACTTTCACAGTCTCCCTTCAAGAATATCTCATTTTTCTATAAAAATAAAATGTGATATTACATATATTATTTCACCCTATTCTACCCAAGTGTAAAAAAGTAAATTGCTGCAGTAAGCATAATAGTAAATAAATGAATCCCTTTACAACAGAAATTAACTTGATAACTATTATTTTGAAATAATGTGAGCATATCCTTTACACAACTCTGGGGTAATGATTGGTTATTGCATGTTACTTCAGTTTTGCAAATTTCTCTCTACCTTAAAAATTAAGCTCATTGGGTTGTAATCAAGGATGTTGAATACCATTGTTCAAATGCCTATGTACATAGCGTGTACATTTTAATTTGGGGGCTCATTAGCTGTCAGTATCTGAAAATGGTACAACACTGACCTTCATAAGCTTACAAATTTTGCATTTGCAAAAGTGTATTTGGATAATACAAACTGTTTGGAATGTCCATCAAACTGAAAAATGTGACATTAAAAGAAAATATCACTTACCTGATAATACTTGCCATCATAAAAGCATCCACATTCACTGACAGGAACACAAGTTTGACCACTGAGCACAAAGCCATCATCACATTCACACGTATCAGTACAAGGCCTGTTGCAGTTGTTTGGTGCGCTTTGATCTGTGCATGTTGCTGGGCAAGCACTGGCACAAGGATTGTAGTGACTATTGTCATGGCATGGGATAGCTGAATAAAAAGAAAACATTCAATGTAACTATACTGTATAATAGGTAAGAAAGTGAAGGAAAAGTAAACTTTAATAATTATACATAAGGATATATTTTAGGTGGATCCAACTTAACTGAATATATACATGGTTTGACATATAATTTTTTTATATGATGATATATGGTAAATAGCTTGTAATCCCCTCAAAGTATTATGAATATTTTTTTGAAATGTTAAAGAACACTTACGGCAGAAAGTAGCATTTCTCCAGGTAATAGTGACTCTTGCTCGTTGACATGCATCTGCATAGGCTTCCAATGTTTTACATAAAGTGCTGTCCCCAAGAGCACACATATCAAATACACAGCTGTCAAAGAAGTGGCCTGGATTGATCACTGAATGACATGCCTCAAAAGGACCATCCTTACTGGTTAACAAACCACAGAACTGATTGCCTGAATAGAGTAACTCTGTCTCTGGAGGACATGGTGGTGGAGGTGTAGGAGAAATTGTGTTACATAATGGATCATCCACCTGCCAGCTGTCTCCCAGTTGATTGGAGTTCTGGGCTAACTCTCCGTTGGGCATCAAATAGTCATCGTGTGGGATGCCATTTAAGTTTCCACACATTCCACAGGTTTGATTGAAATATGTAGTTGGGACATTAACTTCCACTGTATGGTCAGTGTCATAAGACACTGTTAGATGAAAATCAGACTCCAGAATAACATATCGACCACTCTGCTTCACTGTCAGCGATCCATTGACTAAGATGACTGGAAGATTTGTCCAGATACCATCCACCTGAAAATGAACAACATTTATTGGATAATAAGCAACAATTGATCCTTTAAATATTATGAGAGATTAGAAAATGTTGTAAGAAACTTACCAAAACACGGCTAGGCTCATCTTTAATTATGTCTATTTTATGATCATAAACTTCCACCATAACCTTCTGTATCCATGACACTGTTGGATTCCCATACCTATGCTCATTCTTTCCTTCAATGTTGAAATATGGCAGAGATGTGATATTGGTGCAAAGTTTTGAGAGCGTATAAGTACAAATTCCCATAAAATGATGAATTTCCTTATCAAAGGTGTTGTAATGAGGATCTCCATATATGACACAGTTACCAAATGTGAAATCATAGCAGCCAGGAAGTCCATCTTTTATGCCACAGTATTTTCCAGGTGGACATGAGGCAGAATTGCACAATAAACTACCACCAGCAGAGGGACATCTGCATTTAGTGGAACAGGTATCATCCGTCCAGAACTCTGAGCCTACAGGGTAATGTTTATCGTCTTCCCAACATCCACACTGACTACTTGGCACACACTTTTTATCATAAAGGACATATCCCGAGTCACATACACACCCTTCTGTGCAGGGAAGATTGCAGCTGGATGGTGATACTGGATTGACACAAGTAGCTGGGCAAGCTGTTCCACATTGCTCATAGTGACTGTTTGGAGGGCAATCCAGAGCTGTAAATGATAAAATAATAAAATTATTCTAATACCTAAAATAAGCTTACAGTCTTACAAAGATACACACTAAGAGTACATAACCACTTGTGGAATTTTGTTGAATATATAACAGTAGAAAAGACAGCAACCCATTAATATAAGTAAGCTATTTTATACTAAACAGTGAAAGTATTGCTACACATTATAATCAGAAACACAGACCACCATACTGTGTGTTCTGCCCAATAGAAATACAACAATACTAATAATGAGTTTGCTATACCACTTGTTTACTATAGCAATAGGATGATTACAATAGAACAAAATGTTTTTTTAAATGATACATTTCATTAAATTGCTGAAGTTTAATTTTTTTTTGTGTTTTTATGAGTAGATTTTCCAGCTGGTATGCAGGCATAGGCACAGGGCTCTTTTCATGATCTCTGCTTGTTACACATCTCAGTGGTCACATGGTTTGCAAACCTCATTAGCATTTGGAAAACGGGCAAAGCAAATCACTGCACAGAACAAAATGTATATATATTTAAAATATATTCATAAATACCTACACTTAAATCAGACGTTTTAAGGTGACAATGCCTGACAGAAAGATCAGATTTCAAATGAAGATAAACAGCCCAATAAAAGAATAAGGAAGTTGAAAACCTTATACCAACTAAAGCAGCCTGTAGATTATGAAATGTATTTTTCCTTCTACCATGAGTGGAAGGAAAGAAAGTTGATTGATTCCCCCTTGACCACCGTGGAGGATGTGTACTAAAACTTCTACACACAGAATCTGGTGCAGCTGTGCATGGTAACCAATCATCTTCTAACTTCAGTGTGTTCAATTAAGCTTTGACAAAAAAAAAATGAAGTTGATTGGTTTCTATGCACAGTTGCACCAGATTATGTGTGCTCCAGTATTAACTATAAAAGCTACAATTTATGGGGAAATTGTGAGAAGTGTTCTTGCCTCCACCAGTAGTCTACAACTGGAGTGGGCGGAGTAACTGGGTGGAGTGGCTTGAGTAACTGTTGTGTGGTTGGAGTGGCTGGAGTAACTGTGAAAAGGTTGGACTGGGCAGAGTAACTTTATGGAGTGGGCAGAGTAACTGGGTGGAGTGTGTGGAGTGTTTGGAGTGAGTAAAGATAGTAAACATTACACTAACCAATTGATTGATCAAATTTAAAAAGTGCACATGGCAAGCCTGATAGAGTGAGAAATGCATTTTAACTTTTATTTTTCAGCTCACACTCTAGCTTTTGTCAGCTCACACTCTAGTTTTGAACATTCCGCCATTCATTCCTATGGGACCAATTTCACCACAAAAATGCTGATATTTTGTCAACCATCCGGCGAAACGTTCCACAAAGTAATAGCACACCGATCGGGAACAATCCACATGTTTCGGTATATTACTGTCTATGTAGTGTAAAAACTGTGGGAGGAGTTAGGGTGGTACATTTGACTATAATAATAAGAATATATATGTGAGATAACAGTAAGTGGTCTTGCCATGCAAGAACACTTAATAAATCTCCCTCAGTTAGTGTTGATGGGGAAATCCCTTCCACAGTGCTATTGCGTTTTGTTGGCGGAAAGCCTTCCTGGCCAGCAGAACACAGCTATTTAAAAAAATCAACAGGCCGATTGTAAAAAGTCGATTTATGAATCGACTTGAGTATGCCAGCCTGCCCACAGATGGATCATATCTTGTCCAGTCTCTGCTGAAATGGCCAAAACTCAATCCATCTATGGCTGGCTTAAGTTGAGTAATTTACTTGGGAGACAGAAAAATGATAATTGATAAATCATTTTTGCCTAGAGTTACATGTTAAATATCTTTAAAACAACGATTACTAGAGAAACCACATTTACACTTACGACAAAAGGTTTCATTTCTCCACGGCAGCACTACGGCTCCTGCCTCATGACAGGCATCAGCATAGGCTTGAAGATGATTGCACAGAATGTCGGGGTCTAGATGGAGCTCACACATGTCGTAAAAACAGTTTGCAAAGTATTCTCGAGGATCGACAATGGTGTGACAGTACTGGAAAACACCATCAAAAGGAAGCATCTTGGCACAAGAGTCTTGACTTTGAATTATATCTATTTCTTCTTTTGAGCAGATAGGTTGAACTGTAATGGCTGGTGCACAGCTGGAATGCCAAAGAATTTGTTATTTGTAATTTATGAATCCTTGAGCAGTATTACTCTCTTGAAAAACACAAAGTTGGGTAATTATAACTACTGTATATTTTGTTGTTACTGGCTTTGGTCTCCCTTCCATACTGCTTGACAGAAAGATGTTCAGAAGTTTTTAAAGAAGAAGTTTTACAACCACTTTTATTGATGTGTTCTGTTTCAAAGGGGACAACATAAATGTAACACCTTGTCCCACCTTCCTATGTGCTGTCTAAGACTACACAATACAAAAAATACCTCTACACCAATTGAAATTGCTGGAGCCCCCAGTAGAAAGAGATTAAATGCCAAATCTTTGTCAATTACTAAAATTAGTGGGCTACCACGAAAAATATTATTATAAATGTATTAAGAAGAAAAAAAAAATTAAACTCAAAAGCAACCAGCAGCTTTTTTTGTACATATTAAAAACACACATAAACAGGTATACCTAATACCATAAAAGGCCTTATATCAAAGATCACAAAAGTGCTGAGAACACTCTGCCCTCTGTCCTTGTGTATGTATAGCCAAAATGCTCATTTCCCATGTTTGGAAGCATAGAGAAGGATTAGGAATTTTTATTGATGTACAAAAAAATGGCAACCACCCCAACCTATAACTAGCATTTACAGCAAGATGCACATGGAAGGGCAACGCACATCGCAAACAAACAAAAGATTTCCCAGCACAATCGGTTGGTAATTCTGCAGGATGGGTGGTAAGCATGCTGTGAAATCTTTTGTTTGTTTGCAATGTGCGTTTCCCTTTAATGTGCACCTAGCTGTAAAGCTTAGATATAGGTTGGTGTGGTTACCATTTTTTTGTACAGTTGGTTGAATTGGACATGCTGGATGCCTTTGCTGCCATTGTGCTATTGTCTTGTGCATCCCTCTGCCTTTAAGGAGGATTGGGCTCCCTCTAGGCACACCTGCCCTCAACCTATCCATTGTTATATGTGCTCCTACTATGGAGGCTCTGAAAATGATAGAGGTCCCTTTTCATGGGCACTGCGACTTATGCATATATTTGCAAATGTATGCAAATAAAACCCTAAACACAAACTGTTAGAGCATTTTGGTTGTTTTGAAGGCTGGCTGATAGATGTGCTGGGAAATCTTTTGTTTGTTTGCAAGTTTTTATGACTGTCTGAAATCCTGTTAAGCAGATTCATCTTCTCTATTAGCCCTGGGGACCATTGTCACCTATGAAAGTGATGGGAAAACCAATGTTTTACCTTTGTCACCAAAAAATCTTCCAATGGAGACACCTGTTCAAGTAATAATGGTCTAATAGGGGCACTCCCCTCAATTTGTAGAGCCTTTTCTCTCAGTGAGTGAAGGGGACAGGGGTTTCCTACTTTGCTATTTTATCAAAAACATTAAAAATTGTTTTGGTTATGCATTCACTTTAGGGGTGAATTATTCCATTTTCCCTGAAGTTATAGAACACAATGATGGCTTGTCTGAAATTATATTTAGTGTCTAAATATTTGAATGTCTACAGCTTGGCCACAGTTCTTATACAAAGTTTATTTTTTTATATACATTTTCATCTGAACTCTTTTTTTAATATTATTACAACAGTACCCTCTTGCCCTTCAGTGCTTGTTTAAGCCAGTAGTAATAATTTCAGTGTTGCATGTTTATTCTTGTACAGCAAACTGGCCATGCCAAAATAACAGAAACTGATTCAAGTACCTTGAAGTAGAAAGGTTTGTGCTACATAATTATGCAAAAGTGCTGCACTTAGTGTTAAATGGTTAAATATAATAACAAATATGAAACAAAGTGTCAGTATTGTAAAGTGGATATAAATACCACTGTGAATCAGTCACACTGACATCCAACAGCAGCAGCAGCACTGGAGGCAGCATGTGAGCGAGAGCATCAGTAGATCTCCATTGTATTCAAGGCATATCTTTTAAATCAAATATAACTTTAAATACCTGTGGTAACGGGACAAATCATATTTGCCAAAATATAATAAAATATGTTGCTGCTGTTCCTAAAGTGAAAAGCACCTTAAATAATAATAAGTCAATAACACAACGCAAACAATGCTTAAATGTGAAAGAAATTTAGATATAGTGAAATAGTCCCAAACAAACAGTACTTCAGTGCTGTGATGAACTGAAAATAAATAAGAGTAATAGAGTCCCCAACAAACAGTGCTTCAGTGCTTCAATGAAAAGAAATTCCTCTGTTATATCCAAACAATAGGTGTTCTACAAATGGTGTCACCCCACAGTGCTTCACGATGGCCACCTAGTACACTCCACACTCACCAGATACATTAGACTCCTAGCTCATATGGCATAAGAGTAAAAAAAAGCTTAAACTGGTGAATTGTGTTCTCATGCATGAACAGGACTCAGATGGATAAATCCCAGATTCCATATGCTTCCTTAGTGCTTGAACGTGTGTTCTCAGGCATAAACGTTCCTGCATGCATGAGGAGTAAGTACATAAGGGCCTTAAGGGCATGGAGAGCTGAGCACTGCCACAGAGGACGTGTACCAATCCAAAAAAAAAAAAATTCAAATACCATACAGCTGGAAGAAGTTTTCATATAGCTTTGAGGACACAAAAAAAAATACATAAATCCTTTAAATAAAAAGCTTGGGGAATGCCTTAAAGTGTCAGGGCCATTGTACTTTGACAGCACAAAAGGTCAAGATGTCACTAGAATGTTGGACATACCTTGTATCATTGCTCACTTGCCAGCTGTTACCATAGCTTGATGAATCGGTCTCTGTTTCTCCATCAGGATTAAGTTTATCATCACCCTTATTTCCATTATAATTTCCACATACTCCACACACTTTGTTTTCATAGATTTTGGAAAGAGTCACTTCAACTCTGTGATCTCCATCATATTTGACTCGTAGTCCAAAGGCAGCTGATACTTGAACATATTGACCACTAATTCCAATATAAACATCTGGAGATAAACTCACTGGTAGCTGCTGTACCAATTCATCCACCTAACACATAACATAAAAATAAAATGCTCATTGACTTAGCATTAAGAAAAAACACATTTGTATTGTTTAAATATTTAAAGGAAAATTTAATTAATTTTATTGTAAAAATTCTTTAAACTTTCAGTCATTTCCTCCTAGCTCTTAGAGTAGTGGGGGTGCCACAACAATGGTTGTAGAGTCCAGAAAACTTTATCTATTAATTGTTTATAAGGCTGTTACAGACAGCTTATTTCAGTCGTCACAACAATTCCCTTTCATTGGGGTTTTAAATGTTGTGTAAAGCTAGACGGCAGGGCTCTTGAGAACTTGGGGGTACAGGAGTGTGTGAGGGGTGCCTGTTTGCTTAAGCTATGCTTCAGCAATGCTATAGTTGGCAGTCAGCTTGAGCTATGCTTCAGCAGTCAGTAAAGTATGGTAGTCTTCTCAAAATATAATTGTCTGAAAATGTTAAATTTTATTGGTGGATATTCCTGTGCACTTTATAAACCTGTGATAGTTAAAGTGGTTGTAAACCTCAGATATGAAATATGAACAAAGCATATCCCTCTGTAGTGTGTACTTGTCTCAATCCAGAACACTAAATGTCATTTCTGTCCGCTATCTTGTTCCCTTGGCATATGTATCAGTCTCTTCTGCCAAATTTTGCTGATACCAAAAGAAAAATAGTGACAGGGAGCTCCAGAAGATTGACAGCCTCAGCTCTGTTCCTGTGTGCTGTGTGAAGGGGGTGTATCCCTTCCCTCCAATCAGCTCACAGATCTCTACTCACTGATGTAACTTCTGTTCTCCACCTCCTGATTTGCAGAGCTGAGAGTTCCTGTGTGAATTGTTCACTATGAATGGATGTAGGGGCAGGGGCGGACTGACAACTCATGGGGCAATAGGGGATCATGGGGCCCCTGTGTCCTTGCCCAAACTCAAAAAAGCCTATGAAAAAGGTACCAGGGGCATCTCATGGGGCCCCCTACTGCCCCCGGGCCCTCAGGCAGTGCCCGAGTTTCCAAATGGTCAGTCCACCCCTGTGTAGGGGAAATATATAGATAAACAGGTGCAACTTATGTAGGAGGATCTGTTTCATCTCTTTGTATCGCCATTCAAGTGGTTTAGAACCACTTTAATTTCAAACTTAATAAAGCTTAGGCTAACATATTTTCTATATGTTTTAAAATAGAATTATAGACAGTAGGTTGCCTGGGGTTGTTTTGAATTGGGTAAGTTGAATCCTGCATTTCCAAAATCATCATGGAACCCAACTGAAGTCTATAGAAGGCAAGTCTTAGTTGGTTAGGGGATACCTTAATGTTTCAGTAGCAGTGTACTTTGGGAGTGCATATTTGGTTGTGGAACAATTATTTTTTAACTTAACAATTAGCTTGACTTACATACAGAAGCACCTATTATTATCCATTGCAGTTTCAATGTTGTAATAAAAAGAAAAATAGAGAAAAGGGTGTGGGGTTCCATTTAAAATTCTAACCAGGCCTTTATCCCGAAATCTAGGAAGGATAGGGAAGCAACATTGCACCCCTTCCTGTACTAGACCGGGCCACATGTCTTTCAACATTAGGGGGTAACTTGCAGGGTACCCCTCTACCTTGAAAAGCACCCTTGTGCCAATGTTGAGGGATGAGGGCCTCTTCCCTATTTCCGGTGCTCCAAGAAGGAGGTGGGGAAATAGTAGGAGATATATTGTGGTATCTGGAAGATTCTTTTATAAAAATTGGGGTGTATCGAGATATCAGCTCCCTCCCAGGGGAATAAGTACATTCACAATTGAATGAAAATGAAAAACAAAAAACGTCCTATCAACATTAAATAACAATCAAGAAACCCTATTAAGGAAACTCCAAAATACCACCCCAGAAACAAAAGCCTTCTTTTTGGGGGGAAGTCCTGTGGCAAAAAAAAAGCAAAATCACTTTATTCTAAAATATCCCTCTCAACATGTAATAAAAATGATTATATTCCTAGTAAATTAAACTCCAAAATAATACTCCCTGAAACAAAAGTCCACAGTTTTGCAGCAAAAACCAATGGAAAGGACAGCAGCTAAAGGTGACCACTCACCTTAACTACATCACAAAATAAAATATAAGGCAAATAAGCCCACAAAATAAAGGGGGGCAAAAGGGGTATATTGTCAAATGAGCTAGCAATTAGGATCAACATACAGTTTCCTGACCAATCCTAATCTCATTTTATACAATATGTCAGCTTTCCCTATTCTTTCCATGCAACGGCTTCTAATATACTAACATGGCTATGGTTGCTCTGTGCCCCCCTTCCCCCTTTACAGTGAGGGGCTGGCACATAGCAGTTTCCCCATTATTTACTCTCTTTTTTTCTTTTTATCAATTCTTTATTAAAAAGGAAAGTACATACAAGGTGAAATCATAGCAGGATATAGAAATGCCATAAGGACATTGTGCCATTTAGAAAATAGTTCAGATTAATAGTCCAGCATGTCAGATACGCAATATAATTAGTGTAATCCTCTGAAAAGATTACAATTTATTTACATCTACATGAAGAATGAGTACTTAATTCCATTTTTAATAAGCATGTAAAAAACAAGAAATGGTGTACAGGGGATTACAGGATGTTAATATAAAAGTAAGATAAAGGAATTAAAGCACTATTTAAATATGCATGCAAAGATTTTTAGTTAATGTATAATTGTATTAATTGGGGGTATAGCCATCTAAAGTTTGTTTTAAATAGGTATCAAATGACAGCAAATTATTCTCTGCACAGTCTACTACCCCAGGTTTAAATGTCTTTAGAAAATAGGTTCAAAATGACCTAGTAATCCCTCTTTCCATATACAGTAATGATAAATAGTGCAGATTTGATCACTTGCCCTCCAGAGGATTTACGCCCCTTCCTGACCAGGCCCTCTTTGTGATACAGTGCTGAGTTACTTTAACTGACAATTGAAGTCATGCAACGCTGCACCCAAATTAAATTTATGTCCTATTTCCCCACAAATAGAGCTTTCTTTCGGTGGTAATTGATCGCCTCTGTGTTTTTTATTTTTTGTGCTATAAACAAAAAAAATAACAACAATTTTGAAAAAAAAAACAATATTTTTGACTTTTTGCTATAAAATATATCCAGTAAAAAAAGTCGAAAAATCAGATTTCAACATAAATTTCGGTCAAAATGTATTCTGCTACATGTCTTTGCTAAAAGAAAATCCCAATACTTGTAAATTAATTGTTTTACGTGAAAGTTGTAGCATCTACAAAATGGTGGTATATATACTGAATTTTTTTTATGCTAGTAATGGTGGCGATCAGTGACTTATAGTGGACTGCAGGCAATCAAAGGGGTAACTCTGAGCTGTGTTGTGTTTTACATTATGTGCTGTGTGTGTTTTACTAAGGAAACAAGTTGCTTTCTATTGCTCTGCTGTGCAGAGCAATACAAAGTAGCCTGTTCGTGCTGACAGGGGAGAGATCTGTGTTGTTTGCATACAGAGCTCTCCCCTTTCACTGTTCCTTGGCGATCGACGGGTGCCAGTTGGGAATCTCTGGCCGGGACCTGGTGATCAACAGCTGTAGCCGCCAATGGTGGCACAGGTAGGGTGGCGTGTGCTCCCCCTACACGAAAATCACATATATTTAGTAGCAGCCCTGCTACTCTGTAGTAGTAGTTTTGCTATAGGGTGGTGAAGAAGCAGTTAATTAAAATTGCCGAAGCTCTCTCTAGTCAATGGTCCAAACTTTATACAAGATCATAAGAGGATCAAACAATGACCAAAATGATATGCATTATTCACTCACTTCTATCATTTCAACTATTCGAACAGTTGGCATCAGTGAAAAGATAAAACAAGCACTCAACCCTAGTTCCAGTTAAATACCACTATTCTTATATTTTCAATAAGGCCTGCAATAGTGCTTCCTAATGCACACAAAATAAATTGACTAAAAATGAAACTGACATGTCTTGTAGGGTGCAAAGATCCAATGCTGCCAGATGGCCAGAGGGGGGAGCTCTGGGATCATGTAGACAAACAAAAAGACAGCAATCCATCACAAAAATATCATAGTGCAGTAAGTATATGTTTATTAATGTAAAATATGTACATTCACTCACAAACATGGTAAAGGAGAGAGCATGCAGTGTCATATGCTGGCAGTCGATGTTTGGAGACTGATGAAAGAGAAATTCCCCTAGAAATATGCATCTCTCCTTACCGGCATTTCGGCACCCCCTCGGCGTGTCATGTCATCCAGGAGGTTTGTAGGCACTTGCAGCGGTGGCTTTTCCTCCATGGGCAGAGTCAGTGGAGCTATCTCAGAGCTGCATCATGCTTACTATTTAGCCCAGCTGGGCTGCCTCAGAGTGGACCTGTGGTTACATTGGCTGCCTGTATACCACACATGTGCTCTCTTTTACCATGCTTGTAAGTGCATTTACATATTTTTTCATTAATACTGTAAATAGTTACTCTGGTGTCCATTTATGAACCAGCAGTAATAGATCGCTGCTCAGTTCTCCGGCATTCTCCGAGAACACAGTTCTCCTGTGAATGCCGTTTATGAAGCATATGTAGATCAGTTCTCCAAACGAAGGGAGAACGGTCTACAAACGCTGGAAAACGGCTGATTTTACCATAATCTCACGAGATTACAGTAAAAGATCAGTTTACTAAGCAGAGGTAAATTACCTCTGCTTAGTTTTCGGTTCCTCTGATTCTCCAGCTCTGGGCTGGAGAATCTGGAGGGAGAACACAGATCTCCAGTGAAGGGCTGAACATGTTCTCCTGAGTGTTATAAACTGTGAAAGACCAGAGAATAGCTGCGATCCTCTGAATCACAGCTATTCTCTGGGTCATAAAAGGACACCATAATCTTTGCACTGATTTATCTGCTTTTATAGTGTCAGTTTGATGCCAGCTGTTATTAGAGTTAACTTTCATCTCATATATTGGATAATAGTTGCTTGTAAAATATTGTAGTTACCTACATTTTATACTTTCACTTGACCTGCAATATTAATAGATAATGCTGCAAAACTTCAATTCAGATGGTCATAATTGTGGTACAAATACACAAAAAAAAGAGAATTTCCCATCCTTTTAATCTCTGTGCTCACTGGTGCGTACTTAAAATTAAAGTAAATATGAACCCTCACCTTTTAAAACAACCCCTTCAGTTTAAAATAGAAATGAAAGGTATAAATATAAAACATTATAAACATATTTTCCCCCCTTTTTTAATAAATGATCACATACCCTCTGTTCTCAGCTACATAAGGAGTTCAGAGAGCTGGGGAATGGGGGAAAATGCCTCACATTTCTTTGACAAAGGCCATGATGAAGGATGTGGATGCTCAACTTACCTTCACAAGTTTTTGTTTTTGCAGGCTTATTTTGTAACTGTGAACATATACTGTGACCTCTTTAACATATGACACACGTGTGTTTCCTCCTCTGTATTCATGACTAACTTCAACATTAAAATATGGCAAGCTGCTGTTGGCCTCACACAGTTTTGTTAATGTGTAAGTACAATTCCCCATGAATGTGTGGGGATAGTTATCGAATGTAACATAATGAGGGTCACCATATCCACTGCATGTTCCTCCTGCATACAAAAAAGTAGGTAGGTGATAAATACTATATTTGTCAAGGAAGTAGGGACATGCCCTGTACATGATCATTGAAGCAAACACAAGGTAACTTTACAGGAGGGTAAGTTTAAAGGAGTAGGAACTTGTTCACTCAGAAAAGTAATTAGTCATCGAGGTTACTAAATAAAGTGAAGTTGTAACCATCTCAATTAATCAAACATATGCAAATATGCTGTATTCAATTTCCCTTGCACATTTATGGGAATTCACTAATTCATCTTATTTACAAACATTCACTTAGCGTGAACATACACTACACAAACCATCTCTTCTCCTTTAGAAAATTAACGTTCACATCTTAAAAAAAATATTACAGAATTGTATTAATGATATAACTACATTTTAATCAAGTTACATCAGAGAATTGGAACAAAAAGGAAAGAGGAAAAAATACCTGATATATCAGGAGGAGATGTTGGTTTTGTAGATGGTAGAATGCTTGGCTTTATTGTTGAATAAGGAGTGTCAGTTGGTTCTATACCTATAAAAAATATACTTGCTTTAATGTCAAACACGATTATTACAAATTTAAATTTCCTTAAATAATGCCGTAAAAGAAAAGTGTTTGTGTTTTGAATTGCATGATAAATATGAAAGATCTGTCAATTACAATACAGTACTGAAAGGCATTACTGTATTACAAATTGGAAGGGATTCAGTTAAATTAAAAATAGCTATTGATGATTTCTTTTTATCACATTTCCTAGTTAGATGGAATAGTTGAAAGAAAAGTCACTTTAGTACAGTCTGGTTAAATTCTGACTGGTAGGGTACGAAACACAGTAAATCCCTACCGCAAGGTCCATTCTTCACTCCAATGTTATCGATTGCTATATCTCCATATTCTGTTAGACCTCGAATAGCTTCAAAGATGACCTGTTAGAAGAACAACCAAAATGTCAGGCAGAGATATGCCTACTGTCAAAGAAACCTTTAGAAATATGTTGGCTGCCACGGCTGAAATACTAGTTGCTTGATGTCATGATGTTGTTAAGTCTAATACTTTCATTGACCAGTTCAAGTATAGAGATAACTAATTCCAATTTTTTATGACTTTCTTTTGCTGCATGTATTCTGACACTGGAATCATTAAAGCAAAACTTAGCCAGGTGGACAGCATTTGGAGCCCAGCAGTGGTAGGTCTCATCTCTTTTGTGTTTTTTTCAGTAAGGTGCCATACATGGGCATTATACCATTTGTACACATAGAATGCACATTCATGCTCTCTAACTCAAAGTAACATTTTTGAACTGTAATTGATGATAAAATATGCTATAGCTGCTTATATATTTAAATAACCAGTAACAAAATCTCTCTCTCTGCCGTTATGGTGCTGTCGGCCATCTTGGATACGGTTCATGTGAATGCTTTTAATTGTTCGACAGCTTGTAAGTAGGATCATAATTGTGCACATAAAGACATTTTTTTAAATGAATTGCACTATGAGAGGCATGTTTTTTCTTTCATGACCTTGTCTGGCACTACACTTTGAATCTACATTTGAGTTGGAGTCCGGGAAATTCTATGCTTTGGGGCGTGATACAGGAAGCCTGCCAGTGCTCTACATTAACCTCCCTAGTGGTCTGATTATGTCCATATTTCTGTGCTCAAAGAGGTACATTTTTTTGCATGGAAATATGTATTTTTTTTATTGTAGGCCTGTAATTTTTAGGAATAACTCACTGAAATCTGTCCGAACAAGAGTCTAGTAAACATCCCAGGTATGTTACAATTTGAAACACGAAATCATAAATTATAATTTAATAAATAATCATAAAAAATAATAATATAATAATAATAAATTTAATTCAATAATATAATCAAACTAAAAACACTGAAATTTGAAATATAGCGCCAAATTCGCACATCGCTGAGCAAAGTCGCAAAAATCGTTTTCATTGTCTGATGACGAATTTCCCCACGAATCATTATCACTCAATTCTGCAAGTAGTTCTAATTTACTATCGCTGTTCTCTAGCTGGTCTAAAACCGATTTTGACCTAAAGGGACGCTTTTTGGACGCCATGGACGTTTCTCAGTTTCCAGGCAGAAAGAACAGTAAAAACGCAGGCAGGGCACAGGACAAAGCACTAGGGACAAAATGTATGAGAAATGGTTTGATACAGTAATGTTTTATTGTGATTTTAGTGTATGTCACTTTTTGTCATTTTCAAATTTTCTGCCGTTTCATCCCCTTACGTCCCGACGCTTGCAGGGGACGGAACCCAGATGACAGATGCCGGCATCCGCCGGAGGACATTGCCGGGGACACTGCAGGAGGGACATCGTGGGAGCGCAGGACAAGGTAAGTGCAGAACAGATTCTGGAGCAGCGCCGCATGGTAAGCCCGAGTGTAGCTCGGGGTTACCGCTTGTGGTACTGAAACTTTACCCCGAGCTACACTCGGGAATACCGCCAGGGAGGTTAAAAAGTTAGTTGGGACCCCCTGTAATTAAGGGGTCTCCATTTCTGGTAAGCCCCCATTCGTTACTTTGTGGTGGTGGTGTGCACCCTGGTGACCAGTTGAAGCAAGTTTATTTGTATTTACAGCATTGTCTACAATAAAACCATCAATTGTGGAATTTTATTCTCATACTTATGGGCTATGGTTTATGTCTATATGGACGTTTTGTTATTGGTTTTTTTTTTTACATTTTTCTACTAACCTTTATGTATATTTGAGGTGAATTTTTGCACATTGAGATTTGACCTATCCTCAACCTCGATCACTCTTCAGAGGTGTGAGGGTCTTCCTAGGGCTCATAGATAATGCATGACATTTCAGGTTAATTTGACCACATATCATGGTTTCTTATATGTATTTATGATTACTGACTCAATTTATTCACGTCTTTTTTTTTTCAAATTTTGATCGACCTTCAGAGATGTGAGGGTCTTCATATGTATGCACTTATTTAGTTTAACTATTACAGTGCTTTATTTAAAACTTTTGATCGCTTTTCAGAGGTGCGAATGTCTCTATAGTTCTCACAAAGTTTTAATGATTCACCTAGCGCAGTATCCATTTGCAGTAAGAAAATCTGCCTAATGGATGAAATTCTCAGTTAGTATAACTGGAGTAAAATTATGAAGCATCACAGCTTTTAATCTTAAGGTGCAATAAATGTATATTAGTGGCTTTTGGCAGTCACGTCACTAGAAGACGCTATGTCTTACTCTGAGGGCCAAAACTTTAGAAAAAAAACTCTTTCCTTTACTTTCAGCTATAAGACGTATCAGCTATTAAATAAAAATGTTAAGACAGGACAAAAAAAAACCCAAACTACCTTTTTGGGAAAGTAGACACCCCTAGGTGGTTTGAAGTGGTTAAAACATGGAGCTTGTAACAGTTCACTAGATACAGCACATCATAAATGTACAGGACATACACAGAGATAATAAGAGGTGAAGGGGTTAATATACAGGTCATATCAAAGGCATGCTGGAGATCAGATATGTAGGAGAGGAGGGCAGGTGAAGGGGTTAAAAAAAAATCTCACAGTCCGTGAAAATGAATGAATGGATCTGCTGCTTCTACAGATCTATTTACTAATTTCCCATTCAAAGATTACAACTATGTCCTCTCCTTCCTGTAAATAACAAGGGAGGGATCAGCAATGTAAAAAGTAGAATGTTTACATTTGGTCATCACATGGTACAGAGCCACTAAGAACGGCTCTGTATACTGTGTCTGTGAACCAAGATGATGAATGACAGCTCGGTTGAAATGGGCACAACAGCTGCCTGTGGGTGTTTTCTCCAGTGCAAATTAGAAATATAAACTATAAGGAAAGGGATTTGCCATTCTTGTATTATTAAAGTCCTTTGATCCTCTTTAGTACTATGCATGATCATATGAGAAGGTAATGTATGATAAACTGGATATATGAATGCTGAAACATCATTGGCTTATCATAGACAGATAGGATAGAAATTAGCACTGGAAGAGGAAAGAAAAAAAGAGAATGAAATAATGAGCCTTACACAATTGCTTGATTAATTCCACATTTTGATAAATTGTCCATTTTTAAAAGTCTTTACTGTTTTTTTAACTTATTAATATTATGTTATTATAAGATTACAATTTAAAGGGGCCCATCATTAATCAAAGTCAAGGGTGCATAGAACTGCTATTCAGAATGGTATTGCTGTCTATATTACAATTGAGATTTTCTGTTCATGATTGGATGAACACAAACAACAAAAAAACCCTCACAGATTTTCTAACTGTTCCCTTCACTTAGTAAAAAAATTGTTTCCCACTGTGTTGGCTTTTAAAGAAGGCAGTTCATTTCTCCAGAGTCAATTAAAAATGTTGCATGTAACTTCAGAGAAATTAATATTATTATACAGGATTTATATAGTGCCAACAGTTTGCACATCCCTTTACAATATAAAGGGAGAGAGTACAGCTACAATACAATCAAAACAAGAGGATTAGCTAAAATGGTTTACCTGAATAGAGTTCGTTCTTTGTGATTGAAATGTCACCGAGCCATAAAGCCAATCTGGACCTTGTTGCCCTGTCCTTTGCCAAACCTCATATGTATCTGTGTCATCTTTTACTAGAACTTTTAACTGGTGCTCTGTTTCTGTTCCACTCATGTGATACCAGAAATCTATGCATACATCACTCTGAATGGACAGGATTGTGCTGTCAAGCCTTTGATTGTCCCCTGGGGTGAGATTAGTTGCCTCTTGATAGATGTAATAACCAGCTAAAAGAAAAGAAAAAGGTTATTAGCATATGAAAGTGCCTACATTAATGGAAGTAATATTTGTTTGTATCAGTATATCACTTCAATTTGGCATGGTTTCCCTATAAAATTTCTCAACAAACAGTATCTTCTAAAAGTAGGAGCCCTAGTTAAAGTACTCCTAAAAGCTATGAAATGAAAGGCATTAACCTTTCTATTAAAATACAGGAGATGTAACAAAATTTTGGCTAATCTGCGTTTCTCTACTTACAGAACAATGTTCATGAATCGTTCTTTTTAAAGTGACTATGGAAAAAGCATGTAAGAAGACAGATAACTATAAAACTATATGTCCTGCCAAACATTTTTAAAAGGAGCACTGTTGTCATGATATGCTGAATTGATCTTACATCCATCAGGATAATCCCCAGTCGGACCTGTCACTAGTGTTGGCGTTCTTCCTTTTGCTCTGATCCAGTCTGCCTGATCAAGTTCACCATAGCTTTGCTTCCAGTCACAAAATGGCCTAGCATTGTCGTTGAAGTTGCAATAAGTTATATAATCTGAAAATTAAAATAAAAACAAATAATTATTCATTAGTATGGACCCGACCCACTAGTCAGAATACCCTTACTGTCCTAATCATTATACAAAGCATCAACATTTAGCTTGAAAAAAAAAGTAAATTCTTTTTATACTCTAAAACTGGAGATCTCATGTAAACATTATATGTTAAACTGCCTACGCATGCAAGAACACATTTTTTTGTCCAAGCCATATTTAAAAATACACTAAAAAATGCAAGATCTCCCTCTCTACATCTAAAATCACTGTATTTCACCTGTTTAAAACCCTATAGGGGAAAAACAATTAGTACTTACCTTAACCCTGATACTACAGAATGAAGCCTGGTGTAAGGTAAACATATTTTTTTCTGCTTTTTTCCACTGTTTTCTATCTCTATGTGATCCTGTGTATCCATCATGTGTATATGCCTAGAAACACTCTTAGGGCTTTAATGCATGAGCTAGAAATTTATACAGAATCTTACTGGCAGAAAGATCCTCTATAAAATTTGGTCCATATTACATCTCAACTCTTTATGGACATACACGTGTATGTCCATATAAAGCCGGAATGCATACCTAAACGTCTGGGTCTGAACCACTGTCATTGCCTAGTAGCATTTTGTTTGTGTTGATATTTTTCCCTGGCCTTGATTGAACCAATCATAAGTATCATGGTAAGTTGTTTTAACAGGGCCACATTTATACAGCCACTCGGCGTTAAGGTCCATCCGCCTAGCAGCTGCATATATGCGTACGGCCGGCATGAAGAAGTAAATGAGATGCTATCACCTTTCCAATGTAGGGCAAAATGACATTGCCTTTGCATAGCTTCCTCTACTTACCTACTTATATTTACCATTGCCATCACTCCTCTGCCCCTTCTTCCTTTGTCGCAGAACAATACCTACTGCTTCCAGGTATGGGGGAACATGTGAACTCTTACCCTGGCACAGTGCTTAGGTCTAGCAGCCGATCACCAAGCCTGAACACTGTTACAAAGTGAGTGATTTCATCACTTCCCCTAGTACCTGACCCCAGCTGACACATGGGACTTTAGTGCTGGCTGCAACAGGGAAGGAGCAGTGGAGTAATGCTAGTAAACTGAGTATAATTGGGTGGGGCATTTATGACACTAAATGAACATTCTCTACTCCTTTATTAACTCAACTCAAATATGTTAATGAAAACCTAGATAGCTGATAATAGAAATAAAGCATATGTAATTGTGACAAGGTCATTATAAATGCAAATTACAATTACAAATCATACCCAGGGTACTAGCAGCAGTGAGTCTACAGCAATAGCCGCAGACATCCGTGCTTTTGCTTGTTATTTTTGTGTGCACTTATGTGCAATGTCCAAATAAAGTGTCTTATTAGGAAAAGTGTTCATTGTGTAGCCACTACCTATTTTAATAAAGGAGAAGCTGAGGAAACAAATGAATAAATATTCATTATCACAGGGCAAAGTTTAATTTTTATTGGAATCATGTTTTGCTGATTATAGTCCACAGTGATGTTGTTACAAAGTTTAGCAATAAGGTAAGTCATTCTGTGTCTTTCTCAACTACTGATAACTGATATATTACTTTATTGCAACTACGTGACAATACAGTTAGGGACAGAAAATCTAAAGGCAAATGAATACATACTGAGTGTTATGAAAATGTAACTTAAATAAAAAAATGTAAAGTAATAATAAAAATAAATTAAAAATAAGTCTAAATTGATAATTACCAGCATTGGGATCCCAGTCATTTGATGCATCATTTTGACTTACACTGCAAAGAAAACACAAACTTGTCATCAGAATTCTTTTAGTCTAGTATAGTTTTTTTTAATAAATCTGAATTTTTTAATAATCTGAATTACTGTATATGTCCTTGTTTTCAGGAGTCAGGACATAGGCGCAGTAGTTGTCCCTTACTAGTGAAGAGGTATCAGCCCATACATACTGTATACTTACCACACAGCGGATATCTAATATTTTCCAACTTTGTTGAAATCTCACAAAATTACATACCATAAAATCTTTATGCACGTCAATGTATTGTGATACAATGTAGTGCATTGCTAAATGCTGAGATGTGTAAGTTGAAGACATCCTGTAAAGACGTTATTCCACTGCACAGCTTGGTGTCATCTGCAAAGACTGAAATGGTATTTTTAATTCCTGACCCTATATCATTTATAAATATATTAAAAAGTAAGGGTCCCAACATTGAACCTTGGGGTACACCACTGACAACCCTAGGCCATTCAGAGTATGAATCATTAACCACTACTCTCTGAATACGATCTTTTAGCCAGTTTTCTATCCATTTACATAAGGATTTTTCCAAGCCTGTAGACTTTACCTTACACATTAGCCGTGTGTGGGGAACTGTGTCAAACGCTTTTGCAAAGTCCAAATATACCACGTCCACTGCCACCCCTCTGTCCAAGGTTTTGCTCACCTCCTCATAAAAAGTCTTTCATGAACCCATGCTGTCTGTTGCTTAAAATATTTTTTTCCCAGCAAGCATTCATCTATGTGGTCTTTTATTAAATTCTCCGGTATCTTCCCAACTATAGAGGTTAAACGAACAGGTCTATAATTACTTGTAAAGATTTTGACCCCTTTTTAAATATTGGCACCACATTGGCCTTATGCCAATCCAGTGGTACTATGCCAGTCATTGAAGAGTCCCTAATGACAGAGCTCAATTCTTTATGGACCCATGGGTGTATGCCATCTGGTCCAGGTGCTTTATTCACCTTTATTCTGTCTAAATATTTTTGGATATCAATTGTGAGCCAATGTGGATCATCTGGAGCTGTGTCATTACCTTGCCCATTATGGACAAGAGCTCCTCCATGCTCCTTTGTATACATAGAGCTGAAGAAGGTATTTAATAAATTTGCCTTCTCTTTGTCCCCAGTCACCCACTCTAGATTATTTTGTAAAGGACCTACATGCTCGAATCTGATCTTTTTACTATTAATATATTTGAAGAATTTTTGGGGGTTGGTCCTGCTATCTTTTGCAATCTGTCGTTCGTTTTCAAATTTTGCAGCCTTTATTTCCTTTTTGCATATGCTGTTATATTCTTTGTAATATTTAAATGATGATAACGTTCCTTCATTTTTTATAGTTAATAAAAGCTCTTTTCTTATTATCTATAGCTTTTTTAACTTTGGCCGTTAGGTTTGATTTTTAGCCTTTTAAACTTGTTGCCCATGGGAATATATTTTACAGTTTGTTCATATACAGTCTTTTTGAAGAACTTCCATTTCTGTGTTGCGTTTATATTTGTATGTATATTTCAACTTACTAGTCCTTTATGTGCTGACTGATAGTTTTCCAAGCATCTTTTGCATAATTTTTACTCAGCGATCCTGCAAAAAACACACTTCCTGTCCCTGGCTGGTTTTGTCAGTCCTCCATTGAGTCCATGGAGAAAGCTATGGTTGTAACTCACTTTGTTCTCCAGATACAGACTACAGACATGATCATATTGCTTCATCTCTATTTCATATGGGGCAAGGAAAGTTTACAGAGGATAACAAGGAGATGAGATTTCTGGAAAGATCAACAGGTATTTTCTATGTTTGCTGAAAATGTCCCTAGCTTGAAAAAAGGAAGCCGCAACCACTAAGGATTGTAATCTGCAACCTGTTGCTTTTTTGTTCTTGTGTTTAATCATTCTTAAATAGTTAATGCTAGTTAATTTGCTGTGTGTCCACATGTATGTGGGGTTTATAGCAAATGTAAGATTACAATTGGGTTTTTCAACCCACTAAATGATATGGCTTATGTGTTTGTGATTCAGTATGGCCTGTATATGCACAACACAGTGTGAACACTGGTAAGAGATGTGTCTGAAAAGCCTCTTAACAAAAGCAGTGATTTAATTGTCATCAAATGACTTATTGAACCATTAAAGCAGTACTAATACCTAGAAAAACTGACTGGAGGTAGCGCATGCATGTCTGCCAAAACAATAACTATTTCCTATTCCCCTTGTCATTTTTTTTATGCATACACTATCTGAAGCAAATGCTCAATGAGTTGTACACTCATGCCCCATTTCTCGCATGTAAGGTGCTGAGAATGGAGGTGGGTGCTGGGATGATGTACTTCTGGCCTGCATGCACAAAAATTTCACCAGCAGCCTTTCAATGGTCTAAGAGAGATGTCATCAGGACAGAAGAAGCAGCCAACAGAATGGCAACATGGAATGAAGAACTGGAACTAAGAGCGAGAAGAAGAAATCTTTAAGGAAATAAAATACAAACATTTTTGAAATGCCCTTTATGTAGACAAAATTAATACAATGACACATTCCATATTAGTGGAATGAAGCACTGATAGCCAAACCAGCTGAGTTGCTTATAGTTTGACCTGATAATTAAAGCAATGTAATCGCTTATCCAGCTGCCAGTAGGCTCTCAGACGTCATCCTTGGGATATAATGAATAATCTGCTCAACTGGGTTATAAGCACAGGAAATGCCAGAGGGCAATGTTTATGACAACTGTTGTGGACTTTGGCTGGAATTATGACTGATTATTACACCAAATAACATGACACTCCACAGTATTTCTCTATCATCCTTGGAGAAAAGCAATAGCTTAAGTACTCCACCCTGGTCAATCCAGTTTTGAGTGGGTCACTTTCTAACAGTTCAACATAATAAAAACACTTCATTGACTGAACAGAGCAATTTTAGGAAACAAAAAGCAAACAAGCAAAAAAATTGAATATTAAAATCTAAATTGCAAGTTTACTAAAATCTTTATAAAACAATTATTTTATGACTAGTCATGTCAATGATTCACTGCTGTATTGGAGCTGAGTATTAGTCATTGCCAGTGTTACCTCAACTGTAACTGCAACTGTACTCCTGCAACTCTGTGACATACTTTTTCTTCATATACAAGAGCTTTTATTTTCAAATGGTCTCTGTGTGAGTGCTCCCCCACAATTGAGTACCACATCTCTTGGCCCCACCCTCAAGCCGAATATTCTGGCAATAGACACATTTTTACCACTTGACTACTGGGCACCTTTACCCCCTTCCTGCCCAGGCCAATTTTCAGCTTTCAGTGCCTTTGCACTTTGAATGACAATTGAGCGATCATGCAACACTGTACCCAAACAAAATTGTTACAATTTTTTTTTAGGCAAATAGAGCTATCTTTTAGTGGTATTTAACCACCACTGGGATTTTTATTTTTGCTAAACAAACAAAAAAAGTCCAACAAATATAGAAAAAAAAAGTTTTTCTTAGTTTCTGTTTTAAAGTATTGTAAATAAGTGACTTTTTTTCCTTTACTGATGTGTGCTGATAGGCTGCACTGATGGGTACTGATAAGGAGGCATTAATGAGGCTGCACCAATATGCGGCACTGATGGACATAGATAAGTGGCACTGCTGTGCATTGATAGGCGGCACTGATGTACTGTCGTACATTGATAGGAGGTACTGATGACCAGCACTGATGGGTACTGATAGCCAGCACTGATGGGCACTGATTCTAAGCACTGATGGGCACTGATACTAGGCACTGAATGGGCTACACTGATCATCAGTGCCCTGATGATAATTGTAGATGTTCCCTCTGAGAAATGCCACTTACCGTGAGGAGAGGATTGCCGATAACCCGGAATTACCTATTTACACTGATCAGCTGTGATTGGACACAGGGCTCTGACTCTCTGTACCTGGACACGTGATCACAGCTCATGCACGGGGCATGCCCCAGGAAAGTGTGGTTCAGGGAGGATGTCCACAGACGTCCTACCAGAACTAGCTGACTGTGCTGTAGTTGTCTTTTGGCTATAAGTACAAATTTATGATTAGAAGGATGAAGTCTTAATTTGCTACCCAGAGAGTTCTATAAATCTTTCCATGTTTCATTTCAGTAAAGAATTCCTTGTGTAGAATAAAGCATATTAAAAAAAAATCTAAAAACATTTGTTGCTTGCCAATCAAAATTCATTGTGTGGCCCTTAAAATGTGACGCTAAAAATGAATTTTTGACATTTAAGAATTTTCATTTTATCACTTTCAGAGTTAAACATGTCTGAAGGAATGAAATATGATCCTAAAACCCCTGAATTGTTCTCTTCTAGAAAATAATGAATGTCATCTGTCATGTGGAAGATATTTATTGGGTTTGTACTTCATTAGTATCATTGTAGTTGTTTTACAGTCATATTTATCTCAGTAGTGTCATTGCACTAGAGAACTTATGTGTGCAGTGAGAATAGTCATTAGGTGTGAATAGCTTGTACCCTTGGGAAGTAATCAGTACATAGTTGGTCAGTTAGTCAGGCTGAATAAATACACAAGTCCATCTAGTTCAAGCAATAGAAAAAAAAATACAAACACACAGATAGAAAGAACTCATATACACACTCATATTACCACGGTTGATCCAAAGGAAGGCAAAGAAAAAAAAAAAGAAAAACAATGATCCAATTTGCTCTAGTAGTGAAAAAAAATTCTTCCTGATTCTTCAGCTGCCTAATCCCTGGATCAACTACCCCTGGTATTAATACCCATAAATATATTAGTATCCAATATTATTTGCATTTAGAAAAGAATCCAAGCTTTTTTTAAAAACAATCTACTGAGCTGGCCAGGACTGGTTCTTGAGGGAGTATATTCCACATTTTCACAGTATTTACTGTGAAGAAACCTTTCCATATTTGGAGGTTAAATTTATTTTCCTCTAGACGTAAAGTGTGCCCCACTTGTCTTCTGATGACTTTAAACTCTACACCAAGTTTACTGAATAGACCACTTATTTATTTTTACATGTTGATCATGTAGTTGCAACTACTTGTTTCAAGATGTATTGCTCCAAAATTGCAACTTTGTCTGTCTGTATCAGAAAGCAGCACTAGGGATCACTCTCCACTAAACATTCAGTAAGCGTTTGTTACTTTAATTTCAAGAATTTTAATGTTTTGGGGTTTTTTTTAAATGTGAATGCAATTACAGACAAAATGCTTACATTCTCCACAAATAATCTAAGAACATGCACTACATAATAACCCTGTAGTCTATTTTACATGAAATTGTTTCTCACTGTATTTTTTGCCTCCTTGTTACATTCTCCATAAGCTGCCAAAGATTTCCTTTTCCCTCTCTCTTATGTCTGTTTGGAACGAGTACAATATATAAAGAATAAGTTCACCTTTATACGAAAAATAATAAACATTTATTTGCAGGTAAAAAAATGTGCATTTATTATTTTTGTTGCAGGAGCCTGTAAAGAATTGCACCAGCGATCAGCAGCACCACGGTGGTTCATTGAGAACTACAAGCCAACAGCCACTAAGGCTGTCAGGACTTGTAGTTTCTCATTCACAGAATGCAGGGAATGAGTGACACTGCCAGGCGAATAGAGCCCCGCACGGCCACGTTTTTTTAAAATATGACAGCTAGCAGGGGGAGAGAAGATCCCCCACTAGCTGTCAAAGAAGGGGAGCAGGGGCCGGCCTGATAATAACATGTTACATATTACACACTGAATATGGGCATAACATGAAACATGCTATGGAAGGTGAACTTATCCTTTAATGGCAATTGAGGGTAAGGGCTCATGTACACAGGGGAGTTTGGAAAACTCTTCTGAACGATGGAAACTGACTGCTGGAAAACGTAGGTTAAAAAATGTCAGTTTAGCCGCGTTTGCATACTGCATTTATGCGCGTGTATGTACGTTTGAGTTTAAAAGTGTTTTTAAAAGATAATCTCAGGAGACCTTCCCAAATGCCCAAAATGCACTGAAAACAAATACAAAATTAACGATTTCAGACATTTTGAGAGGAATAGAGAGAGCAGAAGCGGAGAGAGCAGTATGCTCTACCATTTTTTCCTTCACACGAAACCTGGAACTGACTGCGCTGGTGTACTAGGTCCATTTGAATACATGGAAAATGCTTTGCATGCATTTCTGATGATGAAAAAAGGCTCTGAACAGCATCTGGACATGGAACAGTAAAAAAACGCTTCTAAACGCAAACGCTTATAAACGCGGTTAACTGCATTTACAAGTGTTTGGCATTTGAAATGCCGGTATAATCTACTCCTGAACGCAAGTTTGGTACATTAAAAAAAAACGACGGTAAGCTCAACTGCCTGTAAACGACTGTAAACAACTATGTGTACATGGACACATAGGAAATCATTAGGGAGAGTTCAGGGGCTGCAGAAAAAACGCCGAACAGCTCCTGAATGTCAGTTTAGGAGCTGCAGTGTACATGAGCCCTAAGAATTATTATACCGATAACAAATTCCTCCACATTCGCAACCTTTAATATTGTATATTGACATAAAGAAAATGAATAACTGTTTATAATTGGGGTAATAAAACTTGATCTATCTCTCTAATTTTGTAGTTTAATATGTTTGCTCTTAACTTCTATGACCAGCAAACAATGTTTTATGGTTGTTGGAAGCAAATATAAAATGCTTTACATGTTAAATGTGTACGTACAATGTTTTGCTCATACTAACAGTGTTTGTTGATTGTTACTATTGCCTTTAACATATGCATTTACTGCAGTTATGTTTACTTCAGTTAAAAAAAAAACTTTATTGAAATCATAAGTGTGAAGTTATAGATCTGTGAATGCCATGGATTTTCTTCATGCAATAAAAAGTTTACCACAAAGGGCAAATCCCAAACAAAAACTGCACTAATCTATGAGTAACCCCAACCTAGGGACCTGGAATATTGAAATTCCACTCCAGCCAAAACTGAGATTTAAGGGTTTGGTAGGTTCAGAAGTATTAATTTGCCTAATATTGTTTGTTCAAAATAATATTTTGTAAATACAAAATATTAATGCGGCGATCTATAAATGATTATAAAATAAATGCATAAAAAGTCCATATATTCCAGTCCTTTTATGATCACTAGAGATGAGCGAAGAAATGAAAAATTCGATTCGACTGATTCGGCGAATTCGTGGACAATATTCGATTCGAGTCGAATAAATTCGCTGTGAATTTAACTTAAAAAAGGGTGTTTCTAGGCTTCAGAGAGACTTAATATTAGTGCAGAACACTGTACCTTTAATTTAAATGCCCTTGGAGTCTGCTGGGGAAGAGAAATAATACTGTCTGTCAGTATGACATGCAGATGAGTGCCGTCGATCTTAGAATCACCGCACACTTCACTCATTTGGCCAGTCACGGGGCCAAAACCAGTGTTTGGAGCCACAGTGTGGCGGTGGAGGCAGCAGCAATGGGAGGCCATACAGCAACCTATGACAAAATGGAAACCAGCAGGAGCGTGAGGAGACCTGAAAGTGGCACATGGCAGAGTGGGAGCAATGGGAGGCGGTACAGGGACCCAGGTCACACTGTGGGCCCAGCAGCAGCGTGACCAGGCGGTACGGGGGCCCATGGCCGATATGGGGCTTGGTGGCACCTATGGAAGGCCTGTAATCTGCCAGCAACCTATGACAAAATGGACAACCGCAGGAGTGTGAGGAGATTTCAAAGTGGCACATGGCAGAGTGGAAGCAATGGGAGGCCGTACAGGGACCCAGGTCACACTGTGGGACCAGCATCAGCGTGAACAGGCGGTACGGGGGCCCATGGCCGATTTGACCTCATTCATCCCATAGTCCTGCCGACTCACGAATAGCGTGGCCTCCTCAAAGGGCCTGAGCAAGCGCAGGTGTCACACATGAGCTGACAATGGCTGACATCTAAGTTACACAGGGAGTACCTTTATCCGCTTTTAACATCAGGAAATCTGTGATGGCCTTTAGCTGTTCGTAAAGGCGGTCTAACATATGTAGGGTTGAATTACACCTTGTTGCAACGTCACAGCATGAGGAGTCGGTACGGGGGCCCATGGCAGATTACATGTCTGGCAGCAGCAATGGGAGGCCCGTAATCTGCCAGCACCCTATGTCAAAAAATTTAACACACCAGCAGTGTGAAGAGACCTGAAAGTGGCACATGGCAGCAGAGTGTGGCGATGGAGACAGCAGCAATGGGAGGCCGTACAGGGACCCATGAGAGACTCTAGACTTGGCAGCAGCATGAGGAGGCGGTATATAGGGGCCCATGGCAGATTAGGGGCCTGGCAGCAGCTATGTGAGGCCCGTAATCTGCCTGCACCCTATGTCAAAAAATTTAACACACCAGCAGTGTGAAGAGACCTGAAAGTGGCACATGGCAGCAGAGTGTGGCGATGGAGACAGCAGCAATGGGAGGCCGTACAGGGACCCATGAGAGACTCTGGACTTGGCAGCAGCATGAGGAGGCGGTATATAGGGGCCCATGGCAGATTAGGGGCCTGGCAGCAGCTATGTGAGGCCCGTAATCTGCCTGCACCCTATGTCAAAAAATTAAACACACCAGCAGTGTGAAGAGACCTGAAAGTGGCACATGGCAGCAGAGTGTGGCGATGGAGACAGCAGCATTGGGAGGCCGTACAGGGACCCATGAGAGACTCTAGACTTGGCAGCAGCATGAGGAGGCGGTATATAGGGGCCCATGGCAGATTAGGGGCCTGGCAGCAGCTATGTGAGGCCCGTAATCTGCCTGCACCCTATGTCAAAAAATTTAACACACCAGCAGTGTGAAGAGACCTGAAAGTGGCACATGGCAGCAGAGTGTGGCGATGGAGACAGCAGCAATGGGAGGCCGTACAGGGACCCATGAGAGACTCTGGACTTGGCAGCAGCATGAGGAGGCGGTATATAGGGGCCCATGGCAGATTAGGGGCCTGGCAGCAGCTATGTGAGGCCCGTAATCTGCCTGCACCCTATGTCAAAAAATTAAACACACCAGCAGTGTGAAGAGACCTGAAAGTGGCACATGGCAGAGTGTGGCGATGGAGACAGCAGCAATGGGAGGCCGTACAGGGACCCATGAGAGACTCTAGACTTGGCAGCAGCATGAGGAGGCGGTATATAGGGGCCCATGGCAGATTAGGGGCCTGGCAGCAGCTATGTGAGGCCCGTAATCTGCCTGCACCCTATGTCAAAAAATTTAACACACCAGCAGTGTGAAGAGACCTGAAAGTGGCACATGGCAGCAGAGTGTGGCGATGGAGACAGCAGCAATGGGAGGCCGTACAGGGACCCATGAGAGACTCTGGACTTGGCAGCAGCATGAGGAGGCGGTATATAGGGGCCCATGGCAGATTAGGGGCCTGGCAGCAGCTATGTGAGGCCCGTAATCTGCCTGCACCCTATTTCAAAAAATTAAACACACCAGCAGTGTGAAGAGACCTGAAAGTGGCACATGGCAGCAGAGTGTGGCGATGGAGACAGCAGCAATGGGAGGCCGTACAGGGACCCATGAGAGACTCTGGACTTGGCAGCAGCATGAGGAGGCGGTATATAGGGGCCCATGGCAGATTAGGGGCCTGGCAGCAGCTATGTGAGGCCCGTAATCTGCCTGCACCCTATGTCAAAAAATTTAACACACCAGCAGTGTGAAGAGACCTGAAAGTGGCACATGGCAGCAGAGTGTGGCGATGGAGACAGCAGCAATGGGAGGCCGTACAGGGACCCATGACAGACTCTAGACTTGGCAGCAGCATGAGGAGGCGGTATATAGGGGCCCATGGCAGATTAGGGGCCTGGCAGCAGCTATGTGAGGCCCGTAATCTGCCTGCACCCTATGTCAAAAAATTTAACACACCAGCAGTGTGAAGAGACCTGAAAGTGGCACATGGCAGCAGAGTGTGGCGATGGAGACAGCAGCAATGGGAGGCCGTACAGGGACCCATGAGAGACTCTGGACTTGGCAGCAGCATGAGGAGGCGGTATATAGGGGCCCATGGCAGATTAGGGGCCTGGCAGCAGCTATGTGAGGCCCGTAATCTGCCTGCACCCTATGTCAAAAAATTAAACACACCAGCAGTGTGAAGAGACCTGAAAGTGGCACATGGCAGCAGAGTGTGGCGATGGAGACAGCAGCAATGGGAGGCCGTACAGGGACCCATGAGAGACTCTGGACTTGGCAGCAGCATGAGGAGGCGGTATATAGGGGCCCATGGCAGATTAGGGGCCTGGCAGCAGCTATGTGAGGCCCGTAATCTGCCTGCACCCTATGTCAAAAAATTAAAAACACCAGCAGTGTGAAGAGACCTGAAAGTGGCACATGGCAGCAGAGTGTGGCGATGGAGACAGCAGCAATGGGAGGCCGTACAGGGACCCATGAGAGACTCTGGACTTGGCAGCAGCATGAGGAGGCGGTATATAGGGGCCCATGGCAGATTAGGGGCCTGGCAGCAGCTATGTGAGGCCCGTAATCTGCCTGCACCCTATGTCAAAAAATTAAACACACCAGCAGTGTGAAGAGACCTGAAAGTGGCACATGGCAGAGTGTGGCGATGGAGACAGCAGCAATGGGAGGCCGTACAGGGACCCATGAGAGACTCTAGACTTGGCAGCAGCATGAGGAGGCGGTATATAGGGGCCCATGGCAGATTAGGGGCCTGGCAGCAGCTATGTGAGGCCCGTAATCTGCCTGCACCCTATGTCAAAAAATTTAACACACCAGCAGTGTGAAGAGACCTGAAAGTGGCACATGGCAGCAGAGTGTGGCGATGGAGACAGCAGCAATGGGAGGCCGTACAGGGACCCATGAGAGACTCTGGACTTGGCAGCAGCATGAGGAGGCGGTATATAGGGGCCCATGGCAGATTAGGGGCCTGGCAGCAGCTATGTGAGGCCCGTAATCTGCCTGCACCCTATGTCAAAAAATTAAACACACCAGCAGTGTGAAGAGACCTGAAAGTGGCACATGGCAGAGTGTGGCGATGGAGACAGCAGCAATGGGAGGCCGTACAGGGACCCATGACAGACTCTGGACTTGGCAGCAGCATGAGGAGGCGGTATATAGGGGCCCATGGCAGATTAGGGGCCTGGCAGCAGCTATGTGAGGCCCGTAATCTGCCTGCACCCTATGTCAAAAAATTAAACACACCAGCAGTGTGAAGAGACCTGAAAGTGGCACATGGCAGAGTGTGGCGATGGAGACAGCAGCAATGGGAGGCCGTACAGGGACCCATGACAGACTCTAGACTTGGCAGCAGCATGAGGAGGCGGTATATAGGGGCCCATGGCAGATT
Organism: Staurois parvus; assembly: GCF_062004578.1. Taxonomy (NCBI): domain Eukaryota; kingdom Metazoa; phylum Chordata; class Amphibia; order Anura; family Ranidae; genus Staurois; species Staurois parvus. Next base: position 2,047,726 of record NW_028318546.1, read on the forward strand.
AGGGGCCTGGCAGCAGCTATGTGAGGCCCGTAATCTGCCTGCACCCTATGTCAAAAAATTTAACACACCAGCAGTGTGAAGAGACCTGAAAGTGGCACATGGCAGCAGAGTGTGGCGATGGAGACAGCAGCAATGGGAGGCCGTACAGGGACCCATGAGAGACTCTGGACTTGGCAGCAGCATGAGGAGGCGGTATATAGGGGCCCATGGCAGATTAGGGGCCTGGCAGCAGCTATGTGAGGCCCGTAATCTGCCTGCACCCTATGTCAAAAAATTTAACACACCAGCAGTGTGAAGAGACCTGAAAGTGGCACATGGCAGAGTGTGGCGATGGAGACAGCAGCAATGGGAGGCCGTACAGGGACCCATGAGAGACTCTAGACTTGGCAGCAGCATGAGGAGGCGGTATATAGGGGCCCATGGCAGATTAGGGGCCTGGCAGCAGCTATGTGAGGCCCGTAATCTGCCTGCACCCTATGTCAAAAAATTTAACACACCAGCAGTGTGAAGAGACCTGAAAGTGGCACATGGCAGCAGAGTGTGGCGATGGAGACAGCAGCAATGGGAGGCCGTACAGGGACCCATGAGAGACTCTGGACTTGGCAGCAGCATGAGGAGGCGGTATATAGGGGCCCATGGCAGATTAGGGGCCTGGCAGCAGCTATGTGAGGCCCGTAATCTGCCTGCACCCTATGTCAAAAAATTAAACACACCAGCAGTGTGAAGAGACCTGAAAGTGGCACATGGCAGAGTGTGGCGATGGAGACAGCAGCAATGGGAGGCCGTACAGGGACCCATGAGAGACTCTAGACTTGGCAGCAGCATGAGGAGGCGGTATATAGGGGCCCATGGCAGATTAGGGGCCTGGCAGCAGCTATGTGAGGCCCGTAATCTGCCTGCACCCTATGTCAAAAAATTTAACACACCAGCAGTGTGAAGAGACCTGAAAGTGGCACATGGCAGCAGAGTGTGGCGATGGAGACAGCAGCAATGGGAGGCCGTACAGGGACCCATGAGAGACTCTGGACTTGGCAGCAGCATGAGGAGGCGGTATATAGGGGCCCATGGCAGATTAGGGGCCTGGCAGCAGCTATGTGAGGCCCGTAATCTGCCTGCACCCTATGTCAAAAAATTAAACACACCAGCAGTGTGAAGAGACCTGAAAGTGGCACATGGCAGAGTGTGGCGATGGAGACAGCAGCAATGGGAGGCCGTACAGGGACCCATGACAGACTCTGGACTTGGCAGCAGCATGAGGAGGCGGTATATAGGGGCCCATGGCAGATTAGGGGCCTGGCAGCAGCTATGTGAGGCCCGTAATCTGCCTGCACCCTATGTCAAAAAATTAAACACACCAGCAGTGTGAAGAGACCTGAAAGTGGCACATGGCAGAGTGTGGCGATGGAGACAGCAGCAATGGGAGGCCGTACAGGGACCCATGACAGACTCTAGACTTGGCAGCAGCATGAGGAGGCGGTATATAGGGGCCCATGGCAGATTAGGGGCCTGGCAGCAGCTATGTGAGGCCCGTAATCTGCCTGCACCCTATGTCAAAAAATTTAACACACCAGCAGTGTGAAGAGACCTGAAAGTGGCACATGGCAGCAGAGTGTGGCGATGGAGACAGCAGCAATGGGAGGCCGTACAGGGACCCATGAGAGACTCTGGACTTGGCAGCAGCATGAGGAGGCGGTATATAGGGGCCCATGGCAGATTAGGGGCCTGGCAGCAGCTATGTGAGGCCCGTAATCTGCCTGCACCCTATGTCAAAAAATTTAACACACCAGCAGTGTGAAGAGACCTGAAAGTGGCACATGGCAGAGTGTGGCGATGGAGACAGCAGCAATGGGAGGCCGTACAGGGACCCATGACAGACTCTAGACTTGGCAGCAGCATGAGGAGGCGGTATATAGGGGCCCATGGCAGATTAGGGGCCTGGCAGCAGCTATGTGAGGCCCGTAATCTGCCTGCACCCTATGTCAAAAAATTTAACACACCAGCAGTGTGAAGAGACCTGAAAGTGGCACATGGCAGCAGAGTGTGGCGATGGAGACAGCAGCAATGGGAGGCCGTACAGGGACCCATGAGAGACTCTGGACTTGGCAGCAGCATGAGGAGGCGGTATATAGGGGCCCATGGCAGATTAGGGGCCTGGCAGCAGCTATGTGAGGCCCGTAATCTGCCTGCACCCTATGTCAAAAAATTAAACACACCAGCAGTGTGAAGAGACCTGAAAGTGGCACATGGCAGAGTGTGGCGATGGAGACAGCAGCAATGGGAGGCCGTACAGGGACCCATGAGAGACTCTAGACTTGGCAGCAGCATGAGGAGGCGGTATATAGGGGCCCATGGCAGATTAGGGGCCTGGCAGCAGCTATGTGAGGCCCGTAATCTGCCTGCACCCTATGTCAAAAAATTTAACACACCAGCAGTGTGAAGAGACCTGAAAGTGGCACATGGCAGCAGAGTGTGGCGATGGAGACAGCAGCAATGGGAGGCCGTACAGGGACCCATGAGAGACTCTGGACTTGGCAGCAGCATGAGGAGGCGGTATATAGGGGCCCATGGCAGATTAGGGGCCTGGCAGCAGCTATGTGAGGCCCGTAATCTGCCTGCACCCTATGTCAAAAAATTAAACACACCAGCAGTGTGAAGAGACCTGAAAGTGGCACATGGCAGAGTGTGGCGATGGAGACAGCAGCAATGGGAGGCCGTACAGGGACCCATGAGAGACTCTAGACTTGGCAGCAGCATGAGGAGGCGGTATATAGGGGCCCATGGCAGATTAGGGGCCTGGCAGCAGCTATGTGAGGCCCGTAATCTGCCTGCACCCTATGTCAAAAAATTTAACACACCAGCAGTGTGAAGAGACCTGAAAGTGGCACATGGCAGCAGAGTGTGGCGATGGAGACAGCAGCAATGGGAGGCCGTACAGGGACCCATGAGAGACTCTGGACTTGGCAGCAGCATGAGGAGGCGGTATATAGGGGCCCATGGCAGATTAGGGGCCTGGCAGCAGCTATGTGAGGCCCGTAATCTGCCTGCACCCTATGTCAAAAAATTAAACACACCAGCAGTGTGAAGAGACCTGAAAGTGGCACATGGCAGCAGAGTGTGGCGATGGAGACAGCAGCAATGGGAGGCCGTACAGGGACCCATGAGAGACTCTAGACTTGGCAGCAGCATGAGGAGGCGGTATATAGGGGCCCATGGCAGATTAGGGGCCTGGCAGCAGCTATGTGAGGCCCGTAATCTGCCTGCACCCTATGTCAAAAAATTTAACACACCAGCAGTGTGAAGAGACCTGAAAGTGGCACATGGCAGCAGAGTGTGGCGATGGAGACAGCAGCAATGGGAGGCCGTACAGGGACCCATGAGAGACTCTGGACTTGGCAGCAGCATGAGGAGGCGGTATATAGGGGCCCATGGCAGATTAGGGGCCTGGCAGCAGCTATGTGAGGCCCGTAATCTGCCTGCACCCTATGTCAAAAAATTAAACACACCAGCAGTGTGAAGAGACCTGAAAGTGGCACATGGCAGCAGAGTGTGGCGATGGAGACAGCAGCAATGGGAGGCCGTACAGGGACCCATGAGAGACTCTAGACTTGGCAGCAGCATGAGGAGGCGGTATATAGGGGCCCATGGCAGATTAGGGGCCTGGCAGCAGCTATGTGAGGCCCGTAATCTGCCTGCACCCTATGTCAAAAAATTTAACACACCAGCAGTGTGAAGAGACCTGAAAGTGGCACATGGCAGCAGAGTGTGGCGATGGAGACAGCAGCAATGGGAGGCCGTACAGGGACCCATGAGAGACTCTGGACTTGGCAGCAGCATGAGGAGGCGGTATATAGGGGCCCATGGCAGATTAGGGGCCTGGCAGCAGCTATGTGAGGCCCGTAATCTGCCTGCACCCTATGTCAAAAAATTAAACACACCAGCAGTGTGAAGAGACCTGAAAGTGGCACATGGCAGAGTGTGGCGATGGAGACAGCAGCAATGGGAGGCCGTACAGGGACCCATGAGAGACTCTAGACTTGGCAGCAGCATGAGGAGGCGGTATATAGGGGCCCATGGCAGATTAGGGGCCTGGCAGCAGCTATGTGAGGCCCGTAATCTGCCTGCACCCTATGTCAAAAAATTTAACACACCAGCAGTGTGAAGAGACCTGAAAGTGGCACATGGCAGCAGAGTGTGGCGATGGAGACAGCAGCAATGGGAGGCCGTACAGGGACCCATGAGAGACTCTGGACTTGGCAGCAGCATGAGGAGGCGGTATATAGGGGCCCATGGCAGATTAGGGGCCTGGCAGCAGCTATGTGAGGCCCGTAATCTGCCTGCACCCTATGTCAAAAAATTAAACACACCAGCAGTGTGAAGAGACCTGAAAGTGGCACATGGCAGAGTGTGGCGATGGAGACAGCAGCAATGGGAGGCCGTACAGGGACCCATGACAGACTCTGGACTTGGCAGCAGCATGAGGAGGCGGTATATAGGGGCCCATGGCAGATTAGGGGCCTGGCAGCAGCTATGTGAGGCCCGTAATCTGCCTGCACCCTATGTCAAAAAATTAAACACACCAGCAGTGTGAAGAGACCTGAAAGTGGCACATGGCAGAGTGTGGCGATGGAGACAGCAGCAATGGGAGGCCGTACAGGGACCCATGACAGACTCTAGACTTGGCAGCAGCATGAGGAGGCGGTATATAGGGGCCCATGGCAGATTAGGGGCCTGGCAGCAGCTATGTGAGGCCCGTAATCTGCCTGCACCCTATGTCAAAAAATTTAACACACCAGCAGTGTGAAGAGACCTGAAAGTGGCACATGGCAGCAGAGTGTGGCGATGGAGACAGCAGCAATGGGAGGCCGTACAGGGACCCATGAGAGACTCTGGACTTGGCAGCAGCATGAGGAGGCGGTATATAGGGGCCCATGGCAGATTAGGGGCCTGGCAGCAGCTATGTGAGGCCCGTAATCTGCCTGCACCCTATGTCAAAAAATTTAACACACCAGCAGTGTGAAGAGACCTGAAAGTGACACATGGCAGAGTGTGGCGATGGAGACAGCAGCAATGGGAGGCCGTACAGGGACCCATGAGAGACTCTAGACTTGGCAGCAGCATGAGGAGGCGGTATATAGGGGCCCATGGCAGATTAGGGGCCTGGCAGCAGCTATGTGAGGCCCGTAATCTGCCTGCACCCTATGTCAAAAAATTTAACACACCAGCAGTGTGAAGAGACCTGAAAGTGGCACATGGCAGCAGAGTGTGGCGATGGAGACAGCAGCAATGGGAGGCCGTACAGGGACCCATGAGAGACTCTGGACTTGGCAGCAGCATGAGGAGGCGGTATATAGGGGCCCATGGCAGATTAGGGGCCTGGCAGCAGCTATGTGAGGCCCGTAATCTGCCTGCACCCTATGTCAAAAAATTAAACACACCAGCAGTGTGAAGAGACCTGAAAGTGGCACATGGCAGAGTGTGGCGATGGAGACAGCAGCAATGGGAGGCCGTACAGGGACCCATGAGAGACTCTAGACTTGGCAGCAGCATGAGGAGGCGGTATATAGGGGCCCATGGCAGATTAGGGGCCTGGCAGCAGCTATGTGAGGCCCGTAATCTGCCTGCACCCTATGTCAAAAAATTTAACACACCAGCAGTGTGAAGAGACCTGAAAGTGGCACATGGCAGCAGAGTGTGGCGATGGAGACAGCAGCAATGGGAGGCCGTACAGGGACCCATGAGAGACTCTGGACTTGGCAGCAGCATGAGGAGGCGGTATATAGGGGCCCATGGCAGATTAGGGGCCTGGCAGCAGCTATGTGAGGCCCGTAATCTGCCTGCACCCTATGTCAAAAAATTAAACACACCAGCAGTGTGAAGAGACCTGAAAGTGGCACATGGCAGAGTGTGGCGATGGAGACAGCAGCAATGGGAGGCCGTACAGGGACCCATGACAGACTCTGGACTTGGCAGCAGCATGAGGAGGCGGTATATAGGGGCCCATGGCAGATTAGGGGCCTGGCAGCAGCTATGTGAGGCCCGTAATCTGCCTGCACCCTATGTCAAAAAATTAAACACACCAGCAGTGTGAAGAGACCTGAAAGTGGCACATGGCAGAGTGTGGCGATGGAGACAGCAGCAATGGGAGGCCGTACAGGGACCCATGACAGACTCTAGACTTGGCAGCAGCATGAGGAGGCGGTATATAGGGGCCCATGGCAGATTAGGGGCCTGGCAGCAGCTATGTGAGGCCCGTAATCTGCCTGCACCCTATGTCAAAAAATTTAACACACCAGCAGTGTGAAGAGACCTGAAAGTGGCACATGGCAGCAGAGTGTGGCGATGGAGACAGCAGCAATGGGAGGCCGTACAGGGACCCATGAGAGACTCTGGACTTGGCAGCAGCATGAGGAGGCGGTATATAGGGGCCCATGGCAGATTAGGGGCCTGGCAGCAGCTATGTGAGGCCCGTAATCTGCCTGCACCCTATGTCAAAAAATTTAACACACCAGCAGTGTGAAGAGACCTGAAAGTGGCACATGGCAGAGTGTGGCGATGGAGACAGCAGCAATGGGAGGCCGTACAGGGACCCATGACAGACTCTAGACTTGGCAGCAGCATGAGGAGGCGGTATATAGGGGCCCATGGCAGATTAGGGGCCTGGCAGCAGCTATGTGAGGCCCGTAATCTGCCTGCACCCTATGTCAAAAAATTTAACACACCAGCAGTGTGAAGAGACCTGAAAGTGGCACATGGCAGCAGAGTGTGGCGATGGAGACAGCAGCAATGGGAGGCCGTACAGGGACCCATGAGAGACTCTGGACTTGGCAGCAGCATGAGGAGGCGGTATATAGGGGCCCATGGCAGATTAGGGGCCTGGCAGCAGCTATGTGAGGCCCGTAATCTGCCTGCACCCTATGTCAAAAAATTAAACACACCAGCAGTGTGAAGAGACCTGAAAGTGGCACATGGCAGAGTGTGGCGATGGAGACAGCAGCAATGGGAGGCCGTACAGGGACCCATGAGAGACTCTAGACTTGGCAGCAGCATGAGGAGGCGGTATATAGGGGCCCATGGCAGATTAGGGGCCTGGCAGCAGCTATGTGAGGCCCGTAATCTGCCTGCACCCTATGTCAAAAAATTTAACACACCAGCAGTGTGAAGAGACCTGAAAGTGGCACATGGCAGCAGAGTGTGGCGATGGAGACAGCAGCAATGGGAGGCCGTACAGGGACCCATGAGAGACTCTGGACTTGGCAGCAGCATGAGGAGGCGGTATATAGGGGCCCATGGCAGATTAGGGGCCTGGCAGCAGCTATGTGAGGCCCGTAATCTGCCTGCACCCTATGTCAAAAAATTAAACACACCAGCAGTGTGAAGAGACCTGAAAGTGGCACATGGCAGAGTGTGGCGATGGAGACAGCAGCAATGGGAGGCCGTACAGGGACCCATGAGAGACTCTAGACTTGGCAGCAGCATGAGGAGGCGGTATATAGGGGCCCATGGCAGATTAGGGGCCTGGCAGCAGCTATGTGAGGCCCGTAATCTGCCTGCACCCTATGTCAAAAAATTTAACACACCAGCAGTGTGAAGAGACCTGAAAGTGGCACATGGCAGCAGAGTGTGGCGATGGAGACAGCAGCAATGGGAGGCCGTACAGGGACCCATGAGAGACTCTGGACTTGGCAGCAGCATGAGGAGGCGGTATATAGGGGCCCATGGCAGATTAGGGGCCTGGCAGCAGCTATGTGAGGCCCGTAATCTGCCTGCACCCTATGTCAAAAAATTAAACACACCAGCAGTGTGAAGAGACCTGAAAGTGGCACATGGCAGCAGAGTGTGGCGATGGAGACAGCAGCAATGGGAGGCCGTACAGGGACCCATGAGAGACTCTAGACTTGGCAGCAGCATGAGGAGGCGGTATATAGGGGCCCATGGCAGATTAGGGGCCTGGCAGCAGCTATGTGAGGCCCGTAATCTGCCTGCACCCTATGTCAAAAAATTTAACACACCAGCAGTGTGAAGAGACCTGAAAGTGGCACATGGCAGCAGAGTGTGGCGATGGAGACAGCAGCAATGGGAGGCCGTACAGGGACCCATGAGAGACTCTGGACTTGGCAGCAGCATGAGGAGGCGGTATATAGGGGCCCATGGCAGATTAGGGGCCTGGCAGCAGCTATGTGAGGCCCGTAATCTGCCTGCACCCTATGTCAAAAAATTTAACACACCAGCAGTGTGAAGAGACCTGAAAGTGGCACATGGCAGCAGAGTGTGGCGATGGAGACAGCAGCAATGGGAGGCCGTACAGGGACCCATGAGAGACTCTGGACTTGGCAGCAGCATGAGGAGGCGGTATATAGGGGCCCATGGCAGATTAGGGGCCTGGCAGCAGCTATGTGAGGCCCGTAATCTGCCTGCACCCTATGTCAAAAAATTTAACACACCAGCAGTGTGAAGAGACCTGAAAGTGGCACATGGCAGCAGAGTGTGGCGATGGAGACAGCAGCAATGGGAGGCCGTACAGGGACCCATGACAGACTCTGGACTTGGCAGCAGCATGAGGAGGCGGTATATAGGGGCCCATGGCAGATTAGGGGCCTGGCAGCAGCTATGTGAGGCCCGTAATCTGCCTGCACCCTATGTCAAAAAATTAAACACACCAGCAGTGTGAAGAGACCTGAAAGTGGCACATGGCAGAGTGTGGCGATGGAGACAGCAGCAATGGGAGGCCGTACAGGGACCCATGAGAGACTCTAGACTTGGCAGCAGCATGAGGAGGCGGTATATAGGGGCCCATGGCAGATTAGGGGCCTGGCAGCAGCTATGTGAGGCCCGTAATCTGCCTGCACCCTATGTCAAAAAATTTAACACACCAGCAGTGTGAAGAGACCTGAAAGTGGCACATGGCAGCAGAGTGTGGCGATGGAGACAGCAGCAATGGGAGGCCGTACAGGGACCCATGAGAGACTCTGGACTTGGCAGCAGCATGAGGAGGCGGTATATAGGGGCCCATGGCAGATTAGGGGCCTGGCAGCAGCTATGTGAGGCCCGTAATCTGCCTGCACCCTATGTCAAAAAATTAAACACACCAGCAGTGTGAAGAGACCTGAAAGTGGCACATGGCAGCAGAGTGTGGCGATGGAGACAGCAGCAATGGGAGGCCGTACAGGGACCCATGAGAGACTCTGGACTTGGCAGCAGCATGAGGAGGCGGTATATAGGGGCCCATGGCAGATTAGGGGCCTGGCAGCAGCTATGTGAGGCCCGTAATCTGCCTGCACCCTATGTCAAAAAATTAAACACACCAGCAGTGTGAAGAGACCTGAAAGTGGCACATGGCAGAGTGTGGTGATGGAGACAGCAGCAATGGGAGGCCGTACAGGGACCCATGAGAGACTCTAGACTTGGCAGCAGCATGAGGAGGCGGTATATAGGGGCCCATGGCAGATTAGGGGCCTGGCAGCAGCTATGTGAGGCCCGTAATCTGCCTGCACCCTATGTCAAAAAATTAAACACACCAGCAGTGTGAAGAGACCTGAAAGTGGCACATGGCAGCAGAGTGTGGCGATGGAGACAGCAGCAATGGGAGGCCATACAGGGACCCATGAGAGACTCTGGACTTGGCAGCAGCATGAGGAGGCGGTATATAGGGGCCCATGGCAGATTAGGGGCCTGGCAGCAGCTATGTGAGGCCCGTAATCTGCCTGCACCCTATGTCAAAAAATTAAACACACCAGCAGTGTGAAGAGACCTGAAAGTGGCACATGGCAGAGTGTGGCGATGGAGACAGCAGCAATGGGAGGCCGTACAGGGACCCATGAGAGACTCTAGACTTGGCAGCAGCATGAGGAGGCGGTATATAGGGGCCCATGGCAGATTAGGGGCCTGGCAGCAGCTATGTGAGGCCCGTAATCTGCCTGCACCCTATGTCAAAAAATTTAACACACCAGCAGTGTGAAGAGACCTGAAAGTGGCACATGGCAGCAGAGTGTGGCGATGGAGACAGCAGCAATGGGAGGCCGTACAGGGACCCATGAGAGACTCTGGACTTGGCAGCAGCATGAGGAGGCGGTATATAGGGGCCCATGGCAGATTAGGGGCCTGGCAGCAGCTATGTGAGGCCCGTAATCTGCCTGCACCCTATGTCAAAAAATTTAACACACCAGCAGTGTGAAGAGACCTGAAAGTGGCACATGGCAGCAGAGTGTGGCGATGGAGACAGCAGCAATGGGAGGCCGTACAGGGACCCATGAGAGACTCTGGACTTGGCAGCAGCATGAGGAGGCGGTATATAGGGGCCCATGGCAGATTAGGGGCCTGGCAGCAGCTATGTGAGGCCCGTAATCTGCCTGCACCCTATGTCAAAAAATTTAACACACCAGCAGTGTGAAGAGACCTGAAAGTGGCACATGGCAGCAGAGTGTGGCGATGGAGACAGCAGCAATGGGAGGCCGTACAGGGACCCATGACAGACTCTAGACTTGGCAGCAGCATGAGGAGGCGGTATATAGGGGCCCATGGTAGATTAGGGGCCTGGCAGCAGCTATGTGAGGCCCGTAATCTGCCTGCACCCTATGTCAAAAAATTAAACACACCAGCAGTGTGAAGAGACCTGAAAGTGGCACATGGCAGAGTGTGGCGATGGAGACAGCAGCAATGGGAGGCCGTACAGGGACCCATGACAGACTCTAGACTTGGCAGCAGCATGAGGAGGCGGTATATAGGGGCCCATGGCAGATTAGGGGCCTGGCAGCAGCTATGTGAGGCCCGTAATCTGCCTGCACCCTATGTCAAAAAATTAAACACACCAGCAGTGTGAAGAGACCTGAAAGTGGCACATGGCAGCAGAGTGTGGCGATGGAGACAGCAGCAATGGGAGGCCGTACAGGGACCCATGAGAGACTCTGGACCTAGCAGCAGCATGAGGAGGCGGTATATAGGGGCCTATGGCAGATTAGGGGCCTGGCAGCAGCTATAGGAGGCCCGTAATCTGCCAGCACCCTATGTCAAAAAATTAAACACACCAGCAGTGTGAGGAGACCTGAAAGTGGCACATGTTTGAGGCATGATTCATGGCGGATTTAGTCAGTTGTGTCAGGAACTGGTGGTTTGAAATCCAGACTAATCCACGCCTGATTCATTTTCACAAACGTGAGTCTCTCCACACTTTGGGTGGACAGTCGTGTCCTCCGCGGAGTTACAATACCTCCTGCCGCACTAAACACGCGCTCCGATGCCACGCTACTGGCCGGGCATGACAGCCTTTCAAGGGCAAATTCAGCTAGTTGGGGCCAAAGGTCAAGTTTCGTTGCCCAGTAGTCAAGGGGATTGTCTACCTCGGTTGGCAGGGTGCTGTCCAAGTAGGCCCAAGCCTGTTGTTTGAGCTCCTGCTCCAGGTCCACCTGATGCTGCTGCTGCTGCTGCGGCTGGTTAGTAGTTTCCTCACTGCGCTGGTGAAGAAAGCTACTCATCATCGACTGCAGACTGAGGCAGCCGCTGCTGGTGGAGCTGCCACTGCTCCTACCACCCCACCCCTCCCCTGCTGCCATGCCAGCGGAACGCGAGCGCACAGGGCCCACAGTGTCTGAGGATGGACGTTGGCGCACAAAGGCAGAGACCAACTGACTACATAGGTGGTTTTTGTAGTACGTAATTTTGGCCTCCCTCTCAGCAGGTGTGAAAAAGGCCACCATTTTGGACCGGTAGCGAGGGTCCAACAAGGTGGACAGCCAAAAGTCATCCCTCTGTCTGATGGTTATTATTCGGCTGTCGCTACGCAAGCAACCGAGCATGCTATGGGCCATTTGTGCCAAGGAATGCGAGGGACTCCCTGCCTCCATCTCCACAGCATACTGCCACGGTGCGTCTGGGTCCTCTGTCTCCTCCTCCTCCTCCTCTACCAGATGCTCCTGCTCCTCCACTCCTGTCCGCTGAGTGGAAAAACCACCCATTTCACTCAATAATTCCTGAGCACAAATGTCCTCCTCTACCTCCACCTCTTCTTCCTGTCCTGCCCCCACAGGGGTCATGTGGCGTTGAGATCTGTGCGCCACGTCTACCGCACCCTGACCAGCCATTGTTAACAGCATTTGTTCCAGGACGTGCAACAGAGGAATGACGTCGTTCATCCCATAGTCCTGCCGACTCACGAATAGCGTGGCCTCCTCAAAGGGCCTGAGCAAGCGGCAGGTGTCACGCATGAGCTGCCAATGGCTGACATCTAAGTTACACAGGGGAGTACCTTTATCCGCTTGTAACATCAGGAAATCGGTGATGGCCTTTCGCTGCTCGTAAAGGCGGTCTAACATGTGTAGGGTTGAATTCCACCTTGTTGCAACGTCGCAGATCAGGCGATGCTGTGGAATTCCGTTCTGCCGCTGCAGCTCAATGAGGGTGTTCTTTGCGGTGTAGGAATGGCTGAAATGCATGCACAGTTTACGTGACATTTTAAGGATGTCTTGCAGTGGGATGGTGGATTTTAGGAACCGCTTGACAACCAGATTGAACACGTGAGCCATGCATGGCGCATGGCACAACCTTCCTTGACGCAGAGCAGACACCATGTTCTTTCCGTTGTCAGTCAACATGGTTCCGATTTTTAGTTTGCGCGGAGACAGCCATCTGTCGATTTCTCTGTTCATTACACTCAGCAGTTCCTCCCCTGTGTGACTACGTTCGCCAAGGCATACCAGGTGCAGCACAGCGTGACATCGTTGCGCCCTGCACATGTGATATGCCGGTCGGGTAATGGGACTTGGCACGGGGGTGGCGGCTGAGGACACGGCGGAAAAAGAGGTGGTAGAGGCGGACATGCTTGCTGGACCAAGGACGTGCAAACGTGGAGGCAAAAGCGTCGTGACCTGTCCAAGTTGCTGGTGCGGCTGTGCCGGCACCACGTTCACCCAGTGGGCCGTAAATGACATGTACTGTCCCTGACCGTAGTTACAGCTCCACACGTCGGCGCTGCCGTGCACTTTGGCAGAGACCGACATGCTCAAAGACTGGCCCACCATCTCTTCTACATGTGAATGCAGGGCTGGCACTGCCTTTTGGGCAAAGAAATGACGGCTTGGCACTCTCCACCGCGGCGCGGCACAAGCCATCATTTCTCGGAAAGGTGCTGAGTCCACCAGTTGGAAAGGGAGGGACTGCAGCACCAGCAACTTGGACAGGAGGACGTTCAGCTTTTGCACCGTCGGGTGCGTGCTCGCAAACTGTTGTCTCTTGGATACGGATTCCAAGAAAGACTGTTGACGGAATCCGAGAAGAGGAGTAGCAGGAGAAGGAGCATCTGAACGAGCGGAAGATGCCAATGAGCGACAACTCCCCTCAGCAGAGGTGTTGGAGCCTTGACTGGCTGATAGAGGGCGATTGACGACGTCGGGTGACGGAGCAAGTAACGGAGCGGGTGATGGAGCGGGGGCTGGGGCAGGCAGAACCGCCGTATGTTTATCACGGTTTTCCCAGGCCACCGAATGGTGACGCTGCATATGCTGACGCAACGCTGTAGTCCCAACATGGGCCCCCTGGCCACGCTTGCATTTCTGGCCACATAGTCGACATACGGCTACGTTTACTTCCTCGGGCGGCTTGAGGAAAAATTGCCACACCACCGAGTAGGAAACTTTGCCCCCGCTACTCTTCACTGGCTGACTGCTACTTCCTCCGTGCGCACCGGCACCACTACTGGCCGTGGTGGTAGGCTGCAGTGGAGCTGGTGCTCTACTCCGTGGACGTTTGGCTCCACTGACACTGATGCGACCCTGCTGCTGTCTCCTGGGCAACCCACCGACTGTTTTGCTCGCTGCCAAGCTGCCACCCTCTTCTCCTGATGATGCGGAAGAAATTGCCTGATGACGACGAGGCTGCCAAGTGCGATCAACCTCCTCATCATCAAGTAGGGTCTCCGCCTCACTACTAGCCCCCTCGGCTGCGTCTGGGTCAGGAGACAGACCTGTCTCTAGACCGGCTACCGAGCCACTCTCCTCGCCAGTACTTGTTCGCTTGGCTGCTGAAAAGGCCGATGTCTCCCCCGTTCCTGACCGCCCTCTGTTAGCTCTTCCTCACTGTACAGTGGGGCTGAGCCCACAGCATGCGATACTTCGCTTGGTGAGGGAACAGCAAAGGACAGGGGCAGGTAGAGGACACGTGATTTCAGTGGGCTTGCTCCCGGGCCATGCCAACTAACGGTTGTGTCTGACGTACCCACCGACCGTTGGCTGTAGGTGTCAGAGGTGACCTGGGAAGAGGAAGACGACCGAGCCAACCAATCAATGATGGCAGGGTTGTCGGTGGAGACACGACCGCTGGATGACACCGGGAGCACTGGCCTCTGGCTGCGAATACTGCTGCCTCGACCCCTTCCTCTGCTGCCACGTCTGCTCGCTCCTAAAACATTGCCTCCTCTGCCACTCCTCTGCATGTTGTCTGACATACTATTTAATTCAACGATTAGGTGTCCCTGAGTAACAATTCTCTGGCACTCAGTAACAATTCTGTCTGTCCCTGAGTATGAATTCTGTGGCCCTGAGTAACAATTCTGTGTCTGTGCGAGTAACAATTCTGTGTCTGTGCGAGTAACAATTCTGTGTCTGTGCAAGTAACAATTTTGTGTCTGTGCGAGTAACAATTCTCTGGCACTCAGTAACAATTCTGTCTGTCCCTGAGTAACAATTCTCTGGCACTCAGTAACAATTCTGTCTGTCCCTGAGTAACAATTCTCTGGCACTCAGTAACAATTCTGTCTGTCCCTGAGTATGAATTCTGTGGCCCTGAGTAACAATTCTGTGTCTGTGCGAGTAACAATTCTGTGTCTGTGCAAGTAACAATTTTGTGTCTGTGCGAGTAACAATTCTCTGGCACTCAGTAACAATTCTGTCTGTCCCTGAGTAACAATTCTCTGGCACTCAGTAACAATTCTGTCTGTCCCTGAGTAATAATTCTCTGGCACTCAGTAACAATTCTGTCTGTCCCTGAGTAACAATTCTCTGGCACTCAGTAACAATTCTGTCTGTCCCTGAGTAACAATTCTCTGGCACTCAGTAACAATTCTGTCTGTCCCTGAGTAACAATTCTGTCTGTCCCTGAGAATGAATTCTGTGGCCCTGAGTAAGAATTCTCTGGCACTCAGTAACAATTCTGTCTGTCCCTGAGTAACAATTCTCTGGCACTCAGTAACAATTCTGTCTGTCCCTGAGTAACAATTCTCTGGCACTCAGTAACAATTCTGTCTGTCCCTGAGTAACAATTCTCTGGCACTCAGTAACAATTCTGTCTGTCCCTGAGTAACAATTCTCTGGCACTCAGTAACAATTCTGTCTGTCCCTGAGTAACAATTCTCTGGCACTCAGTAACAATTCTGTCTGTCCCTGAGTAAAAATTCTGTGGCCCTAATAACGTTTCTGTGGCCCTAAGTAACAATTCTCTGGCACTGAGTGAAAATTCTGTCTGTCCCTGAGTATGAATTCTGTGGCCCTAACTAGCGTTTCTTTGTCCCTAAATAACGATTCTGTGGCCCTCATTAACAAGTCTGTGTCCCTAAGTAATGGTTCTCTGTCCCTAAGTAACTTCTCTCTGTCCCCAATTCTCGTTTCTGTGGCCCTAACTCTGTCCCTGTCCCTAGTACAGAGCGGTCTGCCTCTGTTCAATGACTGCAGGCAAATGAAGATTTCCAAAATGGCCGCTATATATACCTCGACCATTACACAGTGCTGGCTGGCTGGCTGCTGATTGGCTGATGCGATCACATGTCGTTGAGGAATGCATTATGGGGCAGCGCGCCTTGTCTGCGCGCCTTCCCCGACATCCCCGCTCCGTCGCCGCACATGTCAGCCGCCATTTTCGGAAAAATTTCGATTCGCGCGTCCGAATTAGGCTGTTTTTCGGATTCGGCACGAATCGAAATTTTTCCGATATTCGACTCGAATTCCACTTCGGATACTTCGATTCGCTCATCTCTAATGATCACCATGTGAAATTACTTCATAATCATATTTTCAGAAATTATTTAGATTTTTTTTGTGTATTTAGTTTAATGTGGCAGCATGTTTTGAGATATATGAGAATATTTTTTGATTCACATCCACACAGTAACAGCGCAGTTTGTTTTTGATGGTTCTTTTGACCTAAAAAAATATGTTTTTTGTCTAATATTGTTTTTGTCTATCGAAAACTTCATTGGAGATATCTGCAGTTGCTTTCAGGTTTGCAAGCACTCAGTGACAATGAGAGGGTCATGCTCTCTATTGAAATGTAATATATTCTATATGATAAAGAGAGAGCAACATGGTGTGGGTACAGAGCCACTACTGCTGGAAGACCTTACTGCTGAAATCATTAAAGAACCAAGGAACCAATAGAGGACTCAGTTCAACATACATATGTAAAACTTAAGCATACATTTTCAATTGACATGCAATTAAAATTAAATGTGCAAATTGTGCAGTAAACCAAATGATCAGGTAATCTTTTCCAGCTACCAGATGAACTACAAAACATTACTGATTACAAACTGTCAATTCTTTTTGCTAATAGTTAAAGTCTATTGAAATGTAACAAAGGGAAATCTCTTGTACGAGGCACAGAAGGAAATAAAGTAAAATTGGTTTAAGCCAACCCTAGCTCTCTCCAAAATAAAAAAAATAAAACAGTGTTGGCTTTAGATATACTTTAAAGCCAAGCCAGTGCATCTGTATTCTCATCAACTAGCCGAATGCACAACAGGTGATAGTAATATTTCCTTAAAATCCATCTAATCAATTGGTTATTTGTAATGAAAAGACATACTCGAAATAATATGAAATGAAAATAATCTACTTACCAGCTAACTTGAAGAATAAATAAATTAACCAAACAAAACACACATTTCCAAAAACTCCTCATTTCTGATAGTATTCCACTATCATTATTCAGCCTGCATAATGGAGGTTTATTGAAGCCGCTTACAGCAACTAAGAAACAAAGATAAGATAGCTGCTGGTTTAAATAGTATTAGGGCTGGGAGTGGGTGGCCATAAAAACATTTATGTAAGGTGGAAATGATTTCTGATTAACCTAGTAGAATGCCTAACTATATGTTTGCAATACTTTGGTTGTCAGGGTGTCACTGAATTCATAGTTGGGTTTGTATATGAATGTTATGTGGATAACTTAATATATTATTGCTCAATGTTATGTTTTGTAATATTTGGTAGCAGCTGCATATATCACAACAACATACTGTTCATTTCTTGCCTCTTATCAATATACACTCACCAACCGCTTTATTAGGTACACCTGTTCAATTGCTTGGTAACACAAATTGCTCATCAGCCAATCACATGGCAGCAGTTCAATGCATTTAGGCATCTAGACATGGTGAAGATGAGTTGCTGAAGATCAAACCGAGGAAGAAAGGAGATTTAAGCGACTTTGAACATGGTATGGTTGTTGGTGCAAGACAGGCTGGTCCAAGTATTTAAAAAACTGCCAATCTACAGGGATTTTCACACACAACCATCTCTAGGATTTACAAAGAATGGTCTGAAAAAGAGAAAATATCCAGTGAGCAGTAGTTGTGTGTACGAAAATGCCTTGTTGATGTCAGAGCTCAGAGAAGAATGGGCAGGCTGGTTCGAGATGATAGAATGGGAACAGTAACTCATGTCAATATGGACCAAAATCTCTGAGGAATGTTATCAATACCTTGTTGAATCTATGCCATGAAGAAGGCAGTTCTGAAGGCAAAAGGGGGTCCAACCCTGTACTAGCAAGGTGTACCTAATAAAGTGGCCCATGAGTGTATATTTATATTTGGATATATCTTGTGTCAGATGACATTAAACTGCTCTGAAAAATACTGTAAAATTATATCTCAGCCTATAAATATAACAACCAAAAAAACAATATTACTTGTAAAGTAGGGTATCTCCACTCTGAAGTAGGAGATAAATTAGAAAGCCTGTATACACAGAAACATCAACTTTTCCCAGATAACATTTTTTCCTATTTTTTTGTGAGATTGTTGCTGTCTATGGATTCCTATTTCTCTTTGATTTAAAGAGTCACCCCCAAATAAAAGAAAAAATTACAACTTTTTTGTTGGTAGGGTTGAATGGGTTGCCATTAAAGCAGATCTTGCATTTTCATGAAGGTCCACTTTAAAACAAGCTTTCCACATGATTTCTTTTTTAACTTTCCATTTTGGCTGTACACTTTATGTATTGCAATTGTTTACAGCAATTAGGTTCATAATTCATTTTTTTGTCAGCTACATTAGTGTGGAGTGGTATTTAAATATTATTTAATTTTATGAATTATTTTTCTGTAATTACAGGTTTATTTTATATGAATAGGGTAGGATTGCAATGAATTTGTAAATTAATATATGATCATATTTACCTATTTATATCTGCGTTTATGTTTTGCTATTCATAGATTCACTTATTGATTTTTATGGCTGTACATAATAGTACTTAGATATTTATATTTCATGGATTTGTAAACTGATACATATTATTTTTGTCTCATTTAGACACTTGATTTTTTATATACTCAGTAGACGTATTAGCTTCATAATATTTTACATATACTTACAGAACACATTTCAATAGGGAAGACGTTGATTCAACTGTAGAATTGCTTACCTACCTTATCAATTGCTTACCAACATACATGGGAATTTAAATATGTGGTCATTTATTTAAATTTTATTTTTTTATTGTATTTTGTTTTTGGTGGGGCTTGTTAAAGAAAATATGTTTGTATTATTATTCTCTCGGATACATCTTTCCAATATTAAGAGCAGCAAAACTATTTTTGTCATAACTGATAATGGGAATGTTTTACATTAACATTACATTTTACATTATGTCAAAATAGACGCCTGCCTTAATGGGTATGAAAAAATGAGTTTTAATTTTAGATTTATTTATTTACATACAGAAACCTAATATTGGTTGTATATTTAACCTAATATTCAGTATCAACAGTAATCTGTTTCTGATTAAAGTGAGAGCACACACACTTTTTCCTACCTTGACCTTACTTTACTTCAACAAAAAGGGTGAATGTAATTTTAAAGAGAGGGTGAAGGCTTTTTCTGGAGTTTCTTTTGGGACACTTTGAGGGTGATTTACAAAAGACAATTTACATGGGAATTCGCATGTTGCAAGGGCATTTTCCCTTAGCTTAGCAAATGTAGGGAAGTTGGGATGACTTCTATAATTTGTTTAATTTTCCATCGCAGTGGTTCTATATTATTTTTTTCTTAAATAAATAATAATAATATAAATATATATATATATATATATATATATATATGTCCAACTGTGTAGAAAGAATAATTATGTCTACAATATAAACAAAGGAAATATTTTGTTTTAAAGCTGAGTTCTTGTGAGCTACTATGGTGTATTTTTTGTTGTGGAAAATTAATAATTCAAATATGAACACCCCTTTAAATAGCGTGCTATTATAAAAGATATTTTCAAACATAAAAAAATATACTAAATAACTGAAGTGGGTCATCTACACCATACACGTACTCATACTTGTGTATCACTATAACCAAAAACAAATGCAAAACGTGTTGCACTCCACTAATAGATGTAAAATATGCTCAACAAACTTATTCATAAACAATATAAAATTCAAAAAACCTTTTTCAAAAATGTTTTTATTAAAATTATATATATAACATATGTGAGTCCAATTTTAGTGTGCAGTCCTTCAAAAACTGCATGCTTATTAAGACACAATCTGTGCTCTTTTGATGTGTCATCCTCTAGTGAAACATAAAAAAGTCCACAAAAACTTTAACTTATGTGCTCCTTCCCCAGTGTGCACTCACATGATTTATATGACCAAACCATTAAGTGAGGTCATAAACAGCGTGTGTCTCATTAATTGGACTTGAAAATACATGGATTTAAGTATCCCTATCTCAGATGGATGGATGGATGGATGGATGGAGTATTCCCTTTTTCCAACAGGGGGTATCGCTGTTTCCTATTAATCTTTCCACCTGGAGTTGGATGGACCCCCTTTCTCCTCTAGGGGGTCTCTTCACTCCTTTTTGGCTTGTTGCTCCATGAATGTAGATTTCATGCAATCAAAGAATATAATATAGTGCCTTATCTCCTTTAAAATGTATTTATTTAAACATATTATAGTGCACTCACATGGCAAACATGATAAAATTGCTTTTTGGTACAATTTTAACTGATCTTCTGTGTGTTATCCACACTGCTTATACTTGCTGTATCTTTTCTTTTAAGCGTTGTGACATCAGAGCCCCTCCCCTAGGGGCTTGTTGACATTCATCACTCCAGTGCAGGCATAATTATAAAAAAAAAGGAACGCATGTTGTGTTCAATATATACTTTTAAATATAAACTTATAGTTATAATACAGCAGTCACTATTGACAATGGTTATTTCTACTGGTAGCAATTCTGCTGCAGTCTGCTTTATCAATTCACATTCAGCTATATACAAGGAAGAATATGGCTGACCATCTTGGTTAAAGAGAAGTAGAGAAGTTCAGCACATATTTTAAATGTTAAACAGATTTTATTAGTTCTCAAAACAAGAATATGATGCAAATCATTTTTTCACTTTCACCTTTTTAAGCGTCAGTTGGACTTTCTATTTATTATGTCATATAGGGAAATTGGCAACTAGAATTGTGAAGCTGCCAACTTGCAACACAATCCAAGTTGGCAGTTACACATTTACAAATAAAGCGGGGCAATGTACAATGTAGAAATCCTTGTGACTGTCACTACTAAGAAGATAGGCTCCAATAGGGTTGCCAACAGATTCTTTTAATTGCTCATGCACACAAATTACACAAGTTGTATGAGTTATATTATTTTTACAAACCTGCATGTTGCTACGTCTGGAATAAAAATGAAGGCTATTTATTCAGTTAAGGACCTGGAACATGCCTTTAGTTCTTTCTTTCTGGATCCACGACTATGTATATAGCTACTTGGGCTGTGAAAGGACCTTGTGCCCAAAATCTTTTTCCCTTTATTAACCTTTTTGTTACAGATACACTGCAATTGGTTGTCCAGAGATTCACAACTAGCTACAGTGTATCTTGACATTTTAACCTCATAGGATAAAGTGACAGCATATCTTAAAAACGTGAGATAAAAAAAAATTTAAAAAAAAAACTTATTTTTATTTGTAAATTACTTTGTACATTGTCACTGTTTTGTACTTTGATGCTAAAATATACAGAAAATGGCAAAATAAGATCAGCTCTTTATAGTTAATACTTGTTTAAAAATTTTCAGGGTAAAAATAATTAGAAAATATATAAAATGTTTTTCTATTTCTTTTTGGCTTTAAAACAGAAAGAATATCATTAAGTATCACCAAAAAAGCCTTGAGTGCCCTCAAAACAATATATACCTAATTTCTGTACAATATGTAATAAAGTTATTGGTTAACTGATAGGCCCATAAAAAAATACAAAAATGGCTTTCAGGTTTAACTGATTAAAGGAGACCTTTAGTGAGAAAAGATACCATTCTTCTGAAAAACATGTTGCCTGGCTGTCATGCTAATGTCATGTCATGCCAATGTGCAGCATGTGAAGTAAGAATTCTTGATCTGCAAAGTTTAAAAAGTATTGAGGATGGAGGAAACTGAAAAAAAATTACATCTAGACAGCTAGCATTTTCAGAAAGAGACATCAATAGTGCAAGCCTAAGTACAGAAATGGACTTTTAAAAGGGAAACTATGCATCTGTTTTGTTTTAAGATGTAACACAGCAGAAGCTGTTTGATTTAAACTGTGCCACTAACCAAATATTCATGTGTCTGTTTACATGCATGGATTCCAGCAATGGCTTCATGGCATTTCCACCTGATGTTGAAAACTGTTGTAGCGCTACCCCCGCAGGAACTGCTTGTTTGTTGCCCTGGTTTCCCCTTACTTCGCCCTGCAGCCAGGCACATTGTATTTCTTCAGCTATATACACACACACACTTTTGCTCATTGTTGTCAATGACCAGTCTAGGGGATGTTTTGGAGTTTTATTGTAGAACTGTGGAGTTTTATTGTAGTAGGATACTCCAAAATTAGAACTATTCGCACTGAGGACATCTAGCTGATCTCTTAGTTGAACACTTACAGCGAGGCAAAAAAGTATTTAGTCAGCCACCTAAATTGTTCAAGTTCTCCCACTTAAAAAGATGAGAGGCCTGTAATTGGCATCATAGGTAGACCTCAACTATGAGAGACAAAATGAGAAAAAAAATCCAGACAATCACATTGGCTGATTTGGAAAGAATGTATTTGCAAATTATGGTGGAAAATAAGTATTTGGTCACCTACAAACAAGCAAGATTTCTGCCTCTCACAGATCTGTACCTTCTTCTTTAAGAGGCTCCTCTGTCCTGCACTCATTACCTGTATCAATGGCACCTGTTTGAACTTGTTATCAGTATAAAAGACACCTGTCCACAACCTCAAACAGTCACACTCCAGAAGGACACCAGAAGCAAAATTGTAGACCTGCACCAGGCTGGGAAGACTGAATCTGCAATAGGCAAGCAGCTTGGTGTGAACAAATCAACTGTGGGAGCAATAATTAGAAAATGGAAGACATACAAGACCACTGATAATCTCCCTCGATCTGGGGCTCCACGCAAGATCTCACCCCGTGGGGTCAAAATGATCACAAGAACGGTGAGCAAAAATCCCAGGACCACACGGGGGACCTAGTGAATGACCTGCAGAGAGTTGGGACCAACGTAACAAAGGCTACGCCGCCAGGGACTCAGATCCTGCAGTGCCAGACGTGTCCCCCTGCTTAAGCCAGTACATGTCCGGGCCCGTCTGAAGTTTGCTAGAGAGCATTTGGATGATCTAGAAGAGGATTGGGAGAATGTCATATGGTCAGATGAAACCAAAATAGAACTGTCAGGGATCCAGGTATGACCAGAGATGTGTGGACTGACAAAGGGAAACGCAGGCTTCAAATATGGTGTAAAAGTAATATAATTTATTTAAGGTTACACAATACACAGAGCACACAGTGCAAAACCAAACCGAAACTTAAGCTAGTCTCAATATGTGCAGGAACACAAGCGTAGTCAGGCAGGCCGGGTCAGTAACTATTGGGGGGGTAGGTACAGGAGGAGCAGACGGGGAGTAGTCAGGTCCCAAGCTATGTTCAGCAACTAACGGGCAGGTAGGTACAGGTGGAGCAGGCAGAGAGTAGTCAGGTAAAGAGGCAGGGGTTAGTGCAGGAGACAGTCAGCAGGATCAGGATCAAAGCAGGGTCAGCAACAAAGGGTACTTCACAAAACAGAGGATCAAGATACAGGGGCTCATGGGAAACAACACCAAGGCACTGGCTGCAGGCCTGGCCATTGCTTAAATATACCTCCTGCAATCAGCCTCAGGTGATGGCTTGACTGCAGGAGTGAGATTCTGGCTGTTGAGCGCACCCGCTGGCCAGCACTGGTACTGCAGCCCACAAGGCAGGTGAGCCCCAGCACCACCTGTGCTGAGCCGATTCCTGACAAGAACTGTTTGGTAGAAACACAACTTGTCGTGTTTGGAGGAGAGAGAATGCTGAGTTTCATCCAAAGAACACCATACCTACTGTGAAGCATGGGCGTGGCAACATCATGCTTTGGGGCTGTTTCTCCGCAAAGGGACCAGGACGACTGATCCATGTACAGGACAGAATGGGGCCATGTATCATGAGATTTTGAGTGCAAACCTCCTTTCATCAGCAAGGGCATTGAAGATGAAACGTGGCTGGGTCTTCCAACATGACAATGATCCCAAACATACCGCCCGGGCAACGAAGGAGTGGCTTCGTAAGAAGCATTTCAAGGTCCTGGAGTGGCCTAGCCAGTCTCCAGATCTCAACCCCATAGAAAACCTTTGGAGGGAGTTGAAAGTCCGTGTTGCCCAGCGACAGCCCCAAAACATCACTGCTCTAGAGGAGATCTGCATGGAGGAATGGGCCAACATACCAGCAACAGTGTGTGCCAACCTTGTGAAGACTTACAGGAAACGTTTGACCTATGTCATTGCCAACAAAGGATATATAACAAAGTATTCAGATGAACTTTTGATATTGACCAAATACTTATTTTCCACCATAATTTGCAAATAAATTCTTTCCAAATCAGCCAATGTGATTGTCTGGATTTTTTATCTCATTTTGTCTCTCATAGTTGAGGTCTACCTATGATACCAATTACAGGCCTCTCTCATCTTTTTAAGTCGGAGAACTTGCACAATTGGTGGCTGACTAAATACTTTTTTGCCCCACTGAATGAAGTCTTGGCTGATAGTAGATAGCAGACTTCTCTGTAACATATAGCAGCAAGTAGTTTTGGAGTGAGCAAAGTCCTTTGCAGAAGCAACACTTGGACAATCTCTTCAGAACACTAGCCAGTGTTCCCTTTTTCCAGACCCAGGCTGACTCTCAAAACCCAGGGGAGGTAGCAAACACACAGCGTCTCCAAATTTCTCAATGTCAGTACTCACAAGGCCCAAGGATAGAATGGTTGCCTCCTTCCAATCTTCCAAGTGAAGACCTCCAGTGATGCCAGGCAGAGCCTTGGCAGACAACTCCCCTCAGTCAGCTTCCTGCAAAACTAGGGTCATTCTCTAACTTCAGGCCCTCAGGTCGACCCACCTAAGGCCACATGGAAGCAAATGCCATGTGAGGCAGCCTGCCTCCAACCTGGCTTGTGCAATCCACTCTTGGGAAAGACCCTGCGCCTGCAATCAGAATATAAATACCACTCCCAGCATGCAACGGGGATGCTTTCCCCTGCAATTGGCCAGGGCTGCATCCATATTCAGGCTGTTCCTTTGCCTAGCCCCTACCCATGTTCTGGAAGGCTCTCATAGCTTCCTGAAGGCGGGCAGAAGTCAGACAAACTCCAACAGCACCAGAGCAGCGTAAGCAGACCTAACTAATCAATCACATCACTCTATTAAGCAGAATACCACACTGAATTTACCTGACAACCTCTCTGGTAAGCAGAGAAACACAGCTATGCTTAACTTAACTATACACATCCTAGCACCTAACTAGGAGGGTGCTACACCGTGGACCATGTGGAATATGTGTTGAGGTAAAACGTAGATATTGGGAGACATTGTCCTTTTGTAACAGGGAGTTCCAGATTATGAACCTTCATGGCAGAATCACCAGCTATTGCATTAATGCAAGATAAAAGGCAAAATTAAACTAATGTTTGGGAAAACCATATATCTTGCAATTTTTTGTTTGCTTGTACACTGCACAGCCATGCAAAGAATAAAGATAGATGCCATGGCTGTTCGCACGTGCTGGTGTTACATCATTGGTGGCTGCCCAATGGTTAATAATGTGGGACCTGGAAGAAACAAAGGACAAGCTGGAAACAGTGGGGGATATATTGTTGCTTTGGAAAAAAATGCAGGAAAAAGCATTTTTTAAAGTTTTCACCATTTATTCCCAGTAAAAACCAAGAAAGTAAAATTATATGTGTCCAGGTAGCAATTAAAACCCTGTGTAAAATTCAGTGTGCATGGCACACAGTGGTTAACAGTGGGCATGGCCACTGGAAAATGGGTACACACATATGGGTGTAGTTCAAAGGTATACTGACAAACCCAAAAGCTCTTGTAGAGAATACAGTGAAAAACAACATACTACAAACATATTTGCCATAAAATATATAGAAAACATAATTTGACGCTAACCTTTCTGCTGAGTGCTGTGATCCCTGTTAAGCCTACTCACTATATGCACAGCACATATGCCTCAGTCTTTTTTGCACACAAAATGTGCTTTAATGCCTCACAAGCAAGAGTATAGCAGGCAAATACAGAATGTGCAAAGCTCAGCATACTCATTTTTAAAAGAAGAAACAATTCCATTACATATGATTTTCAGTACTCAGGACCCTGCATTCACTATAACTGGTCTCCCACAGTACACATATACACAACATATTTTGTGGACTCTATAACTTTCACACAGACAAATAATATAAATACTAAAGTTATACAATGATTTAGGGTTATTTTCACCAAGTAAATGTTCGGTAAATTTATGCAGAAATATTATTTGTTTGCAAAATTTTATAACAGAATAAAACTTTTTTTTTCAACATTTTCTGTCTTTTTTCATTTATTTAGCAAAAAATAAAAAAAACCATTGGTGATAAAATACCAACAAAAGAAAGCTATATTTGTGTGAAATCTTTTAAAAAACATTTATAATGGGTACAGTGTTGCATGACTGCGCAATTGTCATTCAAAGTGCTGAAAGCAGAAAATTGGCCCGGGGCAGGAAGGGGTTGAAAGTGCCAGGTATTGAAGTGGTTAAGCATCTCCTACTTTATTTTAAAACTGGAAAAACCATTTATCAATACATACACGTTAACTATATGGGTAGCTGTTACATGGATCATACATATGTCTTCTATACAGAAGAGATAACTATCAGCTTTACCCATAAAATGAAAGAATATCTTGCAAACGGTGACAGCAGCATATGATTTATTAACTATTTTATTATACTGTCATACTTTTTATCATTCTATCTACTGTGGGACAGCAATAATCAATATTTTTTGCCACATATGGCTTTTGAATTATTTAACTACTGCGTGGTAGATTATTTCATTGAGGGGTGCTAGCCTTGGCTATCTATCCATTTGCACAGACCAAAAGTGCAGACCCTTACATTATAAGTAGTGATGAGAAAAATGTGACTTTCCCAAAGTTTGGCAAATCAGTTAAACAATTAAGAGGCATGTTTTAATGGGTGACTGTTGTTCTCTGGGGTGCTACTGGTCAAGGTCTTGCTAAACAAACAACATAAAAAACTGCATTGAAAATGCAAATAAAAATTAAAAAGGCCTTTATCTGCCTCATCTACTCTATAGCTACTAGAGATTAACTCACTGTTCAGTCTGAAAAAAGGTTTGGCCGAACTTTG
Organism: Staurois parvus; assembly: GCF_062004578.1. Lineage (NCBI taxonomy): Eukaryota > Metazoa > Chordata > Amphibia > Anura > Ranidae > Staurois > Staurois parvus. The sequence continues at coordinate 2,074,676 of NW_028318546.1, forward strand.
CTTGCTCGGGTATTCATACTAAAACCTGTTCAACAAGAGCCGAATATCACGAGTATACGAGTATTTTCTTCTGCAACTTCATATGACAGTTTCTGCAGTCAGTGTTTGCTATGAAAGCAGTGGGTGCCTACCATGTCCTTAGCCACCAGGCACATTAATTTGCTGGTTGGGAATCCCCAGCCATGAAAACAAAGAGGGAGTGATACTGCTGAAATTAGTTACTAATTTTGACCACATGGCCACTCTGGGCAATGACATTGACAAAATAAGGCCATGACCATATTTAGTTAATGACATCCCTCAGTACACCCTGCCTTTTTGTTCACATTGCCAATGGCAGTTCAGGGAGCTGTCATTTGCAGTGATCACAAGCAGACCTATTGGCTAGATAGCTGAGGTTTTTTTTCAGTGAGTCCACAGCACGTCTGCAGCCAATGTTCATTGTGAGTGACATAGGTCTGCACCACTGGTCAAACTGGATTTACATAGTGGGACTTTTTGGGGTTTTTTTTGGAATAGTTTTTGTAGTGTACCCCTTACTCATTTATGCAAGGTGGTGGCAACTGCGGGCCCCCTTATTTTAAAGCAGACCTCCAGATTCCGATAAGCTCCCCACTAACAGACTCCAAAAACAACAGGAAAAACACCTTGTCCTTATCAGCATGGACTCCTTAGCAAGATTACCCTCCCATGTTGGAGTTATGTGGCTTGATATGGCTTAGAAGGTGGGGCATGCATGCTTGATCCCCACCCTTCCTGGCCTTCCAGGATGCATGCTCGGATAAGGATCTGGCATGGATCTCAGGGGACCTGAGACTTACACACAAAAAATGTGCCTATCCTGCTGCTGGAACACAACGCTGTATACTGTATGTAGCTGCAACATATATAGAGTTATCACAGCACTGACAACCGCTGCATGTGCTACTAAAAAAAATAGTTCATTTGGATCAGCCTATTCTTATGTAAAGTTCACCAAAACATGAATTTAGGCTTTAGGGGGCATAGCAGTCATTTTATTTTGAGGACTACTAATAATCCTTTTTCCTTTTCCTCTTCCTTAAGGCCATATCACTCATTTTTGGCAGGATTTCTAATGTGCCTTATTCTTCCTTCTCTTCTTCTAAGAAGGAAGGTGAGAAGGCGGGTTGGGGATCACCACTGGCCAAAAACAAAAAAAGGCTGCCTGCCCTTCTACGGTGCAGGAGGGGTAAAAATTTGGAGCTAAAATTATTGCGCTCACTATACCATTTGCATCAATATCTCACATATGTGGTGCAAACACTGTTTACATAGGCATGCGTGACCTAAGTATGGGGGGCTATCCCTACTGACACTTGTAAAAGCAATCCAGGGGCTAATTAGCCACTAGGATTGCTTTTACAGTGTAGGGCATCGCCAGTGGAAGTGACTCCAGGGTTATGGCTGACAGCTGCAACCATGGCCCCGGTATAACCGCTTGAACACAATGACATACATGTATATGTATGTCAATTGGTTAAGGCCCCATTAACATCTAGCGATTTGGGATCGTGGGCAGAATTGCTGCAATTCCAAATAACACTGCAATGCTGGCAAAACAACATGTGTGTTTGTGTGCCATTCATTTTTAATGGCACCTAAAATTTGGTGCAGTTTTAGCACAATTGTCATGTAATTTATCATGTGGCAAACGGCATCTTGTGAAGCTTGTCACCCAAAAAGGAACTAAAAATGAATGGCACACAAACATGCATGCTGCGTTTTGCCAGCATTGCAGTGCAATTTGGAATCTTGGGCAGAGTTGCGGCAATTCCACCCATGATCTGAAATTGCTAGATGTGAACAGGACCTAACACAACAGCATTGGAAGACTCAGCCCAGACTCAGTCACTGACATTGTCAGTTGCCTCACAGTCTCTCACAGTTACCTAGTATGAACAGAAGAATGCCAGCAGCAGCACAGCAGTGGTAAGTCTGGGGACACTCTCCGAGGCTAGGCCAAAAGGGAAAGAGGGACGCATCTGTGACCTGGAGAGTAGCAGTTCATCCATGCAGCGGACCGGCAGCTACACTATGCTCTATGCAAGCCTTGCATTCTGCGAGCCAGGGCCCAGGCAAAGCTCCTCCCCCAAAGCCAAAGGTGGGAAGTATTGCAAGCTAATTGGAATACAGAGTGTAGAGAGCGGTGGGTGGGACTACAAGCATTGCTCAAGCTGTGCTCAGTGTGCTGCCTGGTGGTCAGGGGTGGGCTGACAACTCATGGGGTCCCCGGGCAATAGGAGGTCCCGGTGCCCCCTATTCCCTGCTCACACTCAAACATAACAGAAAACTACATTCTACACACACAAGTTTACATTATATAATCAATGTATTGATCTAATTTATACACTGCCTCTACACTTTCCCATTACTTTTGTATTCACATTGTTGTGGGCTTTTGAATCATGTCTCAAGAATATGACTTTTATCAAGACATACTATTATATGGCAAACAGCTCAGCATAGCCGGATGCTAAGAGTTAATTTTGTCTTGGTTGAACCATCAAGAATTCTAGTTAAAGAACTGGAGAGAATGGGGGAAGTAAGACCTTTCCAAGACAATAAGACTGTTTGAACTGTCAACAAGGACTATTTGTATATGGAGGTTGAGAAGAATGCACATACAGAAAGTCAAACACATAAGACTTTGACTTGTAAACATTTCAACAATAATGAGACGGGAACTCAACTGGTTGAAAGCTTAACCAAAACCTGTAGAGTGTGATGAACCAACAGACCTCTGAAACTATTACCATCTACTATTGTTCACCAAGGGTGAAAGCATTAACAATTGTTTACCATGAGTCCAATACAAGGGCTAGGCAAACAGAGAATTTTTTTTTTCCCTACACAGAGAAAATGTTGATTCTGAAACAAAGAGGTGAAATTCAGGACATTTAAGTCTAAAAGTTCACTGTATATCATTACAAAAATGTACTACAAAAACAGATTATAAATAAGATGTCATAGACTTTAAACACCACTAAATACTCAGCAATGGGAACTATATATCACTAACTTGAGTATTGAGATGATGGGAAGTAAGATGTATTATAAACTAGCATTAGTTACATGTCTTATCAGGAAACAAACAGGATGGTATTTCAAGAAGGAATAACTGAATATACACCTATATTCCATGGTCCCTATTTAGAATATCATAGGTATGATCACTGCTATATCGGGAAAGAGCCGTATATTTTATTCCTGAAATTACCTGAAGATTCCACCCAAGGTATGAGTCATCTCAAATACTCACATTGTTCTGTGATACATGACCGCCACCTGGCGGGCAGGTGAGAAATAGCTTATGTACACACATTTCTCAACTAGCCAATCAGGAAGCCTGGTGGGAAGGTATCTTAGAACAATGGACTAGTGGATATAAAAGCCCATGTGCTTTAAGAAAAAAGAGGAACCCTCATAAAGACCTCATGGGAAGACCTGACATCGGAAGAAGATCTCTGCTGAATAACTACTCTTCCATCTTTTCAAACTTCCTAAAACTTTAAACCTCTAATCTTATAACTTCCTACATTCTCCCCTACTGAATCTATCACTTGCCCTATATATCAGTCTAAAGGCGTTCCACTGCCAGCTAAATCCACGGGAGAGTTGCCCAGTCTGAATTCCGGGTGTGGTGAGATATTTATTTGATTTTGTATTAATTATTTTCTCTGTTGTGTGGAATCATAAAATTACCTTAGTGTATCATAACAATATTGGGTAGTTAGATATATGTAGAAAGATACTGTGTTACTGTTAAAAATTGTTTATTGCCATATTATAAATTTTTTTCATATTTCATAATTTATTGAATATTAATAACCAGAGTATCATATATCAAGGGCTTGCTTCTTGCAATCCTATGGCCACGGCTTGTAAGAATATAACCTTTGAGATATTCAAAATTATTAATTATTAATAAATTTAATAAATATCATATCATTTAAAATTTGTGATTGATGTAATTAGTTAGAGACCTTATTATTGTGTCTTACATTGGTAGGATATATTTTTGATTGTGTGTACCAATATTCATTTATCACCAGTCTTTTGCGTTTTGTGTTAATATATATATAATTTTTGTACATAAATAAATTTTTATATTTATCTATTATAAGGCAAATTTTGTGTGTATGGTACGAAATCATATTGGCTAAAAGAATTCAAGGTATAATAATAAGTGGTGATCAAATTATCAAGGTGTCCAAATTATTGGTCTACTAAATATTTGCCGTATTTTAACGGCTGGAGGCACTGTAATATTTCATCTAAGGGAAAGGGACACGCCCTTTATAAATAATATATATCCTTACATAAACCACCACAGGATAAATTTGGAGGCACTGCTGAGATCCATAGAAATCGTACCATAACACAAAACGCACTGGTGATTGTATATTTGTACACTTTATCAAACATATATTTTGTATCAAAATGGCATCCAGTAATCACGGATCCACCTCTTCCAATCATAACGAGGAAAATATGGCGGCCCAAGGTATTGAGGAAGAAACTCTGAAGCCAGCCCGGAAAGCTGTCGGTGCTTGGCAGAAGTATGTTGAATGTGGAGTAATAGATTATCTCCGCAAGAGATTAGGTCTGGGGGATAGCAATAATGAATTTGTGGATGAAGAGAAAAAACAGGCTATGAGCACCTTTGAGGACCTGTTCAACCAAAAGGGCCAGGTTGTTGGGTTTTTAATAGCATTTGCTGGAGCAGAAAGTGATAAAAGCCGTGACAGACTTCTCCTAGAAGCTTGGCCCATGTTATGGTTTATGACCGCTGGAGCTGCCCAGCGAACCATGACTTTAAGGGAAGAGTTGTCAGAGGCCCGCCTCTTGTTAGAAAGCAAAAATCAAGACATTGAGTCTTTGAAAGGGAAGCTTGGTCATGCCGGTGTTCGTTTAGACGAATCCGAGAAACATTATGATAGATTGGTCGGAGACTTTCGAAGTGCTCAGGACCTATATGAAAGAAACTTTCAGGAATTAAAACAACTTCAAAAGAAGTATCAGGACTTAAAAGATGAGGTGGAGTACTTCAGATCAGAGAGGTTATCTCCTGTCAAAATTAAAGTTCACCCAGGGGATAAGCATGACCAGTCAGAACTTACCTTGATAAAATCTGAGCAGAAAACTCTGGAGGAGCAGATTATAAGGTTGACGGCCCAAATAAATTCTGGGGTCCAAAGACGGACCAACCCAGTCAAGCCAGAGGCTGATGAGCGGAGATACCCGCATCACAGCGAAGTATCTGATAGTGAGTCAGGGTCAGAATATAGGTCACCTCCTAAGCTTTCAAGATACACTCCAGAGCGCTCTGAAGAAAGATATGAGGTTTCATATAGGCAGGAAGGGAAATCCCAGGGGTCATTCAGGAGATATGACACCCCAAAGGTCATTAAGTTCCTGAAGGACACTGTTCCTATGTTTTCTAAGAAAGGGTCCCTTGAGATCACCGAACACATGAAAACATATGAACAAACGTTAGAGATTCTGGGCATTAGAGATGACCACACCAAAATAGAATTGCTGCCATGGGTGTTTGAAGAGAAATACCGGCAATTCTTTGAGACCTTGAGGGCCTATTCCAATCAGTCCTGGAGAGAGGTTAAACATAAGTGCCACATGGAATTTGGGCCTTATAAAACTGTAACCTCTGCCAAGGCTGCGGCCTACAATTTAAAGTGTGGTCCTCACCAAAGCCCTGCAGAATTTCTGGCTGTCCTCAGAAATGCCTATTTCCTGGCTGAAAAGGATCCCAATCCTAACCAGCCAGAATTCAAGACACTATTCTATGAAGCATTACCTGCTTACATAAAATTGGGACTTGCAAAGGATTACAGAAAGGGATGCTCTCTTGATTGGTTGGTGAGAGAGAGCGACTATTTATTCTCGATCCAACAGTCCAGTGAGGGCGGGATAAAAAGAGAACCTAAAAATAGCCCCAAGATAGTAGCAGCCACTACCGTTTCCCCTCCAAATCCAAATTTGCAGGCAGAGAAGAAATCATATGCGGAAGTAGTCCGTGGGGGTAAAACCAATGGTTCCCCTAGATTTGTACCTCAAACCCAGCAAGTGAAGGAGGTCCATAACTTTGCACCCCAAAACCAGTGGGTAAGAAAGGATCGACAAAAGCCAGGGAACTACGGTAGTGGAAGTGAGAAGAATAAAAAGTATGGTAAGGGTCAGTACAGTGATGAGAACCAAAGGAGTCAATGGTATCCTCAGAGGTTCTATTATCCTCGCCAAAACCAACATGGGAATTTTTATGGGAACCCCAATTTCAACAGGCCCCATAATCACAATAAGAATCCCAATTTTAATAAGAACTCCGATTTCCAAAGATTTCCTCCACGCCAAGAACACCCTCAAGCTCAAAGGGGGGATACAGTACCCCAGGCTCCCTTTAATAACAGGGAGACCCCAAAACCTCAGAGAGAACAATGGCGTCGGGACCAGAGCAGTAGTTCTGACTCTGAGTCTCATTACCAGTCCCGTCCAAAATACAAGCGCAAGTATAGGAAAAGGGAGAATCAACAGAATGACTCCTCTGAGCGTATTGGACAAATAGAGGCACAGGTCAGCAAAATGGCTGAACAAATGGACAGGCTTGTCACTCAATTTCCATCCAATCCTTTTTTAGGAGCAGCTCCTGTGACCAACCAAGGGTCACAGAATTAACAGGCAACCAAGCCTTAAACCAACAGGGGAGGACACTGAGTCAAATGACAGGAGATGTGTGCCCCATCCTTGACACGCCTACTAATGGAGAAGCTAGTTCTCAGGCAAAGGGGGACCAGTTGTTGGTTATTAACGATTCTCCTGTTTTTCAGTGTCCATCTATTGCCCCTAATATAGTCGCGGCATCGGAAGTCATCAGGATTGACAAGCCAGACGGAGCACCAACTTCTAGTTGTGCTTCTGTCTTGAGACAGTCCAAGAATCCCACCAGGGAGGATAAGGGTGATGTGTCCACCACATGCGGTGAGATAAGAGCTAGTCATAGGTTATTGAAGGGCCCACAGATCTTCAACCACACTAATTTCATGTGTGAGCTGACTGAATCTGATGGGAGATATTATGCCACGGTGCAGGTGCAGGATGCCAGTGATCTTTCGATTGTCGGCTTAATAGACACTGGATCCCAAGCAACCATCATGTCACAGGAACATTTTGACAAAGTGGCGAATGTCATGCCCACCAAACCGAGACTTAAAGGTTTTGACAGCTCATTGATTGGTGTAGGTGGAGACCCGTTACAAGTCATGGGTACCGCCTGGCTTAAATTGAAACTGGGTAATAAGGAACTGAGACACCCCATCATCATTGCCAGTATATCCCAGCACCACATGATAATTGGGATGGACTTCCTAAAAAGGCTGAACACCATAGTTGACTGTGTGAACCAAGTACTGTGGTCACAGGTAAATACCCCGATTAAATATGGGAAACTTAAAACTCCCCATTCCCGACAACACTGCCACCTGGTGGAAGAAAGGCCTGGATCATTAGAAATCCATTTCAGGAACAGCCAACTTCCTGATGTAACGGTTATCAAACCTGATGACCATAACCCTATCAGAAGAGATGAGGAACACATTTTTAGAATTCCCCAAGATAAAATAAAAGATATTTCCCTCCAAGATGACATCCTTACGATATCTTTTCATCAGGAGGATAAACCAAGAAAAGGGGGAGATCACACCCAATTCTTGACAGGTATTGAAAGGGTTAACAGCGACTTGTTTATCCCCATCCGGATAAATGGTCTTAATAGGTCAAAATATGCCAAACTAGATTTGAGACAGGAACACAGCTTTGTAAGCCATGGGTTGATAAAACACCTGACCGAAATGGAAATGATCCGTTTCTCCACACCTCAGCGTCATTGGATTTCAGACTCCCTTGATGACTCTGATGATCACAATTCAATGGCTAGGTGTCTCTTAAACGTCACTGTAGGAAACAAAACAGCCACCCATGTGTTCCTAGTCTTGGATAATCCCCAAACTAAAATTTATTTTGGCAACGATGTATTACATCGCTTTGCAATGCAAGTCGACCTAATTAATGACTGTTTATGGAGTCGACTAAAGGGGGACCCCGAAAAATACCAAAATCTGGACTTAGCTTTAAAATCCCAGCAACAGATGCCTTATGCTGTTGAAGTCCAGGTAGCCCAGAAGATTACAATTCCTAAGGGCATAAATAATTTCATGCTCCCCATCCAAGTTAAAAAGGGACATAGACTGAAGGGGTCAGATGCATTAGTATGCCTCTCCCATAAAATGCAGGGGGAAGGATTGAACATTACACACACGCCCCTAGTCAACACACATCAATCCCCGATGTACATTTACATACATAATCTGTCCAATCAGGACATTGTCTTACCCAAAGAGACCCTTATTGGTCTAGCGGTAGAGACTGAATATTACACCTTTGGGGTCACTAACCAGGTGATTGGACTCATCCCCGATGAATATTTGTCGGAGGAACAATTAATTGAACAAACATTCCATTCATTACCAGAGGGTATTTTCACCATAGAGTCCATTTATCCATTCGATTCTAAAGATGGCACCTGTCGAATCGAAGAGACATCAATTGTCTTTGATCACCCAACCAAAGAACAAGAGTACCCCAAAGAACCTGGATGGCAGGAGAACACACACACACATCACATACCCAATGACCTCACCACGAAACTTGAAGAGGCATATGAGATAGGTCAGCCGGAAAGCTTTCCTGGATTCAAGGAGTTAGTGGAAGAGATGGTGGCCCTCGCCGATGCATGTGTCAGTGATCTCGACCGACAATTGCTCCGAGAGCTTCTCCTTGAATTCCAAGAGATCTTTGCCAAGGATTCTTACGATTGTGGGACTACTGACCTACACATCGCTAGGATCCAAACAGATCCAGATGCCCCACCAGTATTCGTAAGACAGTATAGGTTACCATTAGCTTCCTATGAATCTCTAGCTGAGATTATCAGGAAGTTACATGAAAGGGGTATAATTAGGCCCATCCACAGCTCCTACAACCACCCGATCCTGGGTATTTTAAAACCCAATGGACAATGGCGTTTGTGCGCTGATCTCCGTCAGCTGAACAAACGTGTGTACATGTCAGGATGGCCTGTCCCATACATAGACCAATGTCTAGCCCAGCTCCAAGGATCCCAAGTTTTCACAGCCTTGGATTGTGCACAGGGGTATTGGACCATAAAGGTGAGTGAGGAAGACCAATGCAAACTGGCCTTCAGTTTTGGAAATCGACAATATTGTTGGGTACGAATGCCTTTCGGATTCATAAATTCCGGACATGAATTTGCTGTGTTCATGCACAAGGCCATGCCAGACGCCTTTGAAAGGGGGATGTTGGCATATGTGGACGATATCCTGATCAAAAGTACTGATATGGCCAAACACATTACAGAACTTCGGCATGTCCTGGGCCAATTAAAAGCAGCAGGAGTAAAACTGTCCTTACAAAAAGCCCAGTGGTGTCGCACGAAGGTAAACTTCCTAGGCCATGAAGTTACTGCTGAAGGTTTGAACCCACAAAAGAAGAAAGTTGAGGCGGTTCTGAACTGTAAAGTCCCTACTAACCTTAAAGAATTGAGATCATTCCTAGGTATGGTAAACTACTCGCGTAAGTTTATTGATAATTACGCCGAGATAAGCAAGCCGTTGCTTCACCTACTGAAGAAGGATGTCGGATGGTCGTGGGGTAAGAAACAGGAGGACGCCATGAAGGAATTAAAGGAACGTCTCACACAAGCCCCGTGTCTCGGATATCCCGAAGGGGGTAAAAATTTCTATCTAGAGACAGGGTTTACGCAGGTAAGTATGAGTTCTGTTCTTTACCAGAAACGTGATGATGTCAGTAAGGTGATTGCCTACGCCAGTAAAACTTTGTCCCCGGTTGAAGTAAAGTTCAGTGACTGTGAAAAAGCTCTATTGTCCACCGTGTGGGCATTACAGAATTTCCGCAGTTACATTCAGGGAGAGAGAATCATTGTTGAAACGGCACACCAGCCTTTACAGTATTTAAAGAGTGAACGTATCAAGGGAGGAAATGTGTCTAATAGCCGCATCACTGCTTGGACTTTGTCTTTGCAAGGGTGGCCTCTTGAAATTCGGTACAAACAGAACAAGGAAAGTCCAGTAGCCCAGGGCCTAGCCGAGCTCCATGATTGTTCCGCAACTACGCCTGTTATGGAGGGCCCGGACACTGACTTTCTGGAAGAACAACTGTTCTCTCCCTACAAGGTTTACGATGAAGAATACTGTAAACAGCTGCCGTGTGTATATGTGGATGGTTGTGCTTTTCATCACAAGGATGGGGAACAGCTCCAACTAGTGGCAGGTATTGGAATCGTTTGGACCCAAGGTGTCACCCCAATTTCTGTGGGATACAAACTTGGACCAAAAAGCAGTCAGGTTGCTGAACTTACTGCAATTCTTAGAGCAGTTGAGATGGCTATAGAGTTCAACATCAGAGAGTGTGCCATCATAACCGATTCCAATTATGTCAGGAATAGTTTTGTGGAGTATTTCCCTAGGTGGAAGCGAAACAACATGAACAAGAGTAATCACAAACCCGTGAAACATGGTAAGCTCTTTTGTCACATCGATGAACTGGTAAGGTCCAATGATCTCACCCTGCACTTCAAGAAGACCAAAGGCCACTCCAAGGTTCTAGGTGCCGAGAAAGAAGGGAACAATCTGGCCGATTCTCTAGCCAAGGAAGGGGCAATCACCGGTGAACTGTTAGACATTGATCAATTTTTAGGTACCGTACAGGTTGAAGCTGTCACCAGGCAACAGGCCAGAACAGCTGGTGATCCGAATGCATTACAGTGGAGTCACGATTCTCCTAGTGAGGATTTAATTACTGCCCAAAAAGAAGACCCAATAATAGGCTTGTTTTATAGTCATATAGAAGATCCCAACCAAAATCCCATAAATAAGGAAGTATGTAGTGGGAAGGAGGATTTACGTATCTTAATGAAATCCAAATCCCAATTCTCTTTATACCAGGGATTGTTGATACGAACCTCAAAGGGTGGCGTACAACAATGGGTCGTCCCACTTAAATTTAGAGGTTTGATGCTACAGCATGCCCATGATGCTCCCACTTCCGGTCATCGTGGAGAGAAGATCACGTATGAGATCCTGCGGGATTATGCCTACTGGCCTCATATGTTACGTGATGTGAAGGAATACTGCCAAGGTTGCCTAATATGTCCCCAATTTCAACCTACCAAGCCAACTCACAGAGCACCTCTCCAGAAGAGGGGGATATGTATGCCTTGGTCAGACCTTCAGATGGATTTTATTGGGCCAGTAACAAAATCTTCACGAGGAAATCGGTATATGTTAACAGTTACATGTTTATTCACCAAGTATGTCGAATGTATACCAGCACCAAATAACAGCTCCGAGACATGTGCTGCATTGCTAATAAATCATGTATTTTCACGTTTTGGTTTACCTCAGAGGATAGAGTCTGATAGAGGATCGCACTTCACTAGCGAAGTGATGGCCAAATTGTGGAAAATTTTGGGGGTTAAAAGGAAATTGCATATCGCCTATCGGCCAGCCTCTAGTGGTGGTGTAGAACGATACAATCAGACCATCGTTAACGTCCTTAAGAAATTTGTTAAGGAAACAGGCAAAGATTGGGATGTCAAACTCCCGCTGGTCCTGATGGCGTTGAGGGCTACTCCGAATACAGTTACAAAAATGTCATCTTTTGAACTGATGACAGGTAGACGGATGGTACTGCCCCAGCACTTATTGTATCGCACTACAGATCAAAATTTGATCAATGCTACCACCACACACCAGTACATAGAGGATTTACGTAAACATCTGCAATATGCTTTTGCCTTTGCCCAGCGAAATTTGGAAAGAGCTGCAACTAGTGCTAAGACATACTATGATCTCAAAACCTCCAAGAAGGAATATGAGATTGGTGACAAGGTCTATCTATACAACTTTGCAAGAGACCAGATCAAGGAACGGAAATTCCTTCCATCTTGGAAAGGTCCGTTCTCTTTCATTGATAAAATCTCTCCGGTCGCATATAAATTGCAGGTTACCCGGTATGGTGAAATCAGTGATAGATGGGTGCACATCAATCAATTACGTGCTTGCCATCCAAAGTCTCAATTGCAGTTGTTGGAAGACTAACCCACCAGTTCCTATCTGGAGATATTGAGATCATCATTAAATTTCCTTTGAACATATAACTCATCTTTTGCCTTACAGGATCCAATAATATAATTTTATGTATATCCAATACTTAAACTGTTCATTTTAATAATTTAGAAAGGAAGGCCCAGACTGTGATCAGACCGGCGATCGGAGGTGTCAATGACCAGACCCTAGAAGGAAGCTATAATGTCCTGTGGGAAAGACCAGATGCCAGAGATCGATCCGGAGACGCTAACCTGATGTCCCAGGCCACCAAGGGCCAGTCCAGAGGAAAAGACCCGCCTAGGAGACCGTCTAAGAGACCTGTCGTGCGGAGGACCCATGGACCCCAAGGTGGATGTGCCAGGCCAGGCCGGCCTCATCACAAGACCAGGATCGTCATCAGAAGTGTCCATCTAAAGACGCCGAGTCAAGTTGAGGACCAATCAGCATTACCGCTGCCATTTTATTAAAAAAAAAAAAAAAAAAAAAAAATTTTTTTTATTATTTCATTCCCTTCACCGGAGAAGACGAACGATCACTCTAACCAAAAGTCCCACTCATGTTTTTCGATACAGACACCCCTCTACGCGTGCCTATACCCCAAAACAAAGGGGGATTTGTTGTGGGCTTTTGAATCATGTCTCAAGAATATGACTTTTATCAAGACATACTATTATATGGCAAACAGCTCAGCATAGCCGGATGCTAAGAGTTAATTTTGTCTTGGTTGAACCATCAAGAATTCTAGTTAAAGAACTGGAGAGAATGGGGGAAGTAAGACCTTTCCAAGACAATAAGACTGTTTGAACTGTCAACAAGGACTATTTGTATATGGAGGTTGAGAAGAATGCACATACAGAAAGTCAAACACATAAGACTTTGACTTGTAAACATTTCAACAATAATGAGACGGGAACTCAACTGGTTGAAAGCTTAACCAAAACCTGTAGAGTGTGATGAACCAACAGACCTCTGAAACTATTACCATCTACTATTGTTCACCAAGGGTGAAGGCATTAACAATTGTTTACCATGAGTCCAATACAAGGGCTAGGCAAACAGAGAATTTTTTTTTTCCCTACACAGAGAAAATGTTGATTCTGAAACAAAGAGGTGAAATTCAGGACATTTAAGTCTAAAAGTTCACTGTATATCATTACAAAAATGTACTACAAAAACAGATTATAAATAAGATGTCATAGACTTTAAACACCACTAAATACTCAGCAATGGGAACTATATATCACTAACTTGAGTATTGAGATGATGGGAAGTAAGATGTATTATAAACTAGCATTAGTTACATGTCTTATCAGGAAACAAACAGGATGGTATTTCAAGAAGGAATAACTGAATATACACCTATATTCCATGGTCCCTATTTAGAATATCATAGGTATGATCACTGCTATATCGGGAAAGAGCCGTATATTTTATTCCTGAAATTACCTGAAGATTCCACCCAAGGTATGAGTCATCTCAAATACTCACATTGTTCTGTGATACATGACCGCCACCTGGCGGGCAGGTGAGAAATAGCTTATGTACACACATTTCTCAACTAGCCAATCAGGAAGCCTGGTGGGAAGGTATCTTAGAACAATGGACTAGTGGATATAAAAGCCCATGTGCTTTAAGAAAAAAGAGGAACCCTCATAAAGACCTCATGGGAAGACCTGACATCGGAAGAAGATCTCTGCTGAATAACTACTCTTCCATCTTTTCAAACTTCCTAAAACTTTAAACCTCTAATCTTATAACTTCCTACATTCTCCCCTACTGAATCTATTACTTGCCCTATATATCAGTCTAAAGGCGTTCCACTGCCAGCTAAATCCACGGGAGAGTTGCCCAGTCTGAATTCCGGGTGTGGTGAGATATTTATTTGATTTTGTATTAATTATTTTCTCTGTTGTGTGGAATCATAAAATTACCTTAGTGTATCATAACAATATTGGGTAGTTAGATATATGTAGAAAGATACTGTGTTACTGTTAAAAATTGTTTATTGCCATATTATAAATTTTTTTCATATTTCATAATTTATTGAATATTAATAACCAGAGTATCATATATCAAGGGCTTCCTTCTTGCAATCCTATGGCCACGGCTTGTAAGAATATAACCTTTGAGATATTCGAAATTATTAATTATTAATAAATTTAATAAATATCATATCATTTAAAATTTGTGATTGATGTAATTAGTTAGAGACCTTATTATTGTGTCTTACATTGGTAGGATATATTTTTGATTGTGTGTACCAATATTCATTTATCACCAGTCTTTTGCGTTTTGTGTTAATATATATATAATTTTTGTACATAAATAAATTTTTATATTTATCTATTATAAGGCAAATTTTGTGTGTATGGTACGAAATCATATTGGCTAAAAGAATTCAAGGTATAATAATAAGTGGTGATCAAATTATCAAGGTGTCCAAATTATTGGTCTACTAAATATTTGCCGTATTTTAACGGCTGGAGGCACTGTAATATTTCATCTAAGGGAAAGGGACACGCCCTTTATAAATAATATATATCCTTACATAAACCACCACAACATGGCACAGTACATATTAAACAGCATAGGACCATCTCTTATGCAATCCATTTAAGTGTATGAGGCTGCACTGCAACTGTTGTCATCGAACACCCATTTTCTCTTCAAAGCCACACCACAACTGTCCCAGAAAAAGCACACGGTTGCAGGGTGATGGTGTGGCATTTAGAGAGCTATAACAGGCTGTGAAAAGGCAACATGTCACCTCCCATGAAAAATCTGTGAGAAGTGATCCACCGTGGATTAACTTTCAAAGAGGCAGCAATGGCTGACCCCTCTACACATTCTCCCCCTGCCACCCCTGCACTGTGACTCCTCTATCCATTCCTCCCCAATACACCCTGCACTGTGATCCCTCTTTTCATTTACCCCCCAAATACCCCTGAACTGTAACCCCTCTACACATGCACCCCAATACCCGTCTCACTGTGACCCCCTGTACCCATTCCCTCCTGCACTGTAGTGACCCCTCTACCCATTATCTTCCTCGATACCCGCCACAATGTGTCCCCTCTACCCATTCCCCCCAATCTGTGACCCCTCTAGGCCCTTGATACATATGACTATGCAAGTTCCCCCCAGATCCCGTCTCACCACTGTTTCCCTCCATACACCCTAGATATCCCAAAGCACTGTTATCAATACAATACCCCTTTTCTAATGCAAATACAGTTATGTGAAATTTTATCTGCTCCCCTCTGGCACTGTGAGAAGGACTTAACTATGTACCATGTCATGTAGGCAGAAGGTGGTCCCAAACTCAGCGGCATCCACAGTCCACACACAGTCACTGTTCCCACTCGTAAGGCTGATCTCCGGATTCTTGATGTAGTTGCTGCTGCTGGTTTCAAATTCCCCGCCTGAACAATCCTCATCACAAGCACAGCAACACAGGCTGTACACCAGGGGTTGCTGTGTGGGCGGACACAGGGGGATATGGGTGGCGGGTGGAGCAGATTCAACCTCCCACCTCTTCCATTTGGTGGTGGGAAGGAAAGGGGGGAGCTGCACTGTCTGGCCGATTTTGAAAGCAGTCTTGACAGCTGCAGCCAGCAGCCAGTGCATCCCCCATGAGAGGCAATTGGTCTTCTCTCTGCCAGGAGCCTCTCATGGGGCCCCTTGCTGGCCACGGGCGGAATAGATCTGTGTCAGCCATCCTGAGACCTACATCTCCATGATGAAAAGCGAGAGTGTGGCAATAGCATAATGATCTGATGACCCTTGCAGCAGCTATATTATTACACACACTACTACACTCTGCCACTGACTGCTCTGTCATGCTACTTGTGGCTCGTGCCATGTGCGGCCGGCAGCAGAGCAGGGACATCAAGCATTTGATTTTTGGCAGATGCTCTGGGGGGAAGTTTGAATCCACTGCCCCCCCCCCCCGTATCTATGTCCCTGGTGGGTGCAATGCTCTGCAAGCTGTTAAGAAAAAAGAATGCTAATTTTTTAACCTTCAAAAACATGTGCATTTATATTTTTTAAAAAACATGAATTTAGCCTTTAACTTTGGTCTATTGTTTAGGAGGTGGTGTATGATGGTAGTAATTAGAGATGAGCGAATTAAACCTGGCGAAGTGGAATTCGTTTCGAATATTAGGAAAAATTTGATTCGCGTCGAATCCGAATATTAGCAAACTTCGGATGCGCGAATCGAATTTTCCCCGATCGGCCGATTTTCATCCCTTCTACAGCCGGCAAAAAGTGTCCCTGCAGAGAGCTCCGCTATTTCTGACAGTTCTCTGACAGTTCCTTCACATTTACAGCAGTTGAAACATTGTATCTATTTGTTTCCATTTAGGATACAGATGTTTTTATTCGGAAACAAATAGATACAATGTTTCAACCGCTGTAAATGTGAAGGAACTGTCAGAGAACTGTCAGAAATAGCGGAGCTCTCTGCAGATACACTTTTTGCTGGAATGGAATTCTTCTTCATCCTCATCCTACCTCTTCTTCTTCTTCTTCTTCTTCTTCTTCTTCTTCTTCTTCATCCTCATCCTACTTCTTCTTCTTCTTCTTCTTCAACCTCATCCTTCTTCTTCTTCTTCTTCATCCTCATCCTACTTCTTCTTCTTCTTCTTCATCCTCATCCTACTTCTTCTTCTTCTTCTTCATCCTCATCCTACTTCTTCTTCTTCTTCATCCTCATCCTACTTCTTCTTCTTCTTCTTCATCCTCATCCTACTTCTTTTTCTTCTTCTTCATCCTCATCCTTCTTCTTCTTCTTCTTCTTCTTCTTCTTCATCCTCATCCTACTTCTTCTTCTTCTTCTTCTTCATCATCCTCATTCTACTTCTACTTCTTCTTCTTCTTCTTCATTCTCATCCTACTTCTTCTTCTTCTTTTTCATCCTCATCCTACTTCTTCTTCTTCTTCATCCTCATCCTACTTCTTCTTCTTCTTCATCCTCATCCTACTTTTTCTTCTTCTTCTTCTTCTTCCTCATCCTTCTTCTTCTTCTCTTCTTCTTCATCCTCGTCCTACTTCTTCTTCTTCTTCTTCTTCATCCTCATCCTAGTTCTTCTTCTTCTTCTTCTTCATCCTCATCCTACTTCTTCTTCTTCTTCTTCATCCTCATCCTACTTCTTCTTCTTCTACGTCATCCTCATCCTACTTTTTCTTCTTCTTCTTCATCCTCATCCTACTTCTTCTTCTTCATCCTCATCCTACTTTTTCTTCTTCTTCTTCTTCTTCATCCTCATCCTACTTCTTCTTCTTCTTTTTCTTCATCCTCATCCTACTTCTTCTTCTTCTTCTTCTTCTTCTTCATCCTCATCCTACTTCTTCTTCATCCTCATCCTACTTCTTCTTCTTCTTCTTCTTCTTCTTCATCATCCTCATCCTACTTCTTCTTCTTCTTCATCCTCATCCTACTTCTTCTTCTTCATCCTCATCCTACTTTTTCTTCTTCTTCTTCTTCTTAGTATTAGCAAACTTCGGATGCGCGAATCGAATTTTCCCCGATCGGCCGATTTTCATCCCTTCTACAGCCGGCAAAAAGTGTCCCTGCAGAGAGCTCCGCTATTTCTGACAGTTCTCTGACAGTTCCTTCACATTTACAGCAGTTGAAACATTGTATCTATTTGTTTCCATTTAGGATACAGATGTTTTTATTCGGAAACAAATAGATACAATGTTTCAACCGCTGTAAATGTGAAGGAACTGTCAGAGAACTGTCAGAAATAGCGGAGCTCTCTGCAGATACACTTTTTGCTGGAATGGAATTCTTCTTCATCCTCATCCTACCTCTTCTTCTTCTTCTTCTTCTTCTTCTTCTTCTTCTTCTTCATCCTCATCCTACTTCTTCTTCTTCTTCTTCTTCAACCTCATCCTTCTTCTTCTTCTTCTTCATCCTCATCCTACTTCTTCTTCTTCTTCTTCATCCTCATCCTACTTCTTCTTCTTCTTCTTCATCCTCATCCTACTTCTTCTTCTTCTTCATCCTCATCCTACTTCTTCTTCTTCTTCTTCATCCTCATCCTACTTCTTTTTCTTCTTCTTCATCCTCATCCTTCTTCTTCTTCTTCTTCTTCTTCTTCTTCATCCTCATCCTACTTCTTCTTCTTCTTCTTCTTCATCATCCTCATTCTACTTCTACTTCTTCTTCTTCTTCTTCATTCTCATCCTACTTCTTCTTCTTCTTTTTCATCCTCATCCTACTTCTTCTTCTTCTTCATCCTCATCCTACTTCTTCTTCTTCTTCATCCTCATCCTACTTTTTCTTCTTCTTCTTCTTCTTCCTCATCCTTCTTCTTCTTCTCTTCTTCTTCATCCTCGTCCTACTTCTTCTTCTTCTTCTTCTTCATCCTCATCCTAGTTCTTCTTCTTCTTCTTCTTCATCCTCATCCTACTTCTTCTTCTTCTTCTTCATCCTCATCCTACTTCTTCTTCTTCTACGTCATCCTCATCCTACTTTTTCTTCTTCTTCTTCATCCTCATCCTACTTCTTCTTCTTCATCCTCATCCTACTTTTTCTTCTTCTTCTTCTTCTTCATCCTCATCCTACTTCTTCTTCTTCTTTTTCTTCATCCTCATCCTACTTCTTCTTCTTCTTCTTCTTCTTCTTCATCCTCATCCTACTTCTTCTTCATCCTCATCCTACTTCTTCTTCTTCTTCTTCTTCTTCTTCATCATCCTCATCCTACTTCTTCTTCTTCTTCATCCTCATCCTACTTCTTCTTCTTCATCCTCATCCTACTTTTTCTTCTTCTTCTTCTTCTTCATCCTCATCCTACTTCTTCTTCTTCTTCTTCTTCATCCTCATCCTACTTCTTCTTCTTCATCCTCATCCTACTTCTTCTTCTTCTTCTTCATCCTCATCCTACTTCTTCTTCTTCTTCATCCTCATCCTTCTTCTTCTTCTTCTTCATCCTCATCCTACTTCTTCTTCTTCTTCTTCTTCATCCTCATCCTACTTCTTCTTCTTCTTCTTCATCCTCATCCTACTTCTTCTTCTTCTTCTTCATCCTCATCCTACTTCTTCTTCTTCTTCTTCATCCTCATCCTACTTCTTCTTCTTCTTCTTCATCCTCATCCTACTTCTTCTTCTTCTTCTTCTTCTTCTTCTTCTTCTTCTTCTTCATCCTCATCCTACTTCTTCTTCTTCTTCTTCTTCATCCTCATCCTACTTCTTCTTCTTCTTCTTCATCCTCATCCTACTTTTTCTTCTTCGTCTTCTTCTTCTTCATCCTCATCCTACTTCTTCTTCTTCTTCCTCATCCTACTTCTTCTTCTTCTTCTTCATCCTCATCCTTCTTCTTCTTCTTCTTCATCCTCATCCTACTTCTTCTTCTTCTTCTTCATCCTCATCCTACTTCTTCTTCTTCTTCTTCTTCTTCATCCTCATCCTACTTCTTCTTCTTCTTCTTCATCCTCCTCCTACTTCTTCTTCTTCATCCTCATCCTACTTCTTCTTCTTCTTCTTCTTCTTCTTCTTCATCCTCATCCTACTTCTTCTTCTTTTTCTTCTTCTTCCTCATCCTACTTCTTCTTCTTCATCCTCATCCTACTTCTTCTTCTTCATCCTCATCTTCTTCTTCTTCTTCTTCCTCTTCCTCATCCTCTTCTTTTTCATCCTCTTCTTCCTCTTCTTCTTCTTCATCCTCTTCTTCATCCTCTTCCTCTTCTTCTTTTTCTTCTTTTTGTCTTCCTCTTGCAGGTCACTGCTCATGCGCAGATTTTTGTATCGGCAAAAAATCGTCCGATTTGCCCACTATTGCCGCGGGTGCTGTATGGCCTCCCATTGCTGCTGCCTCCACCGCCACACTGTGGCTCCACACTCTGGTTTTGGCCCCGTGACTGCCCAAATGAGTGAAGTGTGCGGTGATTCTAAGATCGACGGCACTCATCTGCATGTCATACTGACTGACAGTATTATTTCTCTTCCCCAGCAGACTCCAAGGGCATTTAAATTAAAGGTACAGTGTTCTGCACTAATATTAAGTCTCTCTGAAGCCTAGAAACCCTTTTTATAAGTTAAATTTGCAGCAAATAAATTCACATCGAATCGAATTTATTCCACAAATTCGGCGAATCAGCCGAATCTAATTTTTGAATAATTCGCTCATCTCTAGTAGTAATGATTAGAGATGAGCGAATTATTCAAAAATTCGATTCGGCTGATTCGCCGAATTTGCGGGAGAAATTTGATTCGATGCGAATTTATTCGCTGCAAATTTAACTAATTAAAAGGGTTTCTAGGCTTCAGAGAGCCTTTATATTAGTGCAGAACACTGTACCTTTAATTTAAATGCCCTTGGAGTCTGCTGGGGAAGAGAAATAATACTGTCAGTCAGTATGACATGCAGATGAGTGCCGTCGATCTTAGAATCACCGCACACTTCACTCATTTGGGCAGTCACGGGGCACGACGAAGAAGAAGAAGAAGAATGAAAAGAAGAAGAAGAAGAATGAAAAAAAGAATGAGAAGTAGAATGAAAAGAAGAATGAAAAGAAGAATGAGAAGCATGAAAAGAAGAATGAAAAGAAGAAGAAGAATGAAAAGAAGAATGAGAAGAAGAATGAAAAGAAGAATGAGAAGAAGAATGAGAAGAATGAAAAGAAGAATGAGAAGAATGAAAAGAAGAATGAAAATAAGAAGAAGAAGAATGAAAAGAAGAAGAAGAAGAATGAAAAGAAGAATGAAAAGAAGAAGAAGAATGAAAAGAAGAAGAAGAATGAAAAGAAGAATGAGAAGAATGAAAAGATTCTTCTTCTTCTTTTCATTCTTCTTTTCATTCTTCTTCTTCTTTTCATTCATTCTTCTTCTTCTTTTCATTCTTCTTTTCATTCTTCTCATTCTTCTTCTCATTCTTCTTTTCATTCTTCTTCTCATTCTTCTTTTCATTCTTCTTCTTCTTTTCATTCTTCTTTTCATTCTTCTCATTCTTCTTTTCATTCTTCTTTTCATTCTTCTTCTCATTCTTCTTTTCATTCTTCTTCTTCTTTTCATTCTTCTTTTCATTCTTCTTCTTCTTTTCATTCTTCTTCTTCTTCTTTTCATTCTTCTTTTCATTCTTCTCATTCTTCTTTTCATTCTTCTCATTCTTCTTCTCATTCTTCTTTTCATTCTTCTTCTCATTCTTCTTTTCATTCTTCTTCTTCTTTTCATTCTTCTTTTCATTCTTCTCATTCTTCTTTTCATTCTTCTTCTCATTCTTCTTTTCATGAAGAAGAAAAGAAGAATGAAAAGAAGAAGAAGAAGAATGAAAAGAAGAATGAAAAGAAGAATGAGAAGAATGAAAAGAAGAATGAGAAGAATGAAAAGAAGAATGAAAAGAAGAAGAAGAAGAATGAAAAGAAGAATGAAAAGAAGAAGAAGAAGAATGAAAAGAAGAATGAAAAGAAGAAGAAGAATGAAAAGAAGAAGAAGAAGAATGAAAAGAAGAAGAAGAATGAAAAGAAGAATGAAAAGAAGAAGAAGAATGAAAAGAAGAAGAAGAAGAATGAAAAGAAGAAAAAGAATGAAAAGAAGAACGAGAAGAATGAAAAGAAGAAGAAGAAGAATGAAAGGAAGAATGAAAAGAAGAAGAAGAATGAAAAGAAGAATGAAAAGAAGAAGAAGAATGAAAAGAAGAAGAAGAAGAATGAAAAGAAGAATGAGAAGAAGAATGAGAAGAATGAAAAGATTCTTCTTCTTTTCATTCTTCTTCTTCTTTTCATTCTTCTCCTTCTTCTTTTCATACTTCTTTTCATTCTTCTCATTCTTCTTTTCATTCTTCTCATTCTTCTTCTCATTCTTCTTTTCATTCTTCTTCTCATTCTTCTTTTCATTCTTCTTCTTCTTTTCATTCTTCTTTTCATTCTTCTTTTCATTCTTCTTCTCATTCTTCTTTTCATTCTTCTTCTTCTTTTCATTCTTCTTTTCATTCTTCTTCTCATTCTTCTTTTCATGAAGAAGAAAAGAAGAATGAAAAGAAGAATGAAAAGAAGAAGAAGAATGAAAAGAAGAATGAGAAGAAGAATCAAAAGAAGAATGAAAAGAAGAATGAGAAGAATGAAAAGAAGAATGAGAAGAATGAAAAGAAGAATGAAAAGAAGAAGCATGAAAAGAAGAATGAAAAGAAGAATGAAAAGAAGAAGAAGAATGAAAAGAAGAAGAAGAAGAATGAAAAGAAGAAGCAGAATGAAAAGAAGAAGAAGAAGAAGAATGAAAAGAAGAAGAATGAAAAGAAGAAGAAGAAGAATGAAAAGAAGAATGAAAAGAAGAAGAAGAAGAATGAAAAGAAGAATGAAAAGAAGAAGAAGAATGAAAAGAAGAAGAAGAAGAATGAAAAGAAGAATGAGAAGAATGAAAAGATTCTTCTTCTTCTTTTCATTCTTCTTTTCATTCTTCTTCTTTTTTCATTCTTCTTCTTCTTCTTTTCATTCTTCTTTTCATTCTTCTCATTCTTCTTTTCATTCTTCTCATTCTTCTTCTCATTCTTCTTTTCATTCTTCTTCTCATTCTTCTTTTCATTCTTCTTCTTCTTTTCATTCTTCTTTTCATTCTTCTCATTCTTCTTTTCATTCTTCTTTTCATTCTTCTTCGCATTCTTCTTTTCATTCTTCTTCTTCTTTTCATTCTTCTTTTCATTCTTCTTCTTCTTTTCATTCTTCTTTTCATTCTTCTTCTTCTTCTTTTCATTCTTCTTCTTCTTCTTTTCATTCTTCTTTTCATTCTTCTCATTCTTCTTTTCATTCTTCTCATTCTTCTTCTCATTCTTCTTTTCATTCTTCTTCTCATTCTTCTTTTCATTCTTCTTCTTCTTTTCATTCTTCTTTTCATTCTTCTCATTCTTCTTTTCATTCTTCTTTTCATTCTTCTTCTCATTCTTCTTTTCATGAAGAAGAAAAGAAGAATGAGAAGAATGAAAAAAAGAATGAAAAGAAGAAGAAGAATGAAAAGAAGAATGAGAAGAAGAATGAAAAGAAGAATGAAAAGAAGAATGAGAAGAATGAAAAGAAGAATGAAAAGAAGAAGTATTCCAGTACAGCAAAAAGTGTATCTGCAGAGAGCTCCGCTATTTCTGACAGTTCTCTGACAGTTCCTTCACATTTACAGCGGTTGAAACATTGTATCTGTTTCCGAATAAAAACATCTGTATCCTTAATGGAAACAAATAGATACAATGTTTCAACCGCTGTACATGTGAAGGAACTGTCAGAGAACTGTCAGAAATAGCGGAGCTCTCTGCAGGGACACTTTTGCCGGCTGATCGGGAAAAATCCGATTCGCGCACCCGAAGTATGCTAATATTCGGATTCGCCGCGAATCAAATTTTTCCTGAAATTCGAAACGAATTCCACTTTGCCTGGTTCGATTCACTCATCTCTAGTAATGATGCATGGTACCCACAAAAAAGTCCCTGATTGATGATGGTAAAATGAGATTAAAGTAGTCACATAAATGAAGATGACACTCAGAGTTCTCATAATTGTGCAGAAGCTGCCAATTCACACACTTTGCTGACTCCATGCACACTGACTCAGTAACCAGTCTAGGGGATTGTCTTTTTAAAGTTTAATGGTGTATAAACTTGTAACTGAGGAGTGGTGTAGGGCATGGGATACTCTGATAAATGCTGATTTCAAGAATAGGACACTGACTTCACTGTCCTGAAACTCTAGCGTGCCTTGTCTGCTGGGACTGGAAGGGAAAAGTCAGATTATGGGTAGTAAAGCATTCTCTACCCCTAACACTACATTGGCTCTTATCTCTTTGCAGCAACAACATCACGTGGATCATCAGTCTTTTACTCATGAGGCCGAGCGATAGCCATCCAGACTTAATTTTCAGATGCATTCTACTGAGATGATAGCATATAGGACCCTTAAAGTGTGAAGTCCCAACAGTGTTTCTATAGTTACAGATGAGGCTTCTCGGCTCAGCCAGGATCCAGATGTATTTATTATTTATTTCAGGTACTTATATAGCACCATCAATTTACTCAGCACTTTACATATATATTGTACATTCACATCAGTCCCTAACCCTCAAGGGGTGTACAATCTAAGGTCCCTAACTCACATTCATACATACACATATTAGGGCCAATTTAGACAGGATCCAATTAACCTACCAGCATGTCTTTGGAGTGTGGGAGGAAAGTGGAGCACCCGGAGGAAACCCACGCAAGCACAGGGAGAACATGCAAACTCCATGCAGGAGGCGCCATGGTCGGGAATCAAACCCATGACCCATTTACTGCAAGGCAGATGTGCTAACCACTAAGCCCTGAACAGCAAATGAACCAGTGACTTGACTTTTAGAGAATCAGCTTTCCCAGTTGGTAAGTCCCTTAGGCCAGATAAGTAGGCTTGTAATCCAAAAGACATGCTAGGCTCGTAAGAATCCTGGGTCTAGCAGCATGAACAGTCCAGCAGCAGCTCCTCAGGCCTCAGCCAGAGGCAAAAAAAGAGCCCATGGACTCCCCCAAATATTTATACCTTCCCCCATCATGCCCCCGTGACCAGAACCTCCTATTGGAATGGCTGGGGGAAATATGAATATGAAATATGCGTTGGGAAAAACCCAGTGCATGACTACAAAAAAAAAAAATGGGATAACTACCACCCAGTCAAAAACTACATTTTCATACTGACTAGCCACCTATCTAGGAGGGGGATATGCTTGATTATATTTAAATAATTACCTTTACTGTGTTAAGGATTAATAAATGATGTGATGTAATGTTATTCAAATGTATGTGTATGGACATTCTGTGTACAAATACAGATGCACTGAAAGACAATGTTCTATTTTACTAACCATTTGACTACCAAATTATTTTCTTAATACTTACATATTTTTTATGTGTGTTCTGGTAATTATTTACTATAGTGAATGATCTATTTTTGATCTACTGAGAAATTTTAACACACAAATAATTTCCTTATTGTTTCTCAGATATCAATATTGAAAATTGTTCATTAAACTCATATGTTAGACTAAAGAAAAATCATCAGCGCAGCACAAGGATTCAAATTCTTTTAAAATTCCAGCTTTTATATAATCTAATACATCTTTATATGTAAGAAAGGTCTGATAACTGACAACCTCCTTTTGACTATTCTTACCTCAAACACAATTGGTATAATATGTAACACTTACATCAAATTTACATGATCCATTATTTCACCAGGTTGCTGTATAATATACTTTACTTGATTACTGCAAAGGCAAAAAAATATGTTAAAGATGAAGACAATATGCAAAACATAATTAAAAACAAAAGCACATAAATGTCCCCCTCTTACTTTATATTACTCACATGTATCTGTATAGTATAATTGTATCACATATTGCATGTATAATATTAATAAGGTGATCCCCACTAAATTAAACAACAGATTGTGCATGTGATCCTTAAAGTAAATAACTTTCATAGAAACTCTGACCTAAGTGATGGTCTTGTGGGCCTTTGGTATATATCCATGAGGAACAGACCCCTGGGAAAATGGACAGTATGCTAGAGTTCCATAAAGATAATGGTTCTAACTTGAAAGCCCATAAATAACACTGGTTGTACCCCATTTGTAGACAAAGGGCACAGTGGTGCAGAGGAGGATAAGGCACATATAAACCACACTTTTCTCAGTGATGGGGGTGTATCCCCTTGCTTGACAGGCTTAAAGCAGATATAATGCTGTGAACACCTCCATTGCACACCAGTGAAAGCCACAGGATTGACACACAAGGCCAACATTCAATCATTCAAGCTGTCATGATTCAAACAGGCAACCCATTATTGTCCATGATGTTCATATCTCCTCTTCAGTATCATGAATGCTGCTGCCAGACTCATCCACCTTACTAACTGTTCCATATCTGCCATCCCTCTCTGCCAATCCCTCCACTGGCTTCCCTTTGCCCAACATATAAAATTCAAAACATTAGCAATAACATATAAAGCCATTTATAACTCTGCCCCAAATTACATCACCAATTTTGTCTTCAAATATCACAAAACCATCCTCTCCACTCCTCCCACGATCTCCTGCCCTCTAGCTCCCTTGTCTCCTCCACCCATGCTGATCTCCAGGACTTCTCCGGAGCCTCCCCATTCTCTGGAAATCTCTACCCCAATCTATCCGACTGTCGCCTACTCTGCCTACTTTTAGGCGATCTCTGAAAACCTCTTCAGGGAAGCCTATCCTGTGTGCAGCTAATAAAGGAACCTTCTATTCCTCTTATTATCTCATCTCTCAGTTAGTATCTTTTGTACCACCAGCCCCTCCCTCTTGGATTGTAAGCTGCAAGAAGCAGGACCTGTATTGTTGCTATATTGTCTCCCTTTATATTGTAAAGTGCTGAGCAAAACTGTTGGCGTTATATAAATCCTGTATAATAATAATATAGACTCAGAGTCAAAAGTAAGAGATGCACGTCATATACTTGGAATTGGGATCACCTAGGAGGGGCAGGGCATGTGAAAGGACACCACCTGACTGGTTTCGCCAAATCAAATCAGCTGCATCAGACGCAAATGGTTGGCTTTTTAGTCAGCATGTGCTTATAAATGTTTGAAAATGGCTGCCGCTGTGTACGTTGGCACGCTTGGTGACGTCGTGCACAACTTATGCAATGTCACCAAGCACACAACGTAACCATACACGTAACGTGATGACATCATGAACACGACATCAACAGCAGCTCCAATATTGTTCAAAAGGAATCCATTATTGCCAAAGACTGATAGATATACAGTATATCACGAATTCCAAATGACAAAGAACATCCCGGCAGATATCCAAGGATTCCACATACAAAAACAAAGAACAATGTTATCAAAAATGCACATGCTGAATATATTACCAACTATGATACCCAGCAAATAACATATACATAAAAATTGAATATCCTCAATTTAAATCTTTAAAATGAGATCTACAGAGCAACCTGGTGAAAACAAAAAAAGGATCAAACATTAGTGATTTTCTTCCTCCAAACAATTATACTAATTCACTCAAAAACTCAAAGTCTTAAATTTACCAAAAACTATATTATAAACTTGGTAGTATATAGTAATGAATCACTACAAAATAAAAAAAAAGAGTAAATAAATAGATGAATGTTGGGTAATGCATTCTCCAAGGCCCAAATGGGAATACAGGGATCCCCAAAACTGGGAATAGCTTTAGTGAATGTAAGTATCATAAATACCTTCAACAAAAAAAAAATTAATTTCAGGAAGGAAGAAAAACTTAAACTGTCATTGAGGCTATGTGTCTTTGTATCTTCCAGCTCCCAAATCCACCTGGCCTCATGTTCTAAAACCACCTGGTCATAATTGCCCCCTCTGGAGCTCTGGAAACAACCTACAAAACCCAGAATTTAAGGCACTGGGGGGTCCCTCTCATGCTTAGGACATACAGTTGTGCTCAAAGGTTTGCATGCCCTCGCAGAAATTGTGAAATTTTGGCATTGATATTGAAAATATAACTGTCTTTTATTTAAGGATAGTGATCATATGAAGTCATTTATCCACATAGTTGTTTGGTCCCTTTTTAAATTATAATGATTACAGAAATCACCCAAATGGCCCCTATCAAAAGTTTACATACCTGGAATGTTTGGCCTTGGTACAGATACACAAGGTGACAGACACAGATTTAAATTGAAATGAAAGTTTAATTTCGCACATCTGCAGCTTTAAATTGCAATTACAGTCTGTGTATAAATAGTTGAAGAGTTTGTTAGCTCTTACATGGATGCACTGAGCAGGCTAGATACTGAGTCATGAGGAAATGAAAAGAACTGTCAAAAGACCTGTGTAACAAGGTAATGAGCACAACTGTACATGTTGGACTTGGAGTGTTTCAAATAATACGTAGGTATGTCATGAAGATGATCCTGTAAGCACCTCTCTATTGTTCTAACTGAACATAAGGACATCATTGATGTACCTGTACCAGGAAATAATCCTGGACAGGCACACTGATGATGCCCCTCCACCAGCAAATAGCCAGGTCTCCCAAGTAGATATTAACATGGGCTGGAGCATGGACATGGCCATGCCCTGGGCCTGACAATAACTTTTTCCATTAAATTGAAACTTATTGTGTATGCCAACAAAAATTCTAACTACTTCACAATAAATTCTTTATGAGTCTGTTTACCTACTGCTCTACATTTCAAGATTTTATCAATGATGTGTAAACCTTTCTCATGAGGTATAGAGGAGTATAAACCTTCTATATTTAAGATGACCAGCAAGGTATTTACCGGTAAAGTTATGTCAAGTAATAAAGTCAAAAGATGCAAAGTATCTTTAACATATAAAAATGGTAGCAAACAAGAGATTGTAAAACTTTTTCAACATATTCACCTATCCTTTCAGTGAGTGACCCATTCACAGAAATAATTGGGGGAGGAGGGGGGCACTCACTGAAGTGCATAAGAACTGGCACCCTCATGGACATACTCCAAAGGCACACAAGTCCATCATTTGCTCAGAGTTTCTTTGAAAGTTATTTATTTTAATGATTAAAATCACAATCTGTTGTTTAATTCAGTGGGGATCACCTTGTTAACATTATATATGCAATATACAGATACAATTGAGTTATTTAAAGTAAAAGAGAGAGAGGGGGTCATTTATGTGGTCTTTATTTTAATTTGGTTTTGTGTATTGACATTATATTCTGGTATATGCTGAACCTTTGTTTTAATAAAGTAAAATATATTATATAGCAACCTGGCGAAATACTGGATCATGGAAGTTTGATGTAAGTGTTACATATTCTACCAATTGTGTTTAAGGTACAAATACTTAAAGGGAGGTTGAATCCAAACCACATTTTTATTGTAGAATTTTGTGATGTGCTAATACCGGATACTCCCTCCTATATGGGTCAGAAATAGTGATTTATTTACATAAACAGCAACTAGTATCTATCTTTGTCTGTGCTTTGGGGTTTTCATCTTAAGGTTCAAAACAGTTGTGTAAAGCCTAAGCATTGCTAAACATATAATGTAATAACAAAATCTTTTATCATCCGAAATAAAGGCAACATTACAAAAGAATAAAACTTGAGACATTCTGTGATTTCTTACACAGATAGCTAAGGTGTGTGCCAGTTGAACTCCAATAAAATGTTTATTACCTGATATGAATAATCTTAAATTACTATATGATGGTACTAAAGGTGTTCCCTGGGATCTTCTTTGACGTCAAAACTTTATCTAATACCCTTGCACTGTTCCTTATATCCACCCATACAATGACCGATACTGACCTCTAATTGTATAGGCGTAGCATGATAGAATTCACAGATGTTTTTATCATTTTAACCACTGTTAAGTTTAAAGTTCAGGTAATTCTTCACCTTTTCACTTTTAGAGGTTTTAAGCTAGCTAAGCAAGTATTTGATTTATATTACTGTGAGTCTTTTTATTCAAGTATGTAGTGGTATTCAAGTGTTCAGCTTTTATGAGTATTACAAATACTGCTACTGCCAAATATACTAAGAGGCCAAAGCATTCTTTTGGGAGATGTTCTCTCCACATGTCTCAATCTCATAATTCCATGCCTTAAAAGAGAAATCTACTTTCATTAAAAAAAATAATACAACATACAGTACACTTAATATTAGTAAAACTGATCTTCCTTTTTCAATCTGTAGCTGATATGTTTTTTAAAACTCTCCAAAACTCTAGACGATTGCTTTGGAAAGATAGTTAAAAGATAGTTATGAAAGATAGTTAAACTTGGGCAGGACCATCATCTTCAATAAATTGATAAGGCCTATTAAATTTAATGAAAGATCTGACCAATTCTGACACTGCTCCCGCAGGAGTGACAGAAGGTTATGGCTGAGAAAGTGGCTCACATCCCTGGTTACCTGCATTCCCAGATACTAGAATTCTTCTACCCAAGAAAGCTTGGTGGGGCTAGTCCAACTACGGGCACTGTCATCAAGTGCAAAAAGTCAGGCTTTAGCCCAATTGATACGTATACTCGAAAAAGAGCTGTAGGTATCAAATAGCTCCAGGGCTGCAGAGAGTGATGTTCCAGCGTCATTTAGATAAAGAAGGGCATCATCTGCGTACAGGGACAGCTTCTCTTTCAAAGCGCCCCCCCCAAACAGTTTACCAGTTCTTAGATGCAATGGATGTATTTTTTAGTGTTTTTTTAGGCTTTCTCTTTTCATGTTGTGATCCAGCCAGCAATTCTTTTGTGCTTTCGAAAAAACAAGCTCTCCAGCAGAATGTATTGGTTTGCATGGATGAGACAAAAATTGTTTGCTGTACCTGATTATATAGTATTAGCTGGAGTTAGCTTCACTTTGTTATTGTAGTTAAACCTGCTAATATATTTAGCACTCCCCTCCCCCACAGACTGACAGCTGTGCCTCCTGTGCTTATTCATCCAGAGTTATGTTTCCTTAATCCAGATCACCAGATATGGACAGAGGGAAAAAGCCAAAGAAGAGAAACCTGATGCAGCCACCACTTCTAATGATTGGTAAGGTGCAATATAATACATTTGTGGTGTAGGGTTTAATGCCACTTGGTTGAAGATATATACATTAGCACAGCTGTACTGTTAGCAGCAGTACTAATTTCTGCTGTCTTCAGGCAGTGCAAAAGAAAAATCATAGTTTATCACTACCAGAACCAGCAAATACCAGAGTATACCTATATGAAGAATGTAAAAGGAGGGCACAGGTATTTGGGCCCGCCTCCATGGGTTTTCCTCTACAGCGCCTCTATCCGGGGGGGGGGGGGTAAATGTGAAAATAGGGCACATTGTCTCTTTAAAATTAAAGAAAATTCAAGAAAAATTAGCCAATAGGAATTTTTGGAAGCTTCTGAAAAGCTACCCTCCCTCCCATTGTCACTGGCTCTTTATGTGGTTTGGTCACCCTGAATTCCTAGGAGGGACATTTCTGTTAATTTTATTTAAATGTGGCTTGAGTTCTCATAACTGAGCTTATATTGATTATTTACTTTGTTTATGGTTGAATAATAAATAAATAATGCATTAATTGATGTTTGAGCTTGAAACAATTAAGTGCCGTGGCAATTAATTTGCTATCATTTTTGTGTGTTGTATCTTTATTTATGGTTGTATTTGGGGAACAATTTTTTATTTGGGGCGATGACTGCTTGCAATCCCATGTATGATGATTGTTGTATTAAGCCATATCCAGAAACTAAGTACCTTGGCCCTTTTCTGCCAATAAAAAGCATTAAGTCTGTTTAGGTTGGAAGAGCAAGGCCACAGCTTTTATGGTTTTACACAGCTTATTAATACCAAACATAACTGCAAGAAACAAACATATTGCTAATAGCACAAACTAGTAGAACATAGATCAGTGGCTTGTTCTAACCATTAGTCTTAAACAGACGTCACTCAGATGTCCAACCTCCCAACTAACCAAAGTCCACTGATGCCATCAATCTGAGCCCTTATTGCTTGCTTGATAAAAATGGTTAAAAGGTTTCAACACAATGACCTATTTTCAATATAATTTCACAAAAACATGAAACAGCGAAAGGTACTTGTTGAACTTATTTGTGATCACCAGTAAAATTGATGTAAGATAAGTTTTCGCTTGAATCGTACCTATTATAGTTAGCCTCAGCTAATTAATTAATCTGTTAATTGACTCTTGCTTGTTCCTAAATACCGAATTAATTAAGTACACATTAGAAGAGATTTACTAAAATTGGAGAGTGCAAAATCTGGTGCAGCTCTGCATAAAAACCAACCAGCTTCCAATTTTTTTTTTGTCAAAGCCCAAATGAACAAGCTGAAGCCAGAAGCTGACTGACTGAGCTGCACCAGATTTTGCACTCTCCAGTATTAGTAAATTAACCCCAGTATGATATACAGGGGTTGTTTTACTAAAGAAGCAAATAATATTCACCTAGGAAGGTGAATGTTCACTTATCTTACCAAATAAAGTGAAGTTGTGTTCCCTTTGAAAACCCATTTACGTGCAGGATAATATACAAAAAAGGTTTTGTTTTGCATGATTGGATTATTGACATGTACACAGCTTTACTGTGTTTCCTAATTAAATGCTTTCTTTGATAATCAGGGGCGGACTGACCATTTGGAAACTTGGGCACTGCCCGAGGGCCCGGGGTCAGTAGGGGGCCCCATGAGATGCCCCTGGTACCTTTTTCATAGGCTTTTTTGAGTTTGAGCAAGGACACAGGGGCCCCATGATCCCCTATTACCCGGGGGCCCCATGAGTTGTCAGTCCACCCCTGTTGATAATAAATGGGAGCATCATTAGAATATTGAGACATTTGTTGAAATTTTGCCATTTTAGGAAAACACATTGGAGTCAATGAGGAAGGCTAAATTACTGTGAGATGGCTTTAAAGATGCAATGGGATCTTAATGCATCCTGATCTGAAAATATGTAATGTCTGCTTATCCCTAGTTAACACTTATTACTTCTATAGCAAATCAAACCTACAAAATCACCATTGGAAAACAATGCCAGCAAGCCTGTGTCTTTTGGTTTGGCGTATTTGAGTTTTAACTGTTTCTTAGTTTCTCCTATTGTATTAAATTAAAAACTACAGACTTCCAAATAATGAGATTTTTTTCCCACCACACACTATATAGCTGTCACATTTGTAATATTCTCCATTAACCTTATAGTGCAGCTAAGGATGACTAAATCCATATGGTATTTAGGAATCCAGGCAATGATATGTATAACTTTAGTATTCAGATGTTAGAAGACAGATCTACATACATATACAAAAGAATGAAAATATCTACAATGAACAGGTTCACTAATGAATGCCTCAAAAATTTAATTTCCTACTCATGTGATTGGCTCACTGATTTTCCCAGAAGCCTGCCGTAAGAAACAAGTCAGATTTTAAGAAAATACTGCAAATAAAATTTCATTTTTGCTGAAAGGGCTCTTCACTTACAATATTGCACCAATACCCAGTGTTAAAGCAGCATCTAAGCAGCATTTATGAAGCCTCATGACCGCCTTTCAATTCTGGCCATGAATATTACAATGGGTACCACTCAGTGCAGTACACACAGGCGCAATAGTATTTGTGTTAAAAATTAAGTAGCATGTTGCTTTCATGAAGAAATGACGCTTTCAGCTGCCTCCATGAATTTCAATGGCAAAATGCTGTGATTTATAAATTATTTGCTGGGTGCTAGGGGAGAGGTAGTGTATTCTGTATCCCAGAATACCTGGGAAATACTAGAGAACTAAGACTGAGTAGCTCCAGCCTCTTCTTGTTTGTACAGAGCAGCCATGTGGTAACACTATTTGCTTCTGTATGCGGGCAAAAGCATCAAGTCAGCCAGAAATCCTGACAATGCCAGCTAGGAGCAGAGGCACTGGGAATTACTGTCAGTGGCAAAGCTTTTTCTGTCAGCAAAGTGTCGTTGCCAGCAAAAGTCAGTGCCAGCAAGTGATTGTGACAATCTTTCCATGATCATCTTGTGTTGGACCAAGCAAAGTGTCAAAGAGATCAAAGTATATTAGTCCAGTTTGCAGAGAAATAAAAAAAAGCCTGCTATCACACTACAACCTAACCACACCTCTGAGTAGATTTCCTCTACATCTCTTCCCCTTTAACCTCTTGCCCTCCGGAAGATATACCTCCCTTCATGACCAGGACATTTTTTGCTATTCAGCACTGCACTATTTCATCTGGTAATTGCGCAGTCATGCAATGCTGTACCCAAACAAACTTTATGTCCCTTTTTTCACACAAATAGAGCTCTAGTTTGGTGATATTTGATCACCACTGGGTTTTTATTTTTTTGTGATATAAATGAAAAAAAAAATAATTTTGTTTTTAAAAAATTATATTTTTTACTTTTGGATATAAAAAATATATATTAAACTCAAAGTTAGTCATAAATTTAGGACAAAATGATCATAGTAGTGTAGGGTACATTCTTTGTTGTAGATACTATGATTCCCAAATACGAGGATACTTTTGAATTTTTGATACTATTGTTGTTTTATGAAGAATATGAATTTATGTTTTCGTATTAATAATATTTTATAAGTATTGATCCGACAATTCGTTCCCATGTTGGCAAGCGGGTATAAATTGCTGTGTTGTAGATGTAGAGATGTTCATC
Source organism: Staurois parvus (assembly GCF_062004578.1). Lineage (NCBI taxonomy): Eukaryota > Metazoa > Chordata > Amphibia > Anura > Ranidae > Staurois > Staurois parvus. The sequence continues at coordinate 2,109,054 of NW_028318546.1, forward strand.
CTTCCACTCCGTGAAGACGATGGATAACGAAACGCGTAGAGTGGAGCTTCGGACTAACGTCACTACGTTCTGTAAGAGGCTGTCGTTTCGACTTTCTATGGTTTTAAATGAAATGTGTTTGTTGCTAGTGTCAGCTATGACACTGTTCCATGTGAATGGATTATGATGAGTTTTTACAAATAAACGTGTCATACGGTATCACACGATCGTTTGTTTTTCTTTTCTTTTCTGAGCCTGTGTATGAAGTTCTTGGAATTCGGTCTGGAAGATTTCGCTGCTGAGTTTATAGATCTGCAGAGTATTGCTCCCAGAGATGATAAATACGTGTCTGGATATCTGAGTCTCCCTGATTTGCAATATACTACATCAACAAGCTGAGAGAGGAATAATTTGAAAAGCTGGTCACCGCTGAGTCTACCTGCAGAGTATTGCTCCCAGAGCAAACAACTGCAATTGCTGGTTTATAATTTAACTGGCAATTTGCTCTAGTGAGTTTATTCATTTCTGTTGGTGGTGGATTTGCACAAATCTGTTTTTATGGTGATGGACATTTTTCACTGTTGATGGAAAGAGACATTTCTTAGAGACATTTTTTTGGTCATTTAATTTTTTCACTGTTTCATTTATCACTGTTTGATTTGGACATTTAATTTGATAGTGCTACCTTTTTTGTTTTATGTATTCTGCTACATGTCTTTGGTAAAAGAAATCCAAATACATGTATATTAATTGGTTTGTTTGAAAGTTATAGCATCTACAAACTATGGTATATATTGGAATCTATGCAGCTTTTACTTTCTGACTGCCTATTACATTTCTTGGGGTGCTAAATACCAGGGCAGTACAAAAACCTGCCAAATTACTCTTTTTTGGAAAGTAGTCACCCCAAGGAATTTACTGAGAGGTATCTTGAGTCCATGGAAACTTTTATTTTTTGCCACAAATGTTTGGAAAATTACTTTTGTTTTTTTTACACAAATTTGTCAGTTAAATGATATATTGCCCATGCATGCCATGGGTATATGTGTAATAACACCCCAAATCAAATTGGAATAACACCCCAAACTTTTGGAAAATGACTTTTTTTTTACACACATTTGTCAGTTAAATGATATATTGCTCATGCATGCCATGGGTATATGTGGAATAACACCCCAAACCACATTCTGTTCCTTCTTTCGAGTATGGGGATACCACATGTGAGAGACTTTTTGGCAGCCTAGCCACATACTGGCCCCCAAAATCCAATGACCACCTCCAGGCTTTCAAAGGGCATATTTCCTCATATCACTTCCTCACTACCTATAACAGTTTAGAGGCCCTAAAATGCCAGGATAGTACAAACACCCCCCAAATGATCCCTTTTTGGAAAGTAGACACCCCAAGAAATTTTATAAGAGGCATGATGAGTATTTTGCAGATATCATTTTTGTTACAGGGTTTTGAAAATGAATAAAAGAAAAGAAAAAATACATTTTCATTTTCTTTCTTCGTTTTACAAAAACCTGTGGCAACAAATGAGATCTGCAAACTACTCACCATGCCTGTTAGCAAATACATTGGAGTTTCTACTTTACAAAAAGGGGTCATTTGGGAGGGTGCTTCTACTATCCTGGCATTTCAGGGCCAGCATTAGAAGCCTTTGCCAGACATCACCCACTTTTCTAACCACTTGAAGGCCAAGTCTTTCTGACACTTTTTGTTTTCTTGAAAAAACTGTTTTTTTGCTAGATAATTACTTTTAACTCCCACACAGTATATATTTTTAAAGCAGAGGCCCTAGAGAATAAAACAGTGGTTGTTGAAATTATTTATGTCACACAGTATTTGCACAGCAATTTTTCAAATGCAAATTTGTTTGGAAATAATACACTCTTAGAATTTTAATGCACAAAAACACAATATATTGACCAATTATTTGATAAGATATAAAAGATGATGTTATGCTGAGTAAATGGATACCAAACATGACATGCTTTAAAAATGTGCGCGCCCATGCAATGGCAACAAATTGCTTACATTTGTAATATTCATAAGTGACGCTTTAAAATCCTTTGCAGGTCACCACTTCAAATTGACACAGGAGGTCTAGTGCTAGAATTATTGCCCTTGTTCTGACGTTCATGGTGATACCTCACATGCATGGTGCAATCTCTGTTTACATACTGCCATGGGACTGCCACTTGTGTTTGCCTGTAGTGCTGTCAGCGAACGGGACTGATTCTGGTAACACTGTGTTTTTGGGGACACTATACAAAGGAGGCACTAGTATAGTTCTGTTTATGATCAATATAATGATCTGTACAAACACTATACTGGTAATGGTGGTGATCAGCAACCTATAGTATGAGTGCGATATTGTGAGGGCAATGTAACGCTAGCTGACCCTAGCTGAGAGGGGTGCTAACTGACCCTGACACTATCTCATGTCACTAGTGGCAGTAATACAGTGATCAGTGAAAAATTCTATATACTGTACTAAAGGCACTGGCTGGGTGATGGGGTTAATAGGGGTGATGAAAGAGTTAAATGCTAATCTAACGTGCGTGTATATAGTGCTTTTAGTGTCGTGTTTGTTCTTCTCTCCCTGGACTGCATAGGGAGCAGTGGGAGTTGCATGTATGTGCAAGCACACAGAAATAGAAAGCGACGTAAGAGTACATCGCTTTGCCCAGAACTGCCACTTGCCCACACATTGTTGGTGGGCGGGCAGCAAGTAAATAAATAAATAAACACATTTCTCTCAATAACTTTTTAAAACATTTTTAAATTTTTTTAAAAATTATTTTTCTTTTTTTTACTATTTTTATTTTTAAATATTTTCATCAAAGTTCTGCAATGTTACCATGGCAATATTGTACTAATCTGGGGGCTGATCAGGGATTTTATTTTTACACTTTGCATTGCATGAGCAATGTAGATCATTGCTCTGCAGTGCAAAGCTTGCTTTGAACTGTCATGAATGTGTTAAGTTTATGAAAATTCAATATAATAGTGATCTGTGATCGGCTCCAGCTGGTCACATGATACAGGGCGCTGTGATTGGCTAGTAACAGAAGCAAAACTTTTATGAATCAGATTGATTCATAAAATCTTTGTTGTCATTGTGATCATGTGTGCAGCACCCCCTTGTGTTGGCAAAAGACCATTGGCATTCGGGTACATTGCTGGTCCAGTAGCTGCCGCCCCTGTCACAGTACATTGTGGGCAGACAGCCCGAAAGTGGTTAAGCACTTTCCATGAGAAAAAAATACTTTCATGGGTATTTAACAAGCTTTCTTGATGTTTTTACAACTCTTCTAAAATAACAAAAACATGTCAAAAACGTCATAGATGCTATTGGCACTTTACTGAGTGTCACTTCTTTCTTTATAATCAACACACGTGTGAGCAAGCCCTAAGGGTTAGGTACTTCTAAAGTGATACATATCCTGCAACTTTTCTAATCAGAACACTGAGAATGCACAAGGTGATTATACTTATTCAGATTCAGTATCTAAAAAAAATGGTAAACAAAACACAGAGAACACTTTAGAGCAACAAAAAGGTAGGAATCTACAACATGTTTTGTTGAAATCCTTGCAATGTACAATGATCACCCAAAGAGAAAGATTTTTTTTTCATCAAAAGTGGAGATACCCCTTAAACACTCTGACTAGGCCATTTTTCAACAGGATCCACACTAACCAATTTTTAACAAAAATAAATTACATGACAGTATGTTTATTTCACAGAAAAAGCTCCTAAATATTGTAGCGAGCATGTAAACATTTTTGTCAACAGGACTCATACCCACCATATTTGAATTTTAACACCATTTACTTGTTTCAAACAGTACAGTTTAATACAAGAACATATACCATAACAAATGTGTACATCTATGGTTGTAACAATAGAAATGATATGGTATAGCTTCAAATATATTTATGAGACTTTATTAATAGCACAAGCACAATATTCGCAGAATACAGGAGAGTAGTACAACATCATATCATGCCAATATGCATGCTTATATAATGTCATGTGTTGAGGACCAAAGAATGTATTTTATACAAATTATTAAAAGGTCATTGTATTATGTTTACTCAAATAAATCCACTAATCCTATCAGGTACTGGGGAGAAAATAACATTTTTGGTGGGTATTGTAATGCATCCATTCTAACACTTACATACAAGACTTAAATATATTTGTTGTCATATCAGTATAGAAATCATAGGGTGTGTAGGTCAGTTTAAAAACCAATGACCCGTGCTAGGATCACCACCTTATGTGCAAAATTATTATTATATTTACATACATATGTTTTTAAAATGTTATATGTGTAACTGGCTGCTGCTTCTACATAGGGTTCTGACTAGAGATGAGCGAATTATTCAAAAATTCGATTCGGCTGATTCGCCGAATTTGTGGAATAAATTTGATTTGATGCGAATTTATTCGCTGCGAATTTAACTTATAAAAAGGGTTTCTAGGGTTCAGAGAGCCTTTATATTAGTGCAGAACACTGTACCTTTAATTTAAATGCCCTTGGAGTCTGCTGGGGAAGAGAAATAATACTGTCAGTCAGTATGACATGCAGATGAGTGCCGTCGATCTTAGAATCACCGCACACTTCACTCAGTGTGGCGGTGGAGGCAGCAGCAATGGGAGGCCATACAGCACCCGCGGCAATAGTGGGCAAATCGGACGATTTTTTGCCGATAAAAAATCTGCGCATGAGCAGTGACCTGCAAGAGGAAGACAAAAAGAAGAAAAAGAAGAAGAGGAAGAGGATGAAGAAGAGGATGAAGAAGAAGAAGAGGAAGAAGAGGATGAAAAAGAAGAGGATGAGGAAGAGGAAGAAGAAGAAGAAGAGGATGAGGATGAAGAAGAAGAAGAAGAGGATGAGGATGAGGATGATGAAGAAGAAGCAGAGGAGGATGAGGATGAAGAAGAAGAAGAAGAGGATGAGGATGAAGAAGAAGAAGAAGAGGATGAGGATGAAGAAGAAGAAGAGGATGAGGATGAAGAAGAAGAATAAGAATAAGAGGATGAGGATGAGGAAGAAGAAGAAGAAGAAGAGGATGAGGATGAAGAAGAAGAAGAAGAGGATGAGGATGAAGAAGAGGATGAAGAAGAAGAAGAGGATGATGGTGAGGAAGAAGAAGAAGACGAAGAAGAAGAAGAAGAAGAGGATGATGAAGAAGAAGAAGAAGAAGAAGAGGAGGATGAGGATGAAGAAGAAGAAGAAGAAGAAGAGGATGAGGATGAAGAAGAAGAAGAAGAAGAAGAAGAGGATGAAGAAGAAGAAGAAGAAGAAGAGGATGAGGATGAAGAAAAAGAAGAAGAAGAGGATGAGGATGATGAAGAAGAAGATGAGGATGAAGAAGAAGAAGAAGAAGAGGATGAGGATGAAGAAGAAGAAGAAGAAGAAGAGGATGAGGATGAAGAAGCAGAAGAGGATGAGGAAGAAGAAGAAGAAGAAGAAGAAGAAGAAGAGGATGAGGATGAAGAAGAAGAAGAAGAAGAAGAAGAAGAAGAGGGTGAGGAAGAAGAAGAAGAGGATGAGGATGAAGAAGAAGAAGAGGATGAGGATGAAGAAGAAGAAGAAGAAGAGGATGAGGATGATGAAGAAGAAGAAGAGGATGAAGAGGATGAGGATGAAGAAGAGGATGAGGATGAAGAAGAAGAAGAAGAGGATGATGGTGAGGAAGAAGAAGAAGAAGAAGAAGAGGAAGAGGATGAGGATGAAGAAGAAGAAGAAGAAGAAGAGGATGAGGATGATGAAGAAGAAGAAGAAGAGGATGAGGATGAAGAAGAAGAGGATGAGGATGAAGAAGAAGAAGAAGAGGATGAGGAAGAAGAAGAAGAAGAAGAAGAAGAGGATGCGGATGATGAAGAAGAGGATGAGGATGAAGAAGAAGAAGAGGATGCGGATGAAGAAGAAGAAGAGGATGAGGATGAAGAAGAAGAAGATGAGGAATAATAAGAAGAAGAGGATGAGGATGAAGAAGAAGAGGATGAGGATGAAGAAGAAGAAGAAGAGGATGAGGATGAAGAAGAAGAGGATGAGGATGAAGAAGAAGAATAAGAAGAAGAATAAGAAGAAGAAGAAGAGGATGAGGATGAAGAAGAAGAAGAGGATGAAGAATAAGAAGAAGAAGAAGAAGAAGAAGAAGAAGAAGAGGATGAGGATGAAGAAGAAGAAGAAGAAGAAGAAGAAGAAGAAGAGGATGATGATGAGGATGAAGAAGAAGAAGAGGATGAGGAAGAAGAAGAAGAAGAAGAAGAAGAAGAGGATGAGGATGAAGAAGAAGAAGAGGATGAGGATGATGAAGAAGAAGAAGAGGATGAGAATGAAGAAGAAGAAGAAGAAGAAGATGAGGATGAAGAAGAAGAAGAAGAAGAGGATGAGGAAGAAGAAGAAGATGAGGATGATGAAGAAGAAGAAGAAGAAGAAGATGAGGATGAAGAAGAAGAAGAAGAAGAGGATGAGGATGACGAAGAAGAAGAGGATGAGGGTGAAGAAGAAGAAGAGGATGAGGATGACGAAGAAGAAGAAGATGAGGATGAAGAAGAAGAAGAAGAAGAAGAAGAAGAAGAAGATGAGGATGAAGAAGAAGAAGAAGAGGATGAGGATGAGTATGAAGAAGAATGAGAAAAAGAAGAAGAAGAAGAAGAGGATGAGGATGAAGAAGAGGATGAGGATTAAGAAGAATAAGAGGATGTTGGTGAGGAAGAAGAAGAAGAGGATGAGGATGATGATGAAGAAGAAGAAGAAGAGGAGGAGGATGAGGATGAAGAAAAAAAAAAGAAGAAGAAGAAGCAGAAGAAGAAGAAGAAGAAGAGGATGAAGAAGAAGAAGAGGATGAGGATGAAGAAGAAGAGGATGAGGATGAAGAAGAAGAGAATAAGGATGAAGAAGAGGATGAGGATGAAGAAGAAGAAGAAGAGGAAGAGGATGAGGATGAAGAAGAAGAAGAGGAAGAGGATGAGGATGAAGAAGAAGAAGAAGAGGATGAAGAAGAAGAAGAAGAAGAAGTAGGATGAAAATAAGAAGAATTCTAGTCCAGCAAAAAGTGTATCTGCAGAGAGCTCCGCTATTTCTGACAGTTCTCTGACAGTTCCTTCACATTTACAGCGGTTGAAACATTGTATCTATTTGTTTCCGAATAAAAACATCTGTATCCTAAATGGAAACAAATAGATACAATGTTTCAACCGCTGTAAATGTGAAGGAACTGTCAGAGAACTGTCAGAAATAGCGGAGCTCTGCAGGGACACTTTTTGCCGGCTGTAGAAGGGATGAAAATCGGCCGATCGGGGAAAATTCGATTCGTGCATCCGAAGTTTGCTAATATTCAGATTCGGCGCGAATCAAATTTTTCCTAATATTCGAAACGAATTCCACTTCGCCAGGTTCGATTCGCTCATCTCTAGTTCTGACCCTCAAGAATGTTAAATTGTTTTGGAGTAAGCACTGTCTGTTTAAATCTTATGAGAAAAAAAAATATAAAGAAACAATCCATACATAGTCTGGCTGAAAAAAGAAAAAAGTCCATCCAGTTCAACCAAAAAAAAAAAGGTATAATCCTATATCCACCATTGATCCAGAGGAAGGCAAAAAAAACCCCAGCAAAGCATGATCCAATTTGCTCCTGCAGGGGAAAAAATTCATTCCTGAACCCCCGAGAGGCAATCGGATATTCCCTGGATCAACTGTACCTATAAATGTTAGCAACCCATTTTATTGTGTGTATCTAGGAAACAATCCAGGCCTTTTTTTAAAGCAATCCACTGAGCTGGCCAGGACCAACTCTTGAGGAAGTCTATATCACATTTTCACAGTGGAATAAAGTGTATGCATGTACCATAACATCAAATCTAAACTTTGCCTCTTAATTAAGTGCCTCTTAATTAAGCATTAGCACTTTATAAAGAGGCACTTTATTAAGAGGCATGTATGTATTGTTATTTTATAATTTTATTTTTTATAAGGTTGAAACAGGCAGTGCTTACTCTAAACAATTAAACAGGTGTCTGTGAGTTGCTCTACTTGTTAAATTTTACAAAAGCATTATCTTTATAAGCCAACATTTCTTTCCATATTGACATTGTAGACTAATTCTATGGAATATCTCAGAAAGATCTGGATAATCAGTATGATTTCATTTACAGGCAATCGTCAATTTTGCTGCAAATAAGATATGAGCTACTGTAGTTCTATATTCAGGAGGGTGTACATCAATGTCTTTATTCAAAAGGGCCACTTCTGGGGAAGGTGGCATTTGGATGCCAGTATGACTGAAAATTGTTTTAGTTTCAATAGTCTTTATTGAAAGATTTTATAACAAACATTGTAGGTAAGTACGGTTCATTTTGAGATATGACATTACAGCATAGTAAACAATATTTTCCCACCAATTGGCTGGGGATAGTAATGAAATATATGGTGTTAGCATGCGAGGTATTCTCTGTTTGTTCTGAACCATGTATGGTTGTAGAAGAGGTCTATGGGGGGTGGAGAACAAGGAGCAGGGATAGAGGGGTGGTGAGGAAGGGGAGAGGGAGAGAAGGGTAAATGCACCAATCTAGGCATATGGGTCAAGGCAGGGGTGGACTGACAACTCATGGGGCCCCTGGGCAATAGGGGACCATGGGGCCCCTGTGTCCTTGCCCAAACTCAAAAAATCCTATGAAAAAGGTACCAGGGGCATCTCATGGGGCCCCCTACTGACCCCAGGCCCTCGGGCAGTGCCCAAGTTTCCAAATGGTCAGTCCGCCCCTGGGTCAAGGTATTTTATAGTTATATTGTCAGAATTTTATTATTTAATAATCGAGGTAGATAAAGAAATCTGTGCCAAAAAATAGTAAAAATATATGCCAAAGAATAGGGGCCATCCACCCCCTGGCCACCCCATGCCCCCATGCTTGGGCATATATGCTCTTTTTTAACTTCAGAAGATAAAATCTCATCCAACAGCGCTGCACACACTTATGTATATTCTGAGAGCAAAATCATGTTGCTGTCAGAAAAAACAGATCGGTGCTGCAGCTGAATGGCATTTCTGCAAAGAAAACAGCAATGGTTAACAAAAAAACAGTAACAATATTTTTGTTTTTTCATTTTTCATTTTTTTTTTACCTTTTTATTTCTTTATGTTTTTTTAACTTTTTTAAAAAAAAATTTCTTTTTTAAACTATCAGATGTTAGGGTCTCTCAAAATCCAGTTTTCTGACTACCTAACATCTTTCAAGACCCTGTGTAAATGTGTACCCTAGACTGTGCCGTGCTGTACCCTATACTAATTGTCCACTAGTGTATGGTAGCAACGGAAGCAGTCCTTGAGGCAGGGACCAGGTTGGCCAGGACAGGAGGGGCAAAAAAAGCGGGTCATGCCTAATTCCATGTCTGCTACAGTCACATCTTTTTTGGGGTGTCATTTGAGTTGGGGTACCAGGAATAGCATCAGGAAAATGCTTCTCATGCAGCTGGCTAACTGCATCTGTGTTGGGGGTTTGGGCCTTAGCACCTTCTCGATACAAACGGCCGTGATGATGTCTTTCTGTAATTTTAGGAAGGATCCACTATGTCCAGTTGCTTTGTAAAGCACAAAAGCATTACATAGAGCCAATTGAAATAAACAGACACTTTTGAATTTGGGCTGGCGGCGATAAATTGTTGTGCATGTAAATTGCTTTGATCTACAATCAATGCATACAAATCTTCCATGAAAAGCAGCTCCAACAAATCAAGGGGAGTAGTTAAATTTGCTGTTTCCACCTGAATTCTGGGTTGGGCAGTGAATGGGGGAAGTACAGGTGCTGCAGAATTTGTGGGCTGCCAATCCGGATTTGCAAGCACATCTGGAAGGAGACTATGGGCTCTACGGGCTTGTGTTCGAATTCTTGATGGCTGCGGGACACTACTTGTGTTAGCCACTGCATCAGCTTGTACTGCACTTATTGTTCACGATCACAACGAGAGCGCAAATCATGTATATATACATATATATGATTTTGCGCAGAGAGTCCTTCCTGTAGCAGTATTACTTAAAGTGGTTAAATAGGTTTAGATAGGTTTTTGTTTCTAAATTTTCCAGGTTTCCTATGTACCAATATACAATTAAATACCTCTGTTGCAGAAAAAAAAGATTTCTCCTCAGCCTTATAGAAATCTCCTCCCACACTTCCTGATATTTGTCCTGGTAATTTGGAAGGGAAAGCTGTAAGCAGGAAGTACTTCCGCAGCTGACATCAGTAACACATACCCTGCTCTTGTCCATCCCCTCCAGGAGATTGCTCCCACCCTCCTTTACAGTTACATGCAATCATTGTCAGTGATAGTGATGGGCTGAACAACCCCCGGTTCGGTTCGTGCTTGAACATTCGAACAGACAAAAAGTTCACCGCGAACATCAAACCTAATGCAAGTCAATGGGACTCGAACGTGCAAATTCAAAAGTGCTCATTTTGAAGGCTTATATGCAAGATATTGGCCATAAAGATGGTATGGGGACTCGAGTACTTCCCTGAAGGACATGAATCAGTGAAAAAATGTTTTTGTTTTTCAAAAAGTACCTTTTTAAGGGGGCAGTCATTTTTCATTGCTTAAAGTGAAAAAAAAGAAAAATTCCTTTATCCCTTAAACTAATTGCAAAGTTGCACATCTGCTCAATATATAGAACCTGCTGCAGCAGGAATAACATTTTTTTTGTTTTTAAATGACATGTTTATTTAAAAAAACAGCTTTGGGTCCCCGACCCCCCTCCATACCAGATTTGTTTTTTGTTTTGTTTTTTTGTTATATTATTTTTTTATTATTACCAGAGATTTCACATAAAGAAAGCAATACAAAGAGAACAGGATACTTTTTCACAAAATGATACAACAAGCAAACAAGGAATATGAAATGTTGGGTTTACATATTCTTTAATATGTTAGTCAAGTCCATCTAAAACTGCTAGTCTAACACTATCCTCTCCCCAGACTGACAATGCTGCTGTCTATAGTGTACTAGTGTTTGTTTTTGAGCTTTTTGCATCTCCCTAGCTATCATTTTACCAGGCATTTACTTTTTGGTGGATCCATAATAAAGATGATTCCTGAAGGTGAAAGCTCTGCATATTTTAGCCAAGAGTAGTTGCAATAGTTCCTGTCCAGCATTGGTGCATTCTGTTAGAATTTGTTCTGCTAAGCTTTGCTTGTGTTGCACTTCCAGTCTAGCTATATCCTTCTCAAAGATTCCATCAATCTTTTTGGATTTTAGTGGCTAAAGATAAGAACTCCCCTCTAATATAGCACTTGTGCACTTCCACAATATATTCATTAGTGTCACCTCAGGGGTGTCATTGATTAGAAAGAAGATAGAAAGAGTATACCTTGTTTTAGCCACTACCTCTGTATCAGCCATAAGTCCTCATGCACACTGGGCATTTTAAAAACGCCAGTAGCGTTAGCTGTATTAAGTAACATTAAAAACGCAAGTTTTTCTGCATTTTGTAGCATTTTTGCATTAGCGTTTTTCCGCATTTGCGTTTTTTAGCATTATTTACCCAAAAAACTAAATAAACATTTTTGCTAAATAAAAAAAAATGCCCAAAACGCCATTTGCTGCATTTTCCCAGGGTTTTTCCCATTTACCAGCGTAAGAGTGTTTTTACAGCTAAAACACTCCTCTAGCAACCCACTAGTTCTGTTTTTTTTTCCATTCAAAAAATGCTGATGAAAGCCTACATGTGCATGGGCACATAGGATAACATGATGGGGAGTTTACTGGCTTTAGAAAAAAACACCAAAAGCTAAAAACAGCAGCAGTAAAAATGTCTAGTCTGCATGAGGACTTAAAGTGTTACTAAACTCACAACAGTAAAATCAGTCTGCATATGCAGTAAAGCATGCTGGTTATACTCACTGTGGAACATAAGGGGTCAATCCTCCACATTGTGTAAAAAGGCTGTTTGATTCTGACTTCTCTGGTCCTCCCCTTCTTCCAGTGTCCCCCTCTTATCTGATAAGATATATTGTGTGGAGTCATTCTGCACATACTGTTTGGTGTGTATTGCTAGAGGGTTTTGTTTCTTGGAAGAGCGCATGTGATCAGGGCAGGGCCAATCAGCACTATCCAGACAGAGGTCAGGGGTTCTGCATCCTCCTAGAGCAAAATAAAAATTCCTCCTACAAGCTTTAACCAGTGTTCAGCTGGACACTGATATAACTCACAAGACTGCTGTATACTGCTGATGAGAAAATGTATTTAGCAGTTTATATTTACTAAATAATTGCATTTCCATTTTCTGTGTACCTTGGGAGATCAGATATAGTGAATGCAGGGTCCTGGGTAGTAACACTTTAAGTTTGATTTGAAGGTCCATTTCTTGTGTTTAAATTCTGTGTAAGTCCAAAAGCCATCATGGTTGAGGCAAAAACTATTATAGTGATGTTCTCGATTTTCACCTCAGTCAGTTTAGGGGGGTCTTTTTGAGTTAATAAAATGTATTCTATTCTAGAGTATTTTTTGTGTAAGTTGGAATAGTATCCAAAATCCCCCTTTTAGGTGTATTGTCCTCCATGTATCTATCAAACTCAAGTTTTACAGGTTTTTCAGAATTCCGAAGATAATGAGAATTGGCTGTTCAAAGCATATATGATGGGTTATAGAGGATCATTAATGTCTCCTCCCAGTATCAGAATTCCTTACTGTTTTGTACATAGTGTATAAAGCATGCTTGATTTCTATTAGAGGAGTATACATGTGGCATGGTAAGTGGAGTTGATCTTAATGTTCCCCTTATAAATTTATATCTCCTCCCTGGAGCTTGTAGATTTGCTGTAAGAATACATTGAAGGGACCTGTGGAGAAGTATGGAGACAGGGGCATGGAAACTTTCTGTGTAAAGGGCATTTTGTAACCTTGAGACTTTATTTTTCTTAAAGTGTGCTTCCTGAATTACAGTACATTTAACTTTGTGTCTCTTTAGCTCTCCTAGGTTAACTGTTCTCTTTTTAGATGCATTGAGACCTTTTCTCGTCTCAACCCTTATAGTATTAGCAAGGCAAGGGGAAATTTAAGGAGCAAGAGTTGATAAAGCGATATAACAATGAAAAGGCAATGAGGGTGGGTCTCTCACTCCAGTCTCAAATTTGGGGAATTAGTAGATTAGCGTTTCGGAACAGCTAGGTCTGACATGGACTAATGGAAGATGCAGTTCCAGACCTGGATGATGGAAAGAGGCTTTACCAGACCATGGATGACAGAAGGAGGCAATGGAGGGGGAGGCAAGATATCAGGATTAGGATCAAAGGATGCAGGACCAGAACGAAAAAAGTGAAGTAATGAAAAGAAGCAAATAGCCCCAAAGAGGAAGTCGTTTAGGGTATGGATAGCACCACTAGAAAACACCTAATTAAACACAAAAATATAATAAATCTATAACTAAAAGAACAGTTAAAAAAATCACCCTCAAACAAGGTAAAAAGTGTTTCTTCACTTGACGTCCTCATGGAGCGCTCACCCTTCCACTCTGTGAGGACGTCAAGTGACGAAACACATAGGGTGGAGCCTTGGGGTGACGTCACCATGCCCAATGAGCTGTCGGTGTTGGCTGACACCAAAGCGGGCTTTTTTGAATTTGTGCTGTATACGCTATTCAAGCTTTGACACTACGGAATGTGAGTGTAATTTATGGAATGTTTTTATGAATAACATTGCTGTACAATTTTACACTATTAGTCATCTCTCTCTTCCTTTATGAGTTTGTTTGATGTCAAGAAGATATTAATGTTCATTGAATCGCCTACCAATTGCCAGCCATCTATCTGCAGATCGTTGCTCCCAGAGCGAAAGCGCGTGTTCTGGTTTATAACTTGACCATCATATTGCTCTGGTGAGTTTATATAATTCATCTGGTGGTGGATTTTTCACCGTGTTTTGGGTTTATTTCAAGAATTAACAGTTTGGAGCACTGACGTTTAAGATTACTTATTTTTTTCTCTATCAAGTTGCACATTGCAATTTGATTGATGTTAAAAGCTTTTTTCCATATTTTCTCTACACTTAAGGACACTATTATTGGACATAATTTGATGTTTGGTATTGATTTTTCAGAATGTATATATTTTTTACATGATGCAACTGAACATTTCATTTGTTTGATAAAATAATTTATGATATTTTATTTGCATTTAAAATCATATTTTTGGATTTTAATACACTTTTTCATTTTTTCTTTTTTAATTAATATTTTTTTTCATGTTTTTATGATGGTTCTTTGTTATTATTGATTACTTGTTTAGAGCGCTACCTTTTTTTCTATTTTTGTCACAGAGGAAGTAGCCTTTTTTGAAAGAATTGAAGCCTCAAAAACACTTGATTGGAAATGCCTTTGGGGTGAAAGTAGAGGAGAAAAGTGTCCATTATTTTTCTTAGGGAAATGAGGGAAGATAGCTTGTTAGACAAGTACAGTATTTATGTAGTGTTTTGGCATTGCAAACCTCTTCCTTAAACCTTGCTTATTTAGTATCCAGTGTGTTATATGGTTTTGAAACTGTAATGGTAATCAGCATAGGGTGGAACATTACCTCATTGTCTGATTTAACTCTCTAATGCATGCTACTGTAGTGGGGCCCCATGCAATTCAATGGGAGAGTTTGACAAGAGGTGCTGCTTGTCAAATACTGCACCTCAATTTAAGAATGCCTCAGCCATGAAGGAAGGCTTTGTGGTCATGGTATGTGAACAGCTCTGTCTGGCTGTTTCTTTATAGTTCCGGCGGGAGACCCAGGGGTGGACCACTTTTACTGCTGCACCCCCCATTCCCCAACCCCCTATCTGAAAGAGTGTCAGTTTTCAAATAAATAAACAGGTCATACCCCCAGCGATTTGAAGGACCAAAGATAATTTGTTTGAAAATTGTTTAATTTCAAGTACCACTAGATGGCACAGTCTTTACATAAAGATCTCCTTTCATTCACATGAGTTAAATCACATTAATTGGCAAAGGTTGTAAGCAGTTGAATCTAAAAAAGTGTTGTCAATCTAGTGTATATTATTCTTTTAACTTTTAAACCAACATTAGTTCAGATTGATTAATCTCATGGGCTCTTATAAACGTTCCCATATTTATTTTTGAATTAACTTTTATCCCCTTATCTCCATAAGTAGATATGTGCAATGTGTCTGTATTATTCTCATGTACACTGCTGCTCCTAAAAGTAAGATTAGGAGATTTTGGCAGGTTTTTTTGCCAAAGTCCGTAAACTCAACTCAGTAAAAGCCTATGGGGTTTATTTACTAAACCTGGTTGACTCAGAATCTTGGGCACCTGTGCATGGTAGCGAATCAGCTTCTAACCTCAGCATGTTCAGTTAAGCTTCAGCAATAAAACCTGGAAGCTGATTGGTTTTTATGCAGAAGTGGACAAGATTCTGAGTCAACCAGGTTTAGTAAATAAACCCCTATGTGTCCATGTACACATAGGCTTTTACCAGAGTTTAAGAGCAGCAGAGTTTAGGGGCAGTGAACTATTCTGCCCAAAATACGTTTTAACCCAAAAAATGGCAAACACAGCAAAAACGAATGTAAACGCATGTAAACACTAGCCGCGTTTAGAGCTTAGGCGTTTATTCATGTTGATGGAAAATACTCTGGCCAATCAAATGAATAAATGTCCAAATGCTAAAAATGCGGCTAAATGTGGTATCATGGTTAAACACTTTTTTGCCGCGTTTAGTGTTTTTCCGTTGCCAGAAGAGCTAAACGTCTAGGGGAGTTCATGTGTACATAAGGCCTAATTATCCCTTCTCAATAAAATTGGTAGCTAACAGTAATAAACACAAAGGAAGAGAAAAGCAGAGCAAA
Organism: Staurois parvus; assembly: GCF_062004578.1. Classification (NCBI taxonomy): domain Eukaryota; kingdom Metazoa; phylum Chordata; class Amphibia; order Anura; family Ranidae; genus Staurois; species Staurois parvus. Next base: position 2,124,895 of record NW_028318546.1, read on the forward strand.
CCATGTAAAAGGAGGCAAACCATTAATCTCAGCTATTGTGATGATTTATTGAAGAACTTCTGTTCACAGCTCATTGTAGTCTCTCCCAGCAAGCTCTTCTTGTGGCTTTTCGGTCCTCCTTGGTGGTGTGGATCTGAACAATTTCCTGCTGGCTTCATTAGGTGAGTATAGCTGGTTCTGTGTTTTTTTTTCTCCTCAGCGTATGTTGTGGAAACAATTGAGGGGATAAGTCTTCAGAGATGAGTGCGAGTTGAATAAGATCTCTGTATCAGTCCCAGGGGCAAACTGACCATTTGGAAACTCAGGCACTGCCCGAGAGCCCGGGGTCAGTAGGGGGCTCCATGAGATGCCCCTGGTACCTTTTTCATAGGCTTTTTTTGAGTTTGGGCAAGGACACAGGGGCCCAATGATCCCCTATTGCCCGGGGGCCCCATGAGTTGTCAGTCCGCCCCTGATCAGTCCAGAAGCTCCTCTAGTTGAGTGCAGATTTCTTCTAGGTCTTCAGGAGTTCTGAGATTTTCTGTTTTTCCTTGCTTTGTAGCTGTGAGGCAAAAGGAAAATCTCCATCTTTACTGAATCCCCTGTTGTCTCAGTATCTCTAGTATTGGACTGAGAACTCTGTGGTGTTGTAATGTCATTTGTGAGAGGTCTTGGAATAATGTGATCAGTTTCTGCACATACACAGTTGGGTGCCCTTTTCTTGCTTTCTGTAAAATTTCCTCTTTCAGAGGTTTGTAGGCAGAATATGATGCCTCTTAGATTATCTTCTTGCAAGTTGCAGGGTCTTAGGGCAATGTGCGTTCTGGCAAACTCAGTTGATCAGTTTATTGAATCTAACTCTCAGGTATTTTTGGATCTGAACTGAGGGTACTGATTCCAGGATGCCCCGTAATCTAATGTTTGATCTTCTGCCCTTGTTATCTAAGTCTTCTTGATGCCTGTACATCAACATCATGTTTGAATTCTAGGCTGACTGAAGAGTCTGCAGTTCCAAAATGGCATGGTCTCATTACCTTCTTGCTTTCTCCACTAGTTTACTCACCAGCCCTTCAAAATATTTGCTGAGCTCTAGAACCCCTGTAGTTAGCAGATTCTTCATGTCAGCAGCCATATACTGTAAGACAGTTTAGCTCTCGATGGGAACGGTTGTAGATAAAGGAGGGTGTTGGTATCTGGAGCAGTTTTTATTTGTTCTCTTTCAGGCTCCCTGCACACTGGTGTTTTTTTTTAACTCCTATCAGCATTTTGTTTTCTGCTCCTAGAAGCTAAATACTGTTATTCTATGTGTCCATGAACACTACTTTAGGCTACAAGTATTTTTCAAGCTTCGGCATTTAGGAGCAGAAAAAAAAATGTTTTGGGGGGCATTTTTGCAGCAGAAAAGAAATGCTGAATGCTCCTAAATGCTACTGAAAAACTCTTAAGAGCTTTTTTTCTAGTTTTTTTTTCTACATGTGCTGTAAAAATGCTAATAAAATGCTAAATGTAAAAAAAGCATCTGAAAAGCTTAAGAAAAACACTTCCCTATGTATATCTATGTATGTTTGCACACTGAGGAGTTGCACTTGCGGTGCGGTGTAAAAACTCCTGATTGCAGCATCTTTGGGGCATGTTTGGTGAATTAAAGAGAAAACGCTTCTTCCCATTGAAATAAATGGAAAACACCTCAAAAACGTATCTGAGAAGCATTTTTAGTGCAGTTTTTACGTTACGTGTCCTTTAAAAAAGCTCAGAAAGCATGGCAAAAAAGCCTATGCGTTTTTGCGGCGGATCAGTGTGAAAGTAGCCTAACAATCTCTTACCCATGCAGTCATTGCCTGGTATAATTGCTACAAGTCATTGACATATAATTTATGTTGGGGTATTGACTCAATTGTAGATGCAGCATAGAAATCAAACGGTGAATGTCACTAGCATACTATCAACCTTATAGGGCAGATTAAGAACTGGAATGTAGCGCTGAAGAAACATTAACCTCTGAAGAGTCATAAATCAACACTGAGGAATACAGGAATGCCAAGAAGTTTTTTCTAGTTCATGTTGAATTTGCTCAATTAAAACAAACTTTAAAAAATCCAAAATTGGAAATTAATCTGAGTTGAATAGAAAATATCAATGTTGGATGAATGGATCATATAAATAAATTAGGAGCAAAACACAACTTTTCCACAGTTCACTTTCAGTTAGAAATGTAGGACAAGTACAGGAATTTGAAAAATTGTTTTATAAACCTAAACCATTTTACACCCTCTGCTCAACCCTCTATATATGTCATCTTCAACTTCACTGCTTGTTGTTGTGCCATACTGTCAACTGTTTCAGTTGCCCAAAACAGCAACAGTAGGGTGTAAGGCTGGTGACAAAAGGTGAGATTTGAGTTCAGGTGGGGAAATTAATTGGCTGGTTCTGCCTGAACATCATCATTTGTAATTAGGAAAATGACCAGCCACTGTGGTTGTATTTAGTTACCAGCAGCTGGAGGGAGGTTGCAACAAATACTAGATTAGCATAAAAAGCTCTTCTAAGACTGGTCATAGATAGATGTTTTTTTTTCATCAGACAGCAGACTATAATTGAAAAAAATTAACAGATTTCCCCATTCACACAAGCTCTCAGTATACACTTAAGCTGGCCATACACTATACAATTTTCCTGAGATTTTTGCTTTAGATTTACCAAAAACCATGTAATATGAGGTCAAACCTAAACAACATTTTCAATTGTATCTAATTAAGCAGGCCCTTGCACTACATCGTGGAAGGTAAATCTAAAGGAAATTGGGTAGAAATCTGTAAGAAAATTGTATAGTGTATGGCCAACCTAACAGTGCTACAGCTGATTGGCGTCAGGTGCTGATCAAATGAAACATTTCCAACATTCCTGTTCAAGAGAAGCCAATCATTAGATCAGCTCTCAAGCGAGAATAGTCATAGATGGATTGAAACCTGACGGTCCTTGCTGAAGCAGCCGAATATTGGTCCATCTGTGGCCAGCTTTAGATCTTTGAATTGTAGACAGCGTGGGTCATTGTGAAAGGGTTTAACTTTGTAAATGGTTTATGGCAAACTTAGACAAAAGATTACCAAGGTTAAATGTAAATTTCCCAAATATAGCAAACATTAAATATACATATATGTTGCAAATGTATACAATAAATAAAATCACATTCAGAAAAAAATATAACACAATGGGAGGTTCACGGTCCTAGAGCAAAATTCTGTAGATATGTTAATGGAAAAAATCAATTGTTATTTTCCTTTTATAGAGTAACTCGCAAGAACCTTTGAACTTGAGCTTCCTGTATCTGTGATTTTTTTGTCCCCAGTTAGCTTTGAAAATCTGTATTATCATCGGTGAGCTCACGCCCTGCAGGGTGTGCTTGCATGCACAGGGAACCATAAAACTCCACTTATCTTAAGCACTGTAAACGTGTGTTTTGACACTCACATTAATGAAGGACAAACTCATCATACCTCCAATAAATCTGATTTTATCCAGTCAGAAACAATATCTTACAACAGATATACAGTTTATGATCTCTGTCAGACATTGCTTCACTGACAATTTACAGAGCATAAATCCACAAGAAAAAGAGTATACACTTGAAAAAAGAAAATAGATTATATAGTATATATTGGATTTACAATAATAATAATAATCATAATAATAATAAAAAATTATTATTCTTTAAAGTCCAACTCCAGTCCATTTTTTTGCACAGAATGAAAGACAAAGAACACTCTTAAGGGTGTATTCATAACACTCTTCAGTTTTCTGTAATGCATTCATTGTTAGGCATTGACATGCTTTATATTAAACAATGCTAGTGGGTTAAAAAAGTACCACATCCCACATGAAATTGGAGCAGGTAAAATGTTTCTGCAGTGCAGTGCAACCTTTGCAGTAGCAGTGACAACTCTCCTCTCATTTATTGTCCTGGTATTATAGGCTGTCAAAAAGAAAAGGAAGTGAGATTAAATCTTCCCAATAGGGTCACAACAGCAACGGAAATTCAACAGAAGCATTTACTTATTTTCAAGTCTCTCCAAAAACAAAACATAAAAACTTTTGAACTTGAACTTCTTGCATCTGTTTGTCCCCTATTAGCTTTGGAAATCTGCATTATCATTGCTAAGTTTACACCCTAGGCAGTTATAGACGTCACTTTAAGCATTGTAAAAGTGTTTTTTCATGATACTCATATCTCCATGACATCTCATTTTATCCACTGAGAAATTATCTCTTGTCCACAGGTGTACAATTTTGAGCTCTGTGTTTATGGTGTCATTGGAAAGAAAAATGTCCCTGTGACAGTATCAGTGAGAGGAAAAATGTTTTAGTAATGGTGTCAGTGGGAGGGAAAAAAATAAGCAGTACAAAGAAGCGCAGTTGATCGTGGAAACAGAAAGTATAGATGGGGAAACTGATACTGGAGACAGGTAGTATAGATGAAGCAGGTGAGGGTGGGGGCACCAGTATAGATGGGGGCAATTAATGGTGGGGACAGGCAGTACAGAGTAGCAGTTGATGGTGGCGTGGTGCGGACAGGCAGTACAGATGCGGCAGTTGATGGTGGGGAAAGGCAGTACAGAGGGAGCAGTTGATGATGGGGACAGGGGGTACAGAGGTGTCGTTGATGCTGCAGACCAGTAATACAGATGGGGCATTTGATGGTGGAGACAGGCAATGCAGAAGAGGCAGTTTATGGTGGGGACAGGAGGTACAGATGGAGCATTTGATGGTGGGAACAGGAAATATAGAGGAGGCAGGTGATGGTGGGTGGCAGGAAGAACAGAAAGGGGCAGTTAGTGGTGAGGACAGGCAGTATAGAGGGATTAGTTAATGGTGGGGGTAGTTGATAGTGGGGACAGGCAGTACAGACGGAGAAGTTGATGGTGAAGGCCAACAATACAGATGGGGCAGTTGTTGGTGGAGACAGGTCTTACAGAGTGTGCAGTTGATGGTGAGGACAGGCAGTACAGTGTGAGCAGTTGGCTATGGGGACAAGCAGCACAGAAGGGTAGTTGATGGTGGTTACAGGCAGTACAGAGGGGCAGTTATACGTGGAGAACAGCTCAGCCTCCCAGCAGTTGGTAGTGTATTGGGAGTTGATTTCCAGGCTCTTAGGCTGCTCTCTCTCCAGCCAATCACATTATAGCTTTCTCCAATCACTCCTTCCTTGGGCCACACTATGAATCAAGTGGTGAAAGGAGAGGGATCCAGCCACTATGCCATGACTGAGTAATTAGTTGTTAACTGCAGCCACAAGAGACAGATACAGCTGCAGCTCAAAGGAAGGCAGAGGAGTGCTTCCTGAGTTAAATGACTAGTATGTGCAGTGAGTGTACAATGGGCCCCTGAGCCTTGGGGCCAATGTATATTGCATGCAGTGCATACATCAGGGACACTCCACTGGCTGCACCATACACATTGTTATGTGTTGCAATGTAGGTGCAGTATCGATAACTACTCTCCATTCTCCCCAAAGGGGTCATTGCAGTAGCAATAAAAACTTAAAAGAAGATTTTTTTTGTTTATGTGTAACGCCCTCCAGGTTAGCTAGGTAGGTTTTTTTGGTCAGTCAGAGACTGAGCAGCAGCCTGGGATGAGTCAGCCTGTGAGTGAGGCAGAGGTTACCTCAGGACAGGCTAGGGAGGTTCTGAGGATCAGAGCTTCTGAAGTCTCCCCACCTCTCCGTAAACCTGAGAGCTTTCTGGAGGAGAGATGGAGGAGGGGAGACAACTCTGATCTGCATGATTGAAGGACCTTGGCCAATTCCCTGGCAGGAGGCTTGGCATGGTGACCAAGGCAACGCTAAGAATCACAGAGCCCGGGAGAGTGGGCAGAGTGTGTCATGTGGAAGATGGAGTGAGGGGCTGGAGTTTGGAGCCTAGGAGGGAGCCAAGGGAAGGGGCCTACCTACAAGCAGGTGCTGGAGAAAGGGATCTCCACTGTACCACCATCTTCCAAGAGGGACAACCTGAGCATCAGAGAAGGAGCCAGCCCAGTGAAAGGCCTGAAGGCAGCCACCAACCCATTAAGCTATCAGGAAGGACATTGTGAGTAACCTTATGTAACACATTGCTACAAGTGTTGATGCAGAATGTTAAAACAAACACAAGATGGCAGTTTCCTGCAGAACAGTGGCATTCACACTCTGTAGAACAGCCCCATGGAATGTGTATGCTGAACTGCAGGACTTTACTAAGGAGCAATTTAGTAAGGAACTTCATTTCCCAGGGGAGCTGGCATGTGGGAGGAAGCATATATATGTGAAAGCCCGGGAGGTGAGACAGGAAGTGAGAGAGTCTGATCTGGAGAGAAGAGTGTGCTGACTGTGGGAGGACCAGACCAGCAATTTCAGTAAATAACATTATTATTATTTATTATTATTATTATACAGGATTTATATAGCGCCAACAGTTTGCTCAGCGCTTTACAATATAACTGGAGACAATACAGCAACAATACAGTTCAGTACAAGAGGGTTAGGAGGGCCCTGCTCCTTGGAGCTTACAATCTAAGAGGGTGGATGTTTGGTGGATGCTTTAAAGTTGTACAAAATGCTATGACAGCGTCACCATATTCTGGCATCATATAAATTGCATGTCTATTCCTTTACTTTACATTTACATAATCGCTTGCCTTTCATACAGCACTAACAGCAACCCATAATGATTGATTTCCACCCCAAAAGATGTTTTAAGTTTTTTGCCTGGAAAAAAAAAAATTGTGTAGAGGTAATAACTGAGCTTTGTAGAAGACACAATATAGCCAAAAAACTATTGTAAGGTATGCACTTTAAAACAAAAAATTGAAATCTATCAATGTCAAGTACTATAATTATAATATTTTGGAGGAAAGGGGATACATTGGGCATCTTATGGACCCCTGATGCCTCCATAAAGAGTACCTGTGTCCCGCCCTAAGCTCAGCATTTCCAACTGCTTGTAAATGTACTGATAGTTTGTAAAAATAGGCTGATTTTTAACCTCTCCGTAAATGTCCATTATGGGCCGTGGGTGCCCATTAAAAATTATGGCCACGAGGCAGCTACAGAACTGCACAACAATTGTATTAGGGGTTTTTAGGCTGCGCTATGCGGGCAAATCTGTGCCTGCTCTGTGGGCTGTGACTCCTGCAAATAACACCATGGTGCATGGTGCCTTGAGCATGTATAAAAAGCATACCTGTTGTGCCATTTTCCCGCCAGCCACCATTCCATTATAGAAGCAAGAGGGAACACACCTCCTTCAGGCTCCAGCTTTATCATGCACAAGCTGCCTGCATCTTTCTGATTTGCCCTCTGCATCTCTCTGTCTGTGGTAAAGACTGCCTGTGCCTCAATCTGCCTGCTGGTTTCGGTATGTTAGTGGCCAGGGGGCAAATTAATACAATGGTCAATGGATGGAGCAGTCTCTGGGGGCTAAAGGAATGCAATGTTGAATGCATGGAGCAGTCACTGTGGGCAAATGAATATACATGCAATAGAGCAGTGGTAATAATGAATGAATGCAATGGTGAATAGATGGAGCAGGCTCTGGGAGCCAACTGAATATACTGTACTTGCAATAGAGCAGTACTACTGGGACAGAAATGAATGAATGAAATGGTCAATGGTTGATGCAGGCAACTCTTTGGGGCAATCATGAATACATGTAATGGAGCACTGTCTACTGGGGCAATAATTAATGAATGCAATGGAACAGTCTACTGGGAGCAATATGGATGAATGCAATGGAGCAGTCCCTGGGGGCAATGGCTGCAATGGAGCAACAATACTATCATGTTTGGTTTTTCTCCTTCATTTCTCCTGGAGTTTGGACTCACATTCACACTACTGCCATTGATCAGCCTTTTTCACCACTGCCACCAACATCTTGCCTGCTGCCCTCCTTGGATCAAGTGAACTGCACCAAACACAAGGTCAACTGCCTGCCTACTAGCACACGTACTGCTTGCCTGTTGCATTTTTGAAGCATTCCTTTTTGCTTGCTTATACAGCTATATCATATGATAAGAAAATACTAAATTTCTTCCGGTTGTGTTTTTTTTTCAAGAAATTATCTGCTATAGTCTCATGTTCATTTTTCTCCTTCTCCCTCTTGATGGATTCACAAACATGCAACTGCCATTGGCCAGCCACTGGCATTGCCTCCACCCTTCAGCTCCCTCTGATTGGAATTCTGTCCTCTGGTAAGTATGTCAATTTTGGAAGCCAAATTTCTAATCAGATTTTGGAAGGATTACTGTTAGTAAAGAGTGGCCCAGAATTAAGGAGCAAATGTTTGAACGTGTTGATACCACAATGTATGACCACAAGCTGAAACTTACTCAAAGCGTAAACATAACCCACTAGGTGTTTCTTTTGCTGCTGCTGGTAACGTGTCAGGGATCCCGGGTCCTCGGCGGTGCGCGCATGTGCAGACTGCCGATCTGTCCCAGCCGGCGAGAGCAGAGTCCTCGGCGATCGCGGCGGTGGCCACGCATGCGCAGTAGCGATTGCGGCCGCACCAATGGGAGAGCAGGGTGCTCTATTTAAAGCTGCCCTGTGCATCTCCTAGTTGCTGCAAGGTCTTGTTTCCTGTCCTGTAAGTACGTTTCCTTGTTGCCAAACTCTGCCTGTTCTGTTTTATGCTGACCTTCTCCTGCTCTGACCCCGGCTCGTTCCTGACCATCCCTCTGCCTGACCCTCTGTACCACGCTGTCCGCTACCTGCTGAACCTGGCTTGTGACCCCGACCATTCTCCGCTTACTCCCCCTGTACCACGCTGCCCGCACAATACCGACCTGGCTAGTCTGACCTCGCCTACTCCTGACAGTCGCCCATCCATCCCGCTCGGATCGGGATCTGTCATCCCATCCATCCCGCTCGGATCGGGATCTGTCGTCCCCTTCACAGCAGGCTCAACCCGGGCACATACCCTCAGCGGGACCCCTCTGCCGCCGCCGGGGGTGCCCAGGAACGCGACCTGGTCTCAGTCTTGCACCAAGTCCATCCCCATCATCAGGGGCCCTGGTGAAAAGGCAGACTGGGACTTAGACTCCGCGTCCTGGGAAACCCCGTGCCGTGGACCACTAGAGATCCTGTTGGGCGGAGCCTGACATAACGTGTATAATGACAAAGATGGGGGGGGTGTAGGAATACCACTGAAAGCATGTACATGTTGGATTCATTTTTCATGTGACATTTGTGACTATAACATTTTGTTAAAAAGGATAAGTTTTTACTGTGATAGCATTTTATAAAGTTTCAAACACAGAAAATTACAAAAAAAGTGTTTGTGGATATTTTGCCTACAATTACTAATTTTGCTTTATTTTGTTTCATTTGTTGGAAGTGGAGCTGTAATGGAATGGAGGTTCACCCTTTTCTATTTTGCTTAAAGTCACAGTAGCAGAAAGTGACCAATTCCCAAAAATTTGCAGTTGTTAGTGGTAAATGAAAACCTTCACATGGGGATACCTGCTCCACTGAGCACTCCAGTAAGATACTTTCTTGTTATTTTAACATTGCATGACTGGTACACCATTTAATTCTCACTGAGATTGACTTAAATAACCACACTAACAACAAAGATACTTTTGACTGCATTGATACTTTATTATTTAAGTATCGACCACAGCTTGATATCTGTAAATAATGAACATTCAACCAGTAAAACATTTCCAACACCAAATCCTCTTTAGCAGTGCTAAGTGGCATAACTACACTTTTCTTTGTTAGCAGGAGCCAATTCAGCCCCCAACCATCCAGGTTAGGCCCAAGGGTTCACCTGGGCTTCCTGTTACCAATTCCATCGCCTCTACCAGCCACCTGCCACCTCAGCTCGAAAAAGGGATAAACGCTAGCTGTGACAAAATGTGAAAACAAACATACTAGACTGGAACCAAGGATAATAATTTGTCTCTTATTATTATCCATATTTTAAAAATTGTTTTTTTAAAACATTTTTTATGTCATAAACAAAGTCATAACAACAAAACCCAGCAATTGGAGTGGGAGGGTGGGGACTTTCTTCAAGGAAAAGCTCCAACTGAGGGACGAGTATATCATGGGACTTAAGGTGATGTAGGAACCCTTTTCTTTCCCCTTGCCAATAATC